>NC_143016.1:31788236-32124486 GCF_055824585.1 Amblyomma mixtum | reverse complement strand
GAAATTTCGACCACCTGGGGTTCTTTAACGTGCACTGACATCGCACAGTACACGGGCCTCAAGAATTTCTCCTCCAAAGAAATTCAACCGCCGCGGCTGGGATCGAACCCGCGTCTTTCGGGTCAGCAGCCGAGCACCATAACCACTGAGCCACCGCGGCGGCTGAGACAGTGTGTTTTACGTCACTATTACAGTTCAGTGTTGAGGTGATATGTATTCCCTGGTATTTGAATTGAGTAACAAGTGATGCAGGATTTATTCTCTAAGCGCATACTAGCGGATTCTTTTAACGCATTAAGGACATTTGGATGCATTTCGAGATATTCAGTTTCATGTGCCAAAAAACGCAGCAATTGCTAACTGATGCCAAGAAATCATTCAGGACGAGTTAGTTTTTGGGTGTTTGAATCCTCAGGTATTCTATGCAGTCATCAGCGAAAAAAACAGCAGCGTTTGTGTTAGTTCTGTTCACACGACAATATCCTTGTAAACTTCGCTTCTTACAAGACTCATTACCTTCTTGTGGCCCCTAAAAGTCCTGAAGAGGAAATTCTGCACTCTTCGCACGATCGCTGAATAGACTGCTGGGAATATAAGGGTTCGCACACTGACCGCAGTACACAGGACAAATATGAGTGCCCACGTCTGTCCTCTGATGTCAAGCGCTACATTAGGGCTTGTAGAGACTGTAGACGCCGCGAAACTTTGCCGGTGAGACCGGCAGAATTCCCAAGACTAATTCAACCACCCACTTAACCATTCTATTGAATTGTTATGAACCTGCTCGGACGTCGTCCTCTAGACGAAAAAAAAAAGTGGAAAATAGCGGCGACCGGCTACCTGAACCGATAGGCCGATGTAAAAGTCCTGCCGAGCGACACGACAGCTGAGGTCGCAAAAATGTTCGTCGAACACACACTCCTATGGCATGGCACCCTCGTAGTGCTCATTAAAGACTAGGGAATAGCGTTCATGGGATAGGTGACGCAAGCCATCCTGTACTAAAGTAATACAAGCCATCGAAGGGCAACTGCGTACGACCTCCAGACCAACAGCTTAACGGAGCCCTTGAACAAGAGCATCGCAAACAAACTTTTAGTGTACACCCTTCCAATTTTTTAACGGCATCACGCGAGCATCGACCGTTGGCTTGATCAGCGCCCTATGACGGAACGAATCGGCAAACTCGCCGAGAGTTGCCGCATGCGTATGAAGGCCAGGTCACGGCGGCTGTGGTCTGCTAGGCTGTTCCAGGAGCTGCGCGCAGCCCCGGACCCTTTCCTTCGATCGTAATACTCGAAGTTGTCGCCTACCTGCAGCATGGAGAAGCCCGATGCCTTTCCCGGTGCCTACGCGCGACGCTACAACCTGCGCCGACGCCACATGGAACACAAGTAGTCGGGTGGCCGAGTACGGTTGTGGACGCCCATTCGCCCAAGAACTGAACTACGAAGTCACTTCCGACTGCTCTACATCCTCCCAGCGGCGCCAAGCAGGCCCACAAGTGGTGCATGTCATGCGGCCAAAGCCCTGTTATGCGCGTTGATGAACGAAGTGTTTGCTATCCCAGCGTTCATTTTTGTCGACCTTCCTATTCGCTGTAAGTAACGAGTCAGTGCTTATGTAGGAGGGAGGTAACATGGCGAAGCTTTTTAATGTTCCTTTTGTCATGCGTCATGTGCCGAGCCGCGGGCACGCACTCTTATCATTTTGCCTGTCAAGTGGGAGGCGGCCAGATTTGTCTGGATTGATTGTGGCCGCGCTCAACGTTTGCAACGATCTTCGTGAGTAACATAAGATGCTGAAGACGCCGTATCTCGGAGGTTCGTAGTCGCCTTTAAAGTGGGCGCACCTACAGCCCCAGCAATTCCGATCTTGGACGACCGCCAAGCGCAGCTTCTGCTACCGCCGCCCCAAGTTGTTGCTCTGTACGGGCACGAGTTCGTCCAATAGACAGTTTGCGATTCATGCTAGCCTGTTGTTCGTCGTTCATGGCTACCTCTGCGCTGTCCAACCAGCCACGTGACAACATGACAGCATTCGATTTTCCGTAAATATGCATTTTTTTCTTTCCCATTTCTTCAATGTTCAACATAAGCGGCGCCACTAATTGAATATCTAAAAAAAAAGGAAAAAACGCATGAAAATTGAAGGAAGCAAATATCTTTTACTCCATTTATATTCTCAAGAGGCTTCTCTTTTTGCCCCTGAGTAGGCGAAGGCACCAGGTCGCATAATAACGCATGTATTGCTGCGGGAATTTAAACTCCGGTCAGGTTTTTTCCGGTCAATAGTAATCATTTGCACCCATAAAGCAACTCATTTTTTTTCTTTTTTCAGCAGCGCGAAAGTTCGCATCACTGTTCCGCATCGTTGCATCGGTCAATTCCAAGAATTAACATCGTAACAAAACAAAAATCATGCAAACCCATTTCTGATGTGCGCCCTAGGTGTTAAGTACCATTCATGTTCAGCTGGCTTGCCGGCAAGTATACATCGGACAAATGGGCCAACGAGAGCATAAACAGGGTATTGCAGAAAAAAACATGTTCACACTTATCGCATCATTGTAAGGAATCCAGTGCAAAAAAAAAAAATTAAGCAAAGCTCCCGGAGGAGGAGGAGGACGTAGAAGAGGAGAAGCAGGGAGGTTAACCGAAAGAATAATCGGTTTGCTACCCTGCACGGGGGGAAATGAGTGAAGGGACAAAAAAATGAAAGAGATAATAGAGTAGCAGAAAATTGAAGTCACTATGAAAAGTCACTGTTCGTTAAAGTCACAGCCTATCGTGCAGGCCAGAAGTTCTCAAGAAGCGGAGCAGTGCCTTGCAGGCCTTCTCCGCCGACGACCATCGCGGCCAGTAGCCGAGAATCTTCATTTCCGTGAAAGGGCGTGGATCTAGGCGCTCCAGCGCACGGCTGAGAGACTGCCTTTCGGTGGTGTAGGCAGGGCAGTCACAAAGAATGTGGGTTATGGTCTCGTCATGCGTGCAGATAGAACATGCAGGACTATCAGCCATACCGATTAAGAATGAGTAATGGTTGGTGAAAGCTACACCAAGCCAGAGGCGCCACAGCAAAGTTTCTTCTCGTCGTGGTAGGCCTGATGGTAGCCGGAGCTTCAGATCTGGGTCCAAGGATTGTAAACGGGAAAGTAATATTGTGCAGAAGCAAAGACACGACAGCAGGTCACTTGATCGAAATCTATCATATCAGAAAATGTGCGGAGGCGCGCGCAAACATGGCATCTTTGACGATGCATAAAAATAAGAGTCCCTTTCAAGATCGGTTTAGAAGTTATCGACCAGCATGTATCGACCTTCCCTTGCATACCGTGTTCTCGCTCGCGTCAGTGCCCTTGCCCTCCACCCTCATGGCTATTGCTGCGAATCATTGTAGTGTGTGGTTATTCATCTTCAAGCTGCCGGCACGCCGCTTTATCGGTTTGTTTGCGGTGCAAGACGTGCACACATTTATCTCGATTAATCGCATCCAGGCAGAGCCGCTTTTACGCTGTTCCAGAATGTTCTAATCACTTTGCACGCTTTATCTCGGAAGTTCGCTATCAGCTATAAATAGAGCATGGCCTAGGGCTGCGGGCATTCTGTTCGACGACCGCCGAGCTTGCCTGTTGCTACGCCGCCACCGAGTCATTCAGTTCTTTGCGGGCGCAAGTCAGCCCAAATAAAGAGTTTCGTTTAAAAGCCATTCTCGCTGTTTTCCTGCACGGCAGACTGCAGTCACCACTACGTGACACTATATATATAATAATCCGCACCTTTTATGAATAAACACCTGCAATCAGGGCATGTCCCAATATGTATTTCGTGTATCAACTGTTTTTTTTTTTGTTCGTATTCTGCAAGCCGCGCACCAACTTGCGGAACAGCAAGGATACACTTCCTCTATAACACTATGAGGACATCTCAACTAGCGCACCGCATGCTTTTTGTTCCTCAATATTGCGCCATTTTCCCCCGTGATTATTCAAACTCATCCTAAATTTGAACATATTGACTAGCGAAATTCACACACAGAGGACAAGAGAAGGCGACAGAATACACGCCTTCTCTTGTCCTCTGTGTGTGAATTTCGCTAGTCAATATGTGCTATACCGACTACCAACTAGCCCAACTTAGCTAAATTCGAATTATGACCATGACACATTTGTGCAGCGATAATGACTTCCGCCGCTGAATGATTATTGTGCGGCAGGAGATTTCAACCTTAACTACACGATGTGAGCTCGAGGTGAAGTTGAGTGAAGGTGTATAGTGCCCACTGGAAATCGGAATAAGGTCACCTGAGCCGACTATTCAGATGAGGAGGGGGTGGTTAAGAAAAGTTGTTTGATGTTAAGGCGAGGCCGAACGCTGTGAGGTCGTTTGTACCCCTTTCGTCGCCGCCTCCGACAAGTCATTGCGAGCGCTCGAGCATTACCTGTGACGACCACGTCAAGAAACACACCTACATTCTACATTTCCCCCCTCGTTCTTTCCCCCCTTCCCTTTCAAGGAAAATGGAAAGAAAACCCCGACGTGGTGGTTGCGCTGGTCGCCGGCGTCGGATATGCGATTTTCTCGATTGACGCATCCACCGCGGTTTTCCGGAGCTTCTCCAGGTGGCGCCACCGGTGAGAGCCCGGCTGTCTCGCCCTGGGAGCGCTGCAGGCGATCGCACCGGCTTCTGCCGGCGGAACGCGCCGTACTCCGACTGGGATTTCCGACTCCGATGCGACCGGCAGGTGAGTTGCGCCTCTCTCTTTTATGACTTCTTTTGTTGTTTTTTTCTCCTCTCTATATTGCTTTTTCGACCCCATCTCGTTTCTCGGCGATGGGTTGGCGAGTTTCGGGATGTCTGCAGTCGGTGCGAACCGTCGGTGATGAGCCGGCTTCGTTGATGCGCCGGCGCCCCCGGCCGGCTACCGGAATGCGTTATCAGGCCGCCGCTCACTGTAGCTGCTGTGTCAGCTGAATCCCGACAAACGGCTTCGCGCCGGCCCAACAGGGCGCCCAGGTTATGTTGCAATACCGCGCTGGCGCAGTCCGTTGTCATGGTCGGCCATCGTCTGCGGTGTGCGTCTCTCCTGGTGGACACTCATTTTTGAGCTCACCATTTTCCCGTCGATTATAAAGGTGCTTCGACGAAAGTATAATTGCTGTGGTGGGGACTGAGAGCGATAGAGAATTTATTGGGGCATGGGTACAGCTAAAGACCTGCGTGCCAAACATTAAATTGACATTACCTTTAATGCACAACGCACAAACCGTCGACGAACACCTTCTTCTGCGCTCAAGATAGATATTACCGACCACAGAGCGAAAAACCATCTTGGCAACGAAGTAGTGTGATTGTAGATGTAACCTACATGGTCATGCTCGTACTGCACAGTAATAACAAGCAGGACGAAATACATGCAAGCCGGTTACAAGTGTGACCTGCGCGAATATTTCGTTCATTGTTTGTGTCCGTGCCATTATACAAGTTATCGTACAAATTTCCAGCTAAGCTGGTCATGCGGTACTATACTAATTTAAAGGCTAAGTTATTCGCTTACTTGTGTTCGCAGTAGTGTCGAAAACCTTCTCGCGCTTTAAAGCGCTACGACATGTAGGAGACGCCTTTGTATGTAATATTAAATGAAACGTGAATAATGCATGTTTCGGGGACCGTTTAATTTTGTCGAGATCTAGTGGAGCACGTCGTCAAAGACATTCCGTTAACGTCCAGGATTGACAGTTCACAATCTCTCCGCTTAGGTTGCACTGAGACGCTAAGGAATTGTGGTCTAGCGGTGGATTCAGTAACCTCCATAATTACACTCCTGCCGGCATCTGCCTGTATTGTCGCCGTTGTCGTTAAAGTCAGAAGCTATAAGCGTTGGTTACATATGTTGTAAGAGACACATTGGTTACGCGCCCAAAGGACGCTCGTTCACAGTCTGAACGCGCCGTTTGCAGAGAGCGTATCGCCATTCTCTTGTATGCACTTCGTGCTGTGAAGATGCAAACAGCCATGACTGACAGCTTCGCCTTCGTACGCAGAGGCACTTGCAGGAGTAGCAGCATATATTTCTTTTTGGTGCAGAAGTCTACGGTATCCCATTAGTTTATGTTGGTATATTCCGAGTTAATCATGGAGTTTCACAGGCTTTCATGTGTGCCTAATGCCTGGTTTTTGTGTTGGATAAAAAGGAAACAGACATCACATTATGGATTGAAGACCAGTCGATGCCTTTACAATATTTTCCTCGTAAAAAGTTAAGTGGTGAAAACTGCCTTTTTTTTAATTTTGAAGTACTAACATGTGGCAGCAATATTTTAGCTTCCCGACGACTTTCATCTTTTAAGGCTCGGATGTAAGCTGTCGAATAGTGGCAAAAGCGCCCTGACGGAAAGAAGCATCTGCCAATTTTTTGAAGTCCATTTTTTCCCGCCAAGTTTATATGTGTCTAGCAGGCGCAGGACGGAAAGAACGATACTTCTCTTAGCCTTTGCCTAAGCGTCAATCTCTGGGCACTGATGGAGAGCTTAGCTAGCACGGAGTGCACCTCCCCACCCCCCGATGGGGGGCTCTTGCTTAGTTGGTTCCACTGGTAAAAAAAAAAATGTGTGACTGAACATAATAGCAGGCCAGAAGCTATGTGCGAGGGGCGCTGTTAATATTTCTTTCCATTGGCTTTGAATGTTAAAACATAAGCCCAGGCGGATTGCCTCAAAACAGTTAAACTGAGTTGCCTTGCATAAAAAAAAGAAAACTGACGTAGAACTTATCCTGTATTTCTCTTTCTCATTAGCTTTTGTATTTAGGAGATCATCCTTAATACAGATAAATATACCTGCAAAATCAGGGTGCATGGCATGGGCAAGGGCGTTACCACAGCCTCGTCTGAATTAGCGTTACGGTCCCAGTCTCATTTTCTCCACTTCGGGGCTCACTTTTTCCTTTACAAAACTTCACTCTCTATTCAACATAGGCGCACCCATTCGTAACGTGTACGGGTCAGGTATGGGCTGAGCCATTCTATACTAATTCAAACCCTAGCGGTGAACGCATTGTGATATGATGCGGTTTTCTCGAGTTTAAATAACTATACTGTTTACTGAAAGCGTCTCCTGCTGCTTAGAGGTCATCTCCTAATTGTCATTTCATCCACTAGAAAATCCAAAGAAAGAATAGGAACAAGACGCATTTGCGGGAGAAATCGAAATTTAAGGGGGGGGGGGGGGGGGTATTCCCTTGTCTTCCCCCCCCCCCCCCCCCCCCCCCGTATTCCTGAACTGCGCATTTTGTTGCGTAAGTGGTTGTTTCTGTGTTGTTGTTTTTTTCTTGAGAAACAGTGTTTACCCTGTCCTTACAAAAGCAATGTCTACCTGTGCAGTGCGGCACAGCTTCATCGGAAAATATTTCAATGGAATATGGAAAAGGAAAGCTATCCGCAATGAAGGACGCCATTAAGACGATCGACGCGCCTATGAGGCAGCGTAGAACCTCACCCCGATGTCTCCATAAAGATTAATTTACTGTCCCCAAGGAAACTGCTGCCTTCGCTGGTGATTTGAGCGAGAATTCTCGACTTGCCAACGGCTCTTTTCATTCGTACGCATGCGTCTAAGTTGAAACATAATTTCACACTCCATTCAGCGGTTCATAGTTCTTCACATCTATTACTTTTATTTCTGTACTTATTTTTTGCGTCGACTTCATGCGTTTTCTCAGAGCTTGGAGTTTTGTTATTCTCTTTGTCCTAATAGTCAAGGGCGCCACTCGTTAGCCCAAATGAGCACTTGGATGTTGGCCGGGAACAAGCCATTAGGGCTCTGTAGTAGGGGGCGCTGCTCTTAATTTGTCTGGGAAAACCTCGGGAACGCACGGTTTGGCGCGCCGCGAGGTAATGACGGCCGCGCGGCGCCTCTGTTACCGCTTACATGTGGTCGCAGTCTCTCAAAAGACCCGCTTGCACCCAGCTCTCCGCAACGAGAGTCGCTAAGCGCTGCAGCACTAGCGCTGGCCTCGCAAATCTCGACAGCCCGCCTCACTCGACGCGCAACAGAGCAGGCTGAGTGTAAGGCTGCCTTGATTAAGAGGGGAACGCCTGCGCTTGACTGCGAGAACGCGCTCGCTTTTACTCGCTCTTTCCTGCCAGCACTCTAACGTTAAAGTGCGTCAATAGCGACTGATGACGACACGTCAGCAAAGACATACATTTTTTGTTTTTACCATTTGAAATGTAGCGGTCTAGCAAGAACTGGAGGGTGAAATTTTCGCGCTGCGGGCAGGTCTTCGCTAAGTTTCGGTGTATTACTTGTATTTTTTAAGCATATGCAAGGGGTAGAAATCCGATGAGTAAGCACAAGTGCACAAGTATGCTAAACTGGGCGAGTTGAAGCATTTGCATTTCCCGAAACGTAGCGCGAAAAAACGAGGACTCAGAAGGCAGAAACGCGACGCGAGCACTATAGTCTAGCGTTCTGATAGGCTGCCGCTGGATTCGAAAAAGTTCGAGTTATTGACCTAGTGTCAAGCCTTTCCTTGCTAACAGGAATGATATATCTAAAAAGTGTACTACGGTTGATTTGATTTCATTTGATTTAATTTATTTTTCTATTTAAAGAAAATGGTAGAAACAGGCAAAAGCTGCATAAAGCAGCTTGAAAGGCCCTCAGTCCCAGTACATTGGCAGCAGCAGAGGAAATACATGCACAGTTTCTTATTACACTTAACAGATAAAATACGTCAGCTTGATAAGTTAAACAACCTGATAAATTTAACAAAAACTTGAGAAATTTAAACAACAATTGATCGCACACACATTTGAAGATATGATTTTGTGGGTGTTCCACAAACATGTGTAACAAACGACACATACACACAGAAACCTTTTCAGAAATTGCTCAGGAGGGAAAAAAAAATAATAATTCAATGAAATTGTGTATGTTGAGCGCAAGAGTTTATAAGTTTCTTAAAGTCGGTTAGTTAGAGATTACAGATGTTTATGCCTTGTGCAAGATATGAATTCAGTAGCCTCGGAAGTGTGTTACCCAGCATGTGATGTCCATAGTTCGTTTGAGAAAGAGAGACATTATAGATTTCTGGAGAGCGAGTGATGTATGCTGGAACGTTTTCATGCAGATTTTCAATTTCTCTTAGTGCTGTGCTGTTTTGCCTAGAGGCAAACTAAAATTTTCGCAACAGCATGCATTTGTATAAGAGGTATATTTGCGTTATGTTATCTTGTTTAAACAAGTGATTTGAGTGCTCCTTATAGGAAACGTTAGCTATGATTCGCAGAATTTTTTTTTTGCATTAGGAAGAGTTTAGTTAGGTTTGCATCAGTGCTGGTTGCCCAGTCAAGATGACAGTAACGAACATGTGATAGAAACAAAGAATTATATACTAATAACTTGACTGGTGTGGGTAAGTTATATCTATTACGATTTAACAAGCCAGTGATGTTAATAAGTTTCTGCAGCAGAAAATTGGCATGTTCATCCAACTGTAGTGTGCTTTGAAAAACAACTCCGAGCACTTTTGTTTTGTGAACAATCTCTATTTTCATTGAGTTTAAGATTAAGCTGTTGTTAGCGGGAATATATGTACCCTTTGTATGAAAAATGACTGCTTTTGTTTTTGTCTAATTTGCATGTAGGGCATTTTCGTTTGAACAGGCGCCAAGTTTGTCAAGTATTTCTTTTGAAGCACTGATTAAGTTAGAGTAAGAGTGGAAAGAAATAAATATACTAGTGTCGTCAGCGTATGTTACAAACTTTGCATTCGGATTTATAGATGCAATATCATTCGTGTACAGTATAAAAAGCAGGGGCCCAAGTATACAGGGTCTGTTCTGAAAGTAGTAGGACTCATTTTATTTTATAAAATTTATTCAAGGGAATAGTACTAATGATTAGAATTTTTCAAAGTAGCACCCTTCCGCACCTACACACTGCTGCCAATGAGTTTTCCAGTTTTCGTACGCCTCCAGGAACGCCTGGACCGGAATGCTGTTTAGCTCCCTCGTCACGACCTTTTGAACCACCTCTACCGCTACCGATCCGTGATGTTTTCCCTTGAGCGTCGATTTTATTCTCGGGAATAGAAAAAAGTCTGGCGGGGCCAAGTCTGGGCTGATACTGATACTCATCCTGCTAATACTCATCCTGCGATCACAGTTCAGTAAATGTTTCACTCGCTACACATTTTCGTTGGTCTTGCTGGCAGAAGGGCGTCCGGAGCGGTCGACGTCTTCCACTCTTTCCTGAGCTTCTCGGAACCGCTTGTTCCACACAAAAAAACACCTGATCTACCCATAGAAGCGTCCCCGTAGGCCTCCTTAATCATTTCGTGAGTCTCTTTGCCCATTTTACGAAGATTTACACAAAATTTTACCGCGTATCGCTGATCCAGTAAACGCTCCATGATTCTGCGTGACGAGGCGTTTCGACAAGGGTTCACAGTACAAGTGACCTGCTCTCTTCAACGGCCGAGAACCGACTGCCGATTTTCCCCAGCATTCCCAATATCCCCCTTCAACGATCCTGCGCGCGAAGACCGCCTCTCATACGCCCGTTCGCCCAGGAAAAAACCAGTCCTACTACTTTCAGAACAGACCCTGTAAGTTGTATAAGGTTGCAAGTATTTTTTGTTGCCGTTTTTCGACCTCCGATTCGGTAATCAGGATCTAACTATACTGCACTGTGTTTGCTTCAATTATCACTCTTTTCGAGCTCAGTCATTCAATGGTTGGTATTGTCGCGTCGACGCCATGTAAGTGCAGCCTGAACTGTAGCAGGAGAAATGGAGCGTAGTGAATCAACGTGACCCTGGGCACTACGTTCGTGCGAATTTGATTGCGACCCCGTGGAACGTTTTGTTCGCCGGACAGCTCAGATAAGCACATATCACGAAAAAAGAGGTGCTTAAGATTGCAAGAACGGGGCGAAAACTTGGGTTGTGCCTTTTTCCTGTAAGTCTGGTAACTATAGAGGTCACTGAGCACGAGACCAAAATTCACGCTGCTCCGTTCGGTAACTCTCCTGGAGCACTCCCAGCGTTGCCAAGCCTCCACACAGAGTAAATAACAAGGACAGCACTGGTTTCTCCACACTTCTACAGGCTCGGTACGACCGCCATAAAAGACGAGCGCGACCGTGCCGCCTTATTAGGTCTGGTGCGCATTCAAAACTAGCATAGCGACAAATTCTATTTATAGGGAAAATTTATTACGACTTTCACCGGGGGCGTTCGCACTGACCGCGCTGCATTGTGGAGGATGACGCGATAAAGCTGCGGAAAGTAGCGAGGCTTGGCAATACTCCGCATTGCGTGGGCTGCTATCTGTGTCGTAACATTCACGCCCTGCAGGTAATAGGGAAGAGCGACAGTGCTTACAAAAGGCACGGTGCAAACTGTGCGCGGACGGCTATCACAGCGAGCGCAGTCTCCGTTGAGAGTTATTGCGCTTGGATCGCTCAGAACAAGGAGACGAGGATTAGGTCAGCCAGCATGGCTTTGAGCTGGAGCAGCATTTGCAGTCGCACACAGCTATTGCGCAGAGCACCTTTTCCCTGACACGTGCTGTGTCTGCCTCCCTCACACCGTCTCATGCTTATATCTTCTGACCTCTTATTTACAGAGTTTACGTTTTCTGACTATGGCGCAAGTCCTCTCGTTGCATTTATAATGTAACAGTGCTGGCCCCAACGTTCAAAGGCGTCTGCATACTCAATGGCGAAACACCACGCGCTTGTTTCTTTTCTTTTGCACCCCAGAGAGTCCGTTCGTTTTTTACCTTCTTGTTTGTTCTTATTCCTCATCCTCCTAACTATGTGTTTGTTCACGTGGCGAACATTGGCGATACGTGCGCTCTATTTTTTAGCGTTTATTCAAAACATTTGCCGCCAGAACAGTGTGCTTACCTGCTGTGCAATGATCTGCGTGAAAAGTGATGTAATCTTTTCCCATCCTTTAGTCCTGGTTTCTTTAATTACGACCTGGTGCTGACAGTACTTAGGTGGAGTGAGTGAGTGAGTGAGTGAGTGAGTGAGTGAGTGAGTGAGTGAGTGAGTGAGTGAGTGAGTGAGTGAGTGAGTGAGTGAGTGAGTGAGTGAGTGAGTGAGTGAGTGAGTGAGTGAGTGAGTGGGTGAGTGAGTGAGTGAGTGAGTGAGTGAGTGAGTGAGTGAGTGAGTGAGTGAGTGGGTGGGTGGGTGGGTGGGTGGGTGAGTGAGTGGGTGAGTGAGTGGGTGAGTGAGTGAGTGGGTGGGTGGGTGGGTGAGTGAGTGAGTGAGTGGGTGGGTGGGTGGGTGGGTGAGTGAGTGAGTGAGTGGGTGGGTGGGTGGGTGGGTGGGTGAGTGAGTGAGTGAGTGAGTGAGTGAGTGAGTGAGTGAGTGAGTGAGTGAGTGAGTGAGTGAGTGAGTGAGTGAGTGAGTGAGTGAGTGAGTGAGTGAGTGAGTGAGTGAGTGAGTGAGTGAGTGAGTGAGTGAGTGAGTGAGTGAGTGAGTGAGTGAGTGAGTGAGTGAGTGAGTGAGTGAGTGCAAGCGAGCGTCGATCACATGGACAAAATGACACGTTATTCGGACGCGTCGCCACAGTGCGAGCCACGTAAAACGGACAGAAATGGTTGTCATTTGCACTCCTCAAAATGTCCGAATATTGGAAACAAGCAGGCCTGTATTGTAAAATTGTCCGCAATGCTGCCGTGTTCATTTCGATCAGCGCTGAATGATTGCAACCCCAAATGCGGAGGAGGCGGCTGCGGGACGGATGGTGGCATGGCTTTACTCTCACGCCTCCTCGACTGAAATACTTTTGCCATTGCGCCAATAAAGGTAGTGCAAAAGCTAATATTACAAAACAAGAGCTATATGTAATATTAAAGCTTTCGAAAGTAGATTCAGGTGGCTGAGTTTGATTTAAAGAACGTGCGCAGCTTCTGCGCAATTAACGCAATCCGCGACGCTGGTGGCGATGTTCGTTGTATTTCTGAGCAAGATCACTCACCAAATTCAAGCCATGCCCATTTCAACCCTTCCAAAATATGACCCCCGCTCAATAAACAAAAATGGCTTAATTCCTCGTTTGGTAAATTGAGTGGTTGACTCCTCCATTCGGAATCAAGCGTTCCATGTTATTGCAAGGCCTAAGAAACAACCTCTCAATGGCGCTAACGTAATTTGTGACATGCACTGCAGTCACGAATGGCGCGCTTGCGTTGCAGTATTTTCTGTGGGCAGCAATACTGGTATCAAGCTTTTTTTATTTAATTTTTCTTTAACACAACCCCGCTTTCAGTGCTTGTTCACATCATTGCCTCTGCTACTGTTTTGAACCTGAGTGTGCGCAGAACAGCAACTCTAACTCCTTTCCTCGCTTCGATCATGTTAACGTGTAGGAAGCTGTTCGCTCCTTAAAATTTCACAGCAACTCCGTGATTGCGAGGAAATGCCCTTCTTTACTATTTCAACGAAACATCTGGCCTAATTTCGCACCAAGCGTGTTTTCAGCCTCAAACACCTACGTTGTAGAATTTCTACAATTCATAATCTCATGAAAGCCACGAGTATCTTTAATGAAAGAGGGAGAACTTGCGTTAGCGTCTTCGCCTATGTATCTAAGCTGCTAAGCGTTTCTCTCCAATAAAATATCGAGCAAACATGTTCCTCCCTTCTGGGCAAGCCGTGTTCGCAGCATTATGGGTCTGCCTAAAAATTCACCAATGCGAATCCAGCTCTCTGATGAAAGCTTAATTAGATGAATCCGCCCTTAAGCACAAAATCCTGTTGCTGCGCTGTCTTGGCATTTTCAAGGAGACTGTTCTCGAGCAGCGCTCCGTTGAGCGGCAATCATCGATTTTATCGACCCGGTAGCCATTAAGCACTCGCGACTCATATCTGCGTAAAATGTGCTTGCAGGCTCGAAAAATGCGACAGTAGAATTTTACGAGCTTATTACAGCCATTTCTAATTCTCTCGGGGTAAATTCGTTTGGCGCTGCCTCCATTCGCATGAGTGACTGCAATCAGAAGGGAGGACGGGGTTTCTTTTCAACGATAACTGGAGAAGTTAGACTAGTAGTTAACTTGCCAGGCTTCCTCAGATGAGGATTAGTACGCATTAATGATACGCATACGTATAAAAAGCCACGCATGCACTCATGAACTTAAGTATTATTGGCGGGGAACATATGATCGCTCTGTTCGTGTAGAATTGAAATAAGGCTCTCGTCTTTACGGCGCGCTCAGAGCACGTTGTAAGGTCAAAGCACATTAGTTCATATTGTGTTAAGGCGGAAGCCTTTAATGCCTGATCGTTGTAAGCAGGAGCTGTCGACAGAAATGTCACGCTTTTCAGTTGGTCGAAACGGTAGTGACGTCACAGTGCGCGAATTTCAAACGGGGCCAATTGTACTTTGGCTACTAACCATGCAACCAATTAAAGAAATCGTATAGTGATGCTCCAAGTAAGTTTGACTGAGTTCAGTTAATTGCTTACTTAACCAATTAGTCTAATTAACCTTTCTAGTAAGACCAGATAAATAAAGAAAACCGAGTAGGAGATTGGCCGAGCTTGGGAATCGAACCCCGGTCTCCGGAGTGCGAGTCGAGCACGCTACCACTCCGCCATGCCAGTTCGATGGTTTGGAATGAAGAAAGGTGCGTCTAGTGAATATGGTGTCTTCATTCACTCGCATCTTCCTCCCTTCCCGTTACGGCGAGGTTTAGGTGTCCACCAAGATATGAGAGACAGATACATTTCCTTTCCTCAAAAACCAACTTACCGACGAGCAAGGCGTATTTGTCCGCGTTTCAGACTGGTCAAAATTGTCGTGACGTCAAAGCGCGCGAATTTTGACGGGTGTCCATTGAAATATGTGAGGCAGTTACTGCTCAACTTCCTTTCCTCAATACAATTTTCGACTAGTGTCTAAGTTAATATTGTGCTAGAATCGGTAGGTACCACTGGGAGGAGTGCTGCTTTTGGCGATTCAACATGACAAAATGACGAAAAAGAGCTCGTTTAGGCTGTCGATGACCCGGTTATTTCCGTTCACCCTTTCGTGCACTGTGCGCATGCTAAACGCTAGAAACAATTCGAAACATCGCATTAAGATGGCAGAAGATGCTTGTGTAAACGTTGGTGAAGGCCAGTATAGATTGTGCTGCATTTTCTTACTTTTAGTAGGCAAAGTTAGGGATATAAAGCAGTTTAAAGCATATTAACCTCAGAACTATGTAGTTCACGACCGGTTATCTGCACGAAATATACGATCTTTTGTCAACTTAAAGTGGATGCATACTGTCCTGCCGGGGATGACACAGTGTTAGGCGGCTTTCATGTTCGGGTGGAACAGTCCCTTACAATTAAAGGCCATTTCTACGCGCCCATATCGACATATTCAGAGCACATATACACCTGAACCAAAACTTACCATTCATTCCATTTCATTCCGCGCAAATGACCAAGCTGAGACTCCTGAATGTTTGAAAGTAAAAGTAAATTTGCATTAAGCTCGCCGCACTCACCTGAATTAAACATTAGTAAAGCAGAAATTGGGTGTGGGTGTCTCAAAACGCTCTTGTCATTGCTCAAAGAAAGCAAGTTTATTTGAAAGCTCACCATATTTGCCGACAAGGCAATGGTTCTAATTGTTTAAAGCCCAATTCTTTTTCAGGCTGAGCCGTTTTGCGGTTATGACTTACGTAAAGAGAAGGACCATCATCTTCAAGAGTTTTCTTTGGCCCTCCATTTCTTAGTTTTCTTCATTTTCCTTCTACCGCCACGTTCGTGCCCCCCCGGAGGTGTCCTTCCCGCCGTAACTGCCCTTCAGGCCATCCTTGCTGCGCATACTATGAGCACAGAGTGGGAAAAGGGCACCTGGCCGATTTCTATCACGCATCTCTTAGCGATCGCGCCGAGTTGATTGATGATGTGCCTGCGACACTATTAATTCGGCCGGAGTGATTTGATTTCGGCGCACGCGTGTGCTGGAACGCTCGCTGTCGGTGGAGCTGAATGTCGTGAGCTGAGCAGCATGGTAACCCTGCGTAGTGTTCCTGACATGATATCTCCACTGAGGCTGTATGTTCCCGCCAATTGAACGCACCTCCCTTCAGTCATGTTCCACGTGATGACCACTTTGGATTTCTTCCCCGCGATGCTCCGCATTCTCAGTCTTACTTGTGTTCCAGAAAGACCAACCCTTGGGGTACCTTACGTACTCGCACAAGAAAGTATATGTAGGAGTAGTCGACATCAGGGTGAAGCACAGTGTACTGTCCGGAATGCTTGGTGAAAAAGTTTTAAAAAAGCAAAGCCATAGCTCCATAAAGTGTGAAGTTTGATGGAAAAACGTGGTGCTCACCTCCACAACTTCACGCGCTTCATTATCGGCGGTAACCTATATCAATTTGCTTAACCCACTAGGACCTCAAGCGGCCATCCTCACTCTCTATGCCCCCCACCTTTCTTTCATTCAGTAAAAACGCTTCGTCAATCTGTGTAACGGACAACTACTTGTCTGTCATCTGTGACGTCCCCTTGTCCACACGTGACAACAAGAGCGGCAAGAGAGCGAGGAGAGAGCTTGGCTGAAGAGTGCGTCTCGCCTCGACAGCGAACTACTGCGCTGGGTGTTTATACTGCACGGCTGCGCGCACCCATGACCGCGCGACGGAAGTTCGCACGCCTACGCTCGGCGCGCGTAGCTGCATCGCCATCCCGTCTCGTCGAGACGGCACGCCTCACTGAAGGGCCTAACGACGCAAGGAGGTGCCTCTGAATGGCGCTCTAGTGAAGCCGGCTGAGTCGGCGTCTGGAGGGCGGACAGGTATACGTCACCCGATTTTGAATGCACTACATCCATATCAAAGCGAAGGTACGGAAAACCGGGCTAAATCGCGCTGAAGTAGTTAGGCGTGGGAAGCATCGTAGTGTTTTGTTGTCAACCTCTTCTATATTAGGTTCGAAAATGATGCTTCAAGTTAAATTGTAAAGTAGGTGACTTTATCTATAATAGAAAAATATACGCAGCCATGTAGTTCAACAGCATGTCCCGTGCATAGCCTTAGCCTTTTGTCTTTTTTTATTGTGGGGTTTCTAGCAAAAAGCTTACGGTTTGGTTCCTTTGGAAAGGCAGAGTGCAGCAGTTTCTCAGTGTCACTCTACTGGCCTTCACTGCTATGCCATAAATACTGAGATCTCCCTTTTGGAAAGTAAACGAATGAAGGCAATGGCTTCGGTTCCATTATTCGACTCAATGACCCCACTGCCAAGGCATTCCGCTTGAAGAAATTGAGGCACGGATGGCGCACCAGCTGCCATGACATCGCGCACATGTGAGTGGAATCGGAAAAGGCTCCTCAATATCGAGCCATGGAACTACATGGATGGAGCTCGGGTTGTTTCTAATCCAACGCAATCGACCTTCCTTTCCCAAAGGCGGTTCTTCGATTCCTGGGCAATGTTGCTCACTCCGCAGTGCCGTCACTTTACGTGTCATTTGTGCCAATGAAGGGTGTGTTAGCGTTGTCGTCTGCTGTTTCTTATATTAATGAGACAAATTATGAAATTTTCTCTCTTTCAAGAGGAATTAAATATCTGCAGTGTAATTTTTATTGGAACACGCAACATATGTCTTCGTATTCCAAAGAATTTGTAAATAATGGCACCCCACCGAAAACGAAGCTGTTTTCTTCAACAGATTTTGGCAGTCGATGTGAATAAGGTAAGCCGAGATAAATCCCGTGGCTTAGCTCTAACAAGAAGCCTCGACACTATTTCTGAGACTCATCAGAAGGATCGAGCAGAGGCCTCAAATATTTATTTATATACTTTGTATACATGCATATCTAATGTACATATATATGCACACAGTATATAGTTGTATATCTTTATATTTATTTATATTTTGACAATTACATGCACGATTAACGGCTAACGCTATCAAATCTTCTTATGATGAAAGTAAAATTTGAAGCTCCTTACCCTCAGGATACGAGGGAACAGCGCTAGCTGGTTTCCGAAAGGATCACCAGAATGGTGACGCAACGCATGACTGCGTTGAGCAGAGTCAAACAGACTTACTAGCCAATGAACGATTGGGCGGATTAGTGACAGACGCGCATTGTTCTCTGAATCACGGTCTGCATTAGGGCTTGCAGTTCAGGATCGGTCGCCCAAGCTGGCGTTCGCCTTAGAAAAGAGACCAAGGTAGAGTAGCCGTGCGCCCGAGCCGGCCGCTTTGTGCATGTGTACGTTATTGTCGCCCGTTTGGCTCTGACATATGCGACTAGCGGACAGGCCGACGAAGTGAAAGCAGGGCAACTCGGCTAATTCATCTAGTGCTGCAGGAGCATTTGCGTAGACCATCCGCAGCTGCCAACTTCTCGTAAAGTTACTTCGCACCAGAGGATGAAGAGGCGAGATTAGTTGCGTAACAGTCTGCACCCTCGTTAACTTGCCTTTTCTAAATCACAGCTAGAATCACAGGTACATCTTCTCATGAACGCCAGCCAACTTCGTCGCTCCTAATGCCTTACCTCGATCTCATGCACGCTCAATATTTCTGTACTTTACGTCAAGACTGAAACAATTGTTCCGCTTAGCTCTGTCACGCTACTAGAAAATCGACTGTCTATCGACTGCACAACCATGCGCTTGCATCCAAGTTCCACATACCAGGTTCCGCATGCAGAGTGTCCTATCCACGCCAGTGAATGTCAAAAAAATATCGGTCATCTTAGACATCTTTTCGGACGTTTTCAACGCGTCTTTTTGTATAAATTTAACCCCTCACCGTGCATCTATCTTTTATTCAAAATAGTTCTTTTGCACGCCACGTGAGCTTCCAGGGATCCAGAGATTCTTTGAACTCCCTCGCCCCGCACGTATTCAGTCTGTGATTGCGGACCAATCAAAACGATGCGACTAGCGCGCCTCAGCGCTCCCTTGCACTTCTTATGCACCAAAATTTTATACGCGTTTTGTTTTTTCCCAATAAAAGATCGCCGGTCCGAAAAATTATTGTTTTCCCAGTGTGACAAAAATATATATTAACATAATTATGTAAGAAATTTCAAGCGCAGCTTTACCGTTCACATCGGCAGTTTAGAAGTCATCACTAAGATTGTGGAGGTCAAATAAAATGTCTATCTTCCCGAGCTCTTTTGTGTAATCCGCCAGGTGTTAGTGACACCCTCCATGCCCTGCCATGCGTACCAAGAAGCATTCTAATAGAACGTCCAAGTTTCCCTGATCAAGAAGCTCATGCGCGAACCAATGGACAACTAAGAAAAGCGAACAGCATTTGAGGGACTACTACAGTCTGTTCCAGATGCATCTCTTAGCGCACGTTGAACATGGTCCTGTGGTACGTCGAGCGTAATTGCCGCCTTGTACTTGCTTTCAAATGCAAAGCACGGGAGCTGTAATTGAATTTCCGCGTTGCAAGCGGTACGACAGCGGATATAACAAAGCAACGAAAGTGCAAGAAAAGCTCCTAGTCTGTTATCACTTTTCTTGACCTTAAAGGCCTGTTACTCCGTCTCTTTATAGCGGCTACCGGTAGCGGCTACCGGATCTTTTTTCCGAACTGAAATTATAATCCCGCATGAGGCGCTGCCTGGTACAATCCCTTCTCTTTTTATATCCTGCCCCTGATGTCCACGTCTTTGTCGGCAAGGCTTCTATTGCCTCGTTTTTCTATGCATCTATGCATAGGGTTCGTCTGTTCCACTTACAGCGTCTCATCGCATTCCTCTTTTTTGTTATTTTTTCACACATACGATATTTAAAATCTTACCAATATGCTCACTCCTTTCAGTTCCTTTATTCAGTAGAGATTGAGGACAACACACTTCGGTTTTTTGTCAGCGGCGTAAAGAAGTATTTCTGTGTAGGTTTCATTCTTATGCAGATAATACTCTCTACCCCTTGATTTCATTTTTTCTGTGCCGTTACATAGACCTAAAAAGATAACTATGCAGTTTTTTTTTTTAGTCCTGCTACTTTGTTCATTTTGGGAATTTCATGGCAGGCATGAAAGCCTTCTCGCTAATTAGGCTCTATAGTATTTCATGATATAATTTAACCGATTTTTTTTTTTTGCTACCCATCCAGTATAGCTTGCTTGCCGTCTCTAACTGATTAATTACACCAGAAATACTTCAGATTATAAATAAAAACAAACTGGACCTGTTGTCCGACGAAGGCACTTAGGCGTGTCTGTTGTGTTGTGTAGCAAAAAATATTCCTGGATGTTCCTAGCGTTCTAATTTCTAGCCAGACATTTGACAACTCTTCTTCGTGCAGGTTCTTTGGTTGAATGCTTCAATGAAAAGGAAGTTATCAGAGATAAAGATAAATTCAATATGTTTGTTTGTTTGTTGTTTGTTTGTTTGTTTGCTTGCTTGTTTGTTTGTTTGCTTGCTTGTTTGTTTGTTTGTTTATTTGTTTGTTTGTTTGTTTGTTTGTTTGTTTGTTTGTTTGTTTGTTTGTTTGTTTGTTTGTTTGTTTGTTTGTTTGTTTGTTTGTTTGTTTGTTTGTTTGTTCGCTCGCTCCTTCTTGTGCACTTCGGCATTCAATTCTGCGACGCATGCAGGAAAATTACCTGCAGATTTCGAGCGCTGTGAAGAAGCCAGCACAGGGAGTAGAGCCTTCAGACATGACTCTGCCGTGCTGGCATCTTTCATCGTGTCTTGATAGGCTTCAGATGCAAGCAGTAACTAATGTAAAGGCTATATACCTCAGAAAATATGATTGCTGGCACCCCCATTTGCGTTCATAGCGAAACTACCGTCGCAAGCCCAATACTTCAAGGCCCAATTCTATTTTCAATGGACTGAAGTAATTATCTGAAATGTCATCTATCGAACAGCTTCAAAACCCCAAGAGAAATCTGGCGGTAAGTACGAAACTAGGAGAAGACAAGAACCTGCGCCGGTGCGAAGGGGTTCACTTCGCCATGCTCTTCAATGCAGCACTCAAGCAGTGCGGTGTACAGATGCACGCTAAGCAAAACAACAAGCCGAGATGTTAGCATCTCAAGCACCGGGCGCCGGCTATTCCACGAGCATTAGTGGCAGCGATGAACTGCAAAGAAAAGCGTAGAGGGAGCGAATAAACACACGCCCAGTCGATGTGTTATATATCGGCAATGTTTCACATTCATATATGCACACTGACGCATGGCCTCCAAACAGAGATGCATATATTTACTATCTAGGAAAACACAAATACGCCTTAACAAACAGAATATATCATTCTAAGCAGATCGCATTCGCATGCGCCAGAATATGCGTGGCGCATTTTTTATACACAGAAACCTAAACAAGCGGTACTTTACATACCCGGAGGGAGCTTCAAAGCAGAAACTGTTTACACACCAAGTAAGCTGATAACGAAACGCAGTTTCCAAAAAACGAAAATTACGCCAATATTTAAGCTCACATAAGCGCTCATAGCAGGTCGCAGCGCTTGTCTAAACATCAAAGGCAGCGCAGAACAAACACGGAACCGAGCGAAAGCCAGCTTTCCGCGAGCAAGCATTGAGGGCACGCTCGAACAACAGCGAGACTTCTCATATTGCGTAACTGCATGGCATTGCGTATATGTTTCGAACTGCGCGCAGCCAAAAAGTGATGGCATGTTAGGAGGTTTCAAAAAGAGAGATAGGAAAGCCTCCGCAAGTCGCGACAGCATCTGACAGCACTACGCAATATGGTTGTTCCGCAAAACATTATTTTGTCAAGAACGTTTTCAAAAGACAAACACATAAAAACGTCAGCCGCTGAGTTTCCGAATAAAAACGGGTGAGCGGCGTGGTTTGTTCGGAGGCAGGCGGACGCGACACTAAGGAAATACTCTTGCGCAACCTTGTCATCACAAAACAGAATAGCATATTTCGACATACTTCGATATACTAGAATGCCATCTCCGCCAGAGTTTCGTTCTTTTTTTTTTCGATCTTTGTTCGTTTTCTTTAGCCCGCCATCCGCCGTAACAAAGCCAGCCTCATTGTGTGCGCACTGCCTCAACTCTATATTACGCCATCCCAGTATACGTCCCCAGGCACTGCTGGTCCAGGCATGTGCGAAAATACTTGAAATGGGCCACAGCCTCTGGTTCAGAAAGGCCGAGATTATTAAGGGGCTTTTGATTACTTCCTAAATCTTTTGTAAGGTCGTGTCAGCTATGGCGGTACTATTTTTTCTTGGTCCTGCGATATAAGCTTTTTGCTCTAATAATAGAAAACATAATTGTCAAAAATAAAAATACAAGGTAAAGTAGCGTAGACACCTTTTACCGTGACAGCAATGACGGCTTTATTGCGCCTTTTCTCAGATGGGTGAACACCTGCGAGGGCGTACGTGGCTCCCGCTCAAGCGGTGAAGGCGAAGCTTATTGAAGCCGACGCGTGCCACAGGGCCTTTATTGATCCAGAGGAAAGCCGTTGACAGGAAGTATGAAGACATAACCAGGGCTTTATTATCTGTTCTATACTTTGGGGATGTTCGAGGACCTATTAAGAGCGGGCTTACGAACCTATGAATGGTACCAAGTTCCAAATAATGCGTGTAATATAGGTACTGTATGGGCTGGAAAAACAGGGGCGTTTTTTTCAATATTTTTATTTTTTGGCAGTGTTGTGTCCTTAGTCCGTACTTGCCGAAAACACACCAACAGAACTACACACGAAGAACTGCTTGCTCAATTTTATTTAGTGAGCATTAAAATCTAAAATAATATGAAAAGTGAGCTTCTGTACAAAAAACAGTGTAACAAATTACGTGATTTTGTTGAAGAAAAGCCGCAAAGTTGAAGAAAGATGGTCATGAGCAGTCCAGTAGCCGTCACTACAGGAAGGGGAATCATCATGTCTGACATTCATGGACAAAAATTTTAGATATTCAGATACTGTAAGATACTTTTATGGAAATATTGACGGTAATGGTCTATTTTTCCCATGCAGAGCAAAATCCTTCTTTTAATTTTTTTTCCATTGCTGACATCGAGTGGTTAAGACTGCCATAGAAAATTAGAAGGGAACGTTTTTGACGACAGCAAAAACGTTAATGAAAAAAAAAATGCAGGCCTATCGACGGGAAATCTGTGAATATATTGATTCTTATTGTGAATTCTTACAATATATGAAAAAAGTGCATTCATAAACTTTTTCCCGTCGAAAAATGCTTTTGTCCAGAGTTTTTGGGTATGCATAGGATGCCTCCCGCGTTGGAAAGGCCCCGACCTCACAGCAGTTCTAATCATTCGTTCCGCTTTACATCAACACTTCATCTCATTAAATACGGCGTAAGAGTCCCGAGGCACAAAAAAAAAAGAAAAGAAAACGGAGTCACAAAATTATTCTTGCTAGCACATCAAATGAGGTGCACTTCTGCCTACCTTTCCTTACGAACGTTTTAAATCTTCGGCTTTTGCGCGCACCTCATCTCTCATGCGCCGTCGGAGATGAAAGATATCACCGCACCTCCATTTCTCCCCGCTCGCTCTTCACCTTCATCAGTGTTTTCCGCGAATGCTTTTTCTCCACCCATCGTTTTGCTGTTGCCGAGAATCGAGTTCCTTTGAAGACATTTAGCTGACGTGCTCCTTCGCATCGCACTTCCTGGCCGAACTTTATTTGCACTCCGGAGAGACGGCGGAGGAATCCCTCCAAGGTATGTTTTAACACCGCGAAAGTTCTGTGCGCTCGCGAAGCGTGCTCTCGACTTAAGCTTCTTTCGGCTTCATGCAGCCTAATGGAAAGTGAGAGCTGTAATAAGAGGAGCTTCACTATATAGCGGACTCCTCGGTCTAATTTACCGTAATAATAGTCCGCGGAGACGTAGAGGCTTAGCTTTTGTCAGCTTTTCGTTTAGTTCTGATGGAGGAGCTGACGCTTGTAAGGCATTTCTATGCCTTTTTGCCAGCCCCTTAGGAAACTATACCATGTTCTATAAATAAAGATTTGATTTGTTTCATCCACGGAAAACGAAGTCTAGGCAAAACCTCTCTTTTCTTTTTGCAAATATTTTAAGACCCTATATTTTTTTCGACTGCAAGCTTTTTCTCCTTTCTTTGATGACTGCCTGAGTACAGCCAGCCTTCTTTCGGGGGCAGCTTTCTGTCTATAGTATGGAGTCAAAGCCGGGAGTGTTCGTGGAGGCATTCTAATAGCACTTGTACGACTGCGATGGAGCAGTTTCTCGCAGCCAACAAGATGCCCTACGGAAAAATACCACGCTCAAGATGTTCCCAGAAGCATCCCGAACTTGAAAGCATATTTCGTGTGGGATAATGGGCAGATTGAAAACATCACTGGGGGTTCTGATCAATCAATGAATCCCTGTCTTCCTGTGTTGCTATACCTTTTTCTACACAACCCGCAGTGGTGACGCAGTGGTTATGGCGTACGTGTGCTGAATTCAAAGTTTCGGGTTCGATCCCGACCGCGGAGCGGCGCCATTTACATGAATGCAAATTTAACGCCAGTATTATGAGGTTATGATGCATGTTAACAAATGAACGCGCCAGGTCGTCGAAATAAAGCCGGAGTTCTAAACTGCCGCATATGTCAATCAATAACTAAATCAATCGATCGAATGATTAATCAATCAATCAATCACGCAATCTTCAGAAGTGTTAGCGTTCCACCAAACAGAGCAGTTAGCAGTTCAGAATACGCTTCGTCTAATTTTAAAATGCCACTCGGCAGAGTCCTCCAACTCAAACTGTGTTCTCAAACTTCTTTTTTCCTCCCCCCCCCCCCCCCCCAAAAAAAAAAAAAATTACGAAACGAGCCCGAAAAGTCGAGTTTCTCGCGTGATGCCCGCAGCGCATTCCTTCGTTTTTCTCTGAAGAAATGTCGGCCGCACACTACTGGAAAGAGGCCGAATTCGTGCAGTGAAGCGCCCGACACATGGAAGTAGCGCGGCGTGTGCATACATAAAACGGCCAGAGTCTAACTGGGTGTGTGAGGGAAAATGACAGGGCAGACACGTGCGTGAGCGATGCCGCGGCTCCACGAAGATGCATTCGAGCATGCTGGTCTCTCACCGCAGAATAAGTAAAATAAAAGTGAGACGACGAGCTGACAGATGTAAAAATTTCACGGTTTTGCTGCGCGGTCAGTTTTCTCTCTCCGGGTGCGCCCTGTATCTGCCTTGCGAAACCGACAAATTCACATAGCTGCAGTTCAGTTTTATACCTTCGGTAGTATAAATATGCGGATTTAGGCTCCTGCGCATGCATATTTTTGTTAACTCGAAGCACGCATTTACATACCGGGGAATTATCGAGGACCTTGACCGAAACTGAAAGTTTTTTTTTTTTTATCCAGAGCGGCCGCAAATGCCAGTGCTTGGAGAATGAAAGATGGCTGAACGGAAAAAAAATGACGTCGACTTTCGTAGCCAGGCCAAATCCTAATGAGGTGCGCAAGCACTGTGGGGCTTCGGTTTTGTATCGTTTATCGTCAACCTGCAACCATAGTCACGTGACCAGGGAACGTCAATCAACCTGCGAGGTGTGTGTGCGTGTGTGTGTGTGTGTGTGTGTGTGTGTGTGTGTGTGTGTGTGTGTGTGTGTGTGTGTGTGTGTGTGTGTGTGTGTGTGTGTGTGTGTGTGTGTGTGTGTGTGTGTGTGTGTGTGTGTGTGTGTGTATTCCGCAACTTGCCACATAAAAAGCTGGGTACATTGGGTTTTGATGAGAATGCGGGTAGTAGTGCTACCTCACTAAAAGTAAGGAGGAAAATAAACAAATATTCAATAATAAACTGAATAAATAATATAATAAATATCTATAAACCGACTAAACAAACAAATATTTTTCTAGTATTTTAATAATGCAAATGTAAACATGTTTTTATTTATGTGTGACTAAACTGCAATAATTTTGTTACGCTCCAGTTATCAATCTTTTGCTCTCCATGAATGAAATCACCGACCATTCATGTCTGGAACGCTCATATACTTCTGCAATTCATACTGGAGGGTACTTTTTTCAAAACTAGTAAAATGTTTGGCATCTTCGTGCAGTAGGTTTAGCCGCCGCGGAGGGTCAGTGGTTATGGCACTCAGCTGCTGACCCAAAAGAAGCGGGTTTGATCCCAGCTGTGGCGGTCGAATTTAGCTGGAGGCGAAATGCTAGAGGCCCGTGTACTTGAGCGATGTCAGTGCACATTAGAGAACCACAGGTGGTCGAAATTTCTGGGGCCGTTCACTACTGCGTCCCTCATAGACTGAGTCGCCTTGGGACGTTAAACCCCCATAAACCAAACCAAACCAAGCAGTAGGTTTGCCATGTCAAGGGCACCCATAGAATTTTTTTCTTGCATTTTCATTCATCTCGCTGCAGTAACTGTACTTTTTTAAAGCAGGGAGCGAGTTGCAAGGACAAAATCTGCTGAGATTTTTTTTTCCACTTCTCCTCCCACGTGCCTCTTCTTGTATTCTTCACCTTCCACCCTTAATTTCAATTTTCCACGAACTAAAGCTTAAACTTTTGTTCTGAAATGAGGTCCTTCGAAGAAGCCTTTTCATAAACAATAATCCTTCGACTGAAAGCATTTCCCTTCTTTGTACTCTCGTTGCGCAACATATGGTGACATTTCCTGCTTCTTTTTCATTTTCAGCTTTATAAAGGTCAAAGTTGAAAAAATCACCAGATCTTTCAAATTTTATGGTGAGGCTTAGGAGCTTCTGATTTTCTCGGCACATCACATGCAGCAGCGTTGCGAGTGTGGCCAGTCGACATTTGATGACAGCAGCTTTCTTTGGACTAGTCGACATTTTAAAAAAGAAGTACGCCTTAAACCAACTTCTAAAATGAAAATGCGCACCGTTGTAGCGGTAGCGAAAGTAACGGATGAGTAAGAGAGAAAATACAAAACGGGGATTTTCAATTCTGCATGCCCCCCCCCCCCCCCCTTCGCCACCCACACTCTTCGTTTTTTAAGTGTACATTTTCATTTCTTTGTGCACTTTTGTCGCTGTCCATAAAGCGGATGTGAGAAAGGTCATGGTGTCTTCTCTTTCATTCTGCGGCAAGACAAAAATTACCATTTAAGGTTCAGCCGACTGGTCTTACGCAAGCTGTCCGGCGACATTTTTCATTCCAGGTGTCCCCGTCCTCGCTACCTTCCGAGCACCTGTTCGTGAAGAGGAAGAAACGGTGCCAAGTGGCAAACCTTGCTTTCCCTTTACTTTCTTCCAACGTCGTGCAGGCCTCCTGTCGCCTGTTATTATTTTCCTTCTTAGGTTCTGAAAGTAGCCAACTCCGAAGGAGCATGATCGATAGCTTTTGAATTCCGATGTAGCGCAGCGAGACATCATGGCTCCCCGATTCGCAGCGTTTCGATCGATTATCTTTTTTTTTTTTACAGTATTGATCCACGCTTGGCGCGATTTTGCAACTGCATGCGGACATTTCTTTCCAGACGCGTTTCGCAAGACACCGGTAAAGTTTCGGCGAAACGGTTCTCTACGGAAATCATTCTGACGCTTATAAACAGCGCGTGTGCTTTCTAGACGCACTGCCAGAAGGGGGAAATATGTGTAAAGGTATCAATAAATTAAATTCAAGAATTAAAAAGCTCACAATTTAACTTACTTCGAAATGAATCGTATTCCTTTTTTGCGTCATCACCAAGAGTTCTCAGAATGGGCGCTTCTGTGCTCCTGCCCCTCATCTACTTTACATGACGCATCCGTCGCGCAGACTGCCCACGAAAACTCATCTTCCTTCTTGTTCGCACTACTCATTACAGCTGCGACCACCGTGACCACTACCGCCCCCACCAGTTTCTGTACTACTATTCTAGTGCTACATCGGAAGTATTTTCACTTATAAACAAAACTGTTTTTGTCATCATGAATGGCTTAATTGTGGCAGTAATGGCAACACCTGTCCATAGTATAAGCTTTCGTTTAGACACAGTCCCTCAGTCCATGTCCATGAGCAACCCAGCTAGCTGAGCACTCCTGCAGGCTCGGCCCTTCCTCACACTCAGACGCTGCTTCCTCACCCCTTTCTTGCTTTCTGCGTACAAAAAGCAAAGAAAGATGTCGAGAGTTTATATGCACACGTTAGTGCAATAACAGCCCTCTATATAGCAGCGTTGCTTTAACGATCACGCAAAACCTGAACCTCACAAGAGGTGGCCTACTTGTACCATGAAGGAAGAAAAAGGGTGGTAGGCATAAAATTTGAGAAGACGACGAGCTCTCAAAGCGGCGTGTCGCAAGGTTTAACGACGTCTCGCAGGGTCCTCATCGCTGCAGAAATCATGAGCCCCTCCTCCCTGCGTGCCTGTACGCATGCGCGCTGTCGTGTTCGTCGCTTTAGGCCCTATGTAGCCAAACGTGCCTGCGGCTATGCTCGAACCCTTGGTTCCAGGCTCTAGAGGGAGAAGAGTTAGGGGAGAGACGTCTTTCCGAAGGTGTGGCTTGTACTATGCTGAAGCCCCTCTGCTATGCGCAGGACCTGAGGGTGCGAAAAATCTTCTACTTGGTCACGCGCTCGCTAACGACTCTTTCCTGGAAAAGGGAGGTTCGTCGGCGACGTTCTCGGGCACTGCCTCGCCCTTGATTGGGAAACGCGTGGTCAACGCCGCCGCGCCGAGCACGCCAGCGGTGGCACACGTGGCTTCAATCTTGCCGCTGCTGAAAGCCGTTTTTCGATTTTCTTTTTTTTTACCTATGCACTTCACTACAGTTCTGCGACTGTTTTCTTTAAGGGAGGGAGCCCTTCGTGAACTGAAGGGAATGGTGAAGCGTGGAAAAAAAAAAGGTGAAAACGTGTCAAGCATTTCGCTTGTCGTGCTAGCATGAGAGACACATTTACAGCACGCCTTGACGCTCTTGCAAGCGCGTTCTCCCTTTCGCAAGACTGTGGCAGCGTTTCGCCTTGCTGAGGCCTAAAAATATTGCGTAAGCGTGGATGTGGAGGTATGAGGGTTCATACTGCACCCAATACTTTCCCATCTTGCACTAGTTTCTCTTCTATAGATATGTGAAACTGGCCACCACCCGAACCTGCTGTAGTGTCATCGATCAATTAAACTTACTGGATCATTTGTCTTTTCGTTTTTCTCCACGAAGTTGACAAAGGTTCATGTAATCAGTGTCGCATTGCAGGCATTTACATCTGCATGAGAGGCTACCTTCATAGGCAGGTTGCCTAACTGTGAAACAAAAACACCCTCGCGACATAAGTAGTCTTGCTAACTTAAGTACAACTGTGCCATGAGTGAGGACGGGCTTTCCAAAAATTAAGGTTAAGAAATCCACAAATGGAGAAAGAAATTAAAAAGGAATTGAAGAAAGGCAAATCTATTTACTGATGCACACGCATATTTGAGGAAATGGCGCGCAGGGGGGGAAATAGGCTCTACTCTTTTTAGCGAAAAGCGAGAACAACGAGGCAACA
Source organism: Amblyomma mixtum (assembly GCF_055824585.1). Classification (NCBI taxonomy): domain Eukaryota; kingdom Metazoa; phylum Arthropoda; class Arachnida; order Ixodida; family Ixodidae; genus Amblyomma; species Amblyomma mixtum. The sequence goes on along the minus strand of NC_143016.1, from coordinate 32,095,065 downwards.
CGAGCGCTGAATGCCAATTGCTGTTTTAGTGCGAAAGCACTATTTCACGAGCTCCAACAGACTCACCGAGTTTGTGTGAAGCTTGACCTTGAGGGTGACCTTGGCCAAACCATAAATGTATAAAATAAACGCTGCCACGACTGGGATTCGAACCCGTTTCGGCGTAAAAAGATCAGCTTCGCTGGCCACTGCACGAGAGCACCAAAAAAAAAATGAACACCGAGCTATCGCCGCAGCCGATCACGCCTCGCGTTAGTCTGCAACACACCCTAGCGCTGTCCATTGCACATCGTCATCTTCATCACATAAGACTACTACCGAACTAGTATCGTCGGCCAGACGTTCCGACGACCCAGCAAAGCACAGCCATGATCCAACCAGGCTAAACACATGCTTTAGCGCGTCCACTCGGTTTTTCTACATTAAAACCCTACCACATTTTTTTCGCGCTGTTTTCACTCACCGTGATAGATGGCACTGTCATCATTAACTACCTCCCTACTCTGCGGGCACTAATATGCGCAGATGTTCGAAGGAAAACATCAGAATGAACTTAAAGAAACACTGCCAGTGAAAGGGGATTCAAACAACGGATATGTTCGAGGACGAATTGGCCAAGTGACGAGAACTCAGCTGAAGCGTATTCGTGAAGAGTTTGCTTTGCGAGTCTAACTGAATCGCAACTTGCGTAACCAATCCACCTCTGAAGGTCTCCCTCGTAGCGCCGCTTTCTCTATTCTATTTTTTTCTGTTTGCCCATTCGACTGATTTTAGAACTCCTTCCTCTTCGTAGATTAATCAGGAAGAATTGCTATTGGTATGGGAATATGGAGATGAAAAAGAAGGCGCTGGCATCTCAAAGCCCAAGATATTTTACTTCGCTTTTTTCCCGCTTTTATTTTTTTTCCCCTTGGCATTCACCACCGTACCTTGGCCAATCCCCCCGCGTGGGTATGTGCCATTTTTGTATGGTGAAGAAGAAGAAGAAGAAAGCCCAAGATAGAGTCAGTTTTAGATAGCTTTCCAATGTAATAGAAATAATTAATTTTTACTTTAATACAGTTTGTACTACAGAACTGCTCGTTTCTACTTCTGTAGCGATATGTTTTTTGCCTATTTTGCCTACAAAACTCCTGCATAAGTCTTGAAACACAGACCTGCAAGATACGATACCTGCTCAGTAAATAAACTTCTCGGTTCGTACTGCTCGTGAGAATTGCGGCGTCAGTTAAGTAGACGATGACGTTCACACTGAATAAAAGCTTAACCTAAATAATACCGCCGAAGATCAAGTAAAAGAAGTCTATGCATTCTAAATACACCCGGCCCTGTTTAATCAGGTAAACAACAGCAACCTTCATCTCGCCGCCGGTGATTGGAGTGTTACGGCTGACAACATATATTTGGTGCTGTATCCCTGCTTCAGTATTTTATAAGGAAACGCCTCTTTGATTGCACTTGCATTTTTGCGGGAATTCGTTCTGACTCCGACTGAAGAGAAAAGGTAAGGACTTTACTGATTAGTCGCCGTTGCTGCGGCAACAGCATTCCGCTTCTGTTCTTTTTTTTTTTTTAATGCTTCAATCGCATTTCGGACGATCGAAGTGTCCTCGGGCAAACGTTCTTTCCAGCTAACCTCATTTGCGCGTGTCCGGTCGACCGGGCGGCAATCAACGTGCTCAAATTAATGCGGCAAGTTTTCGCGCTCGTCTCAGCGAAACTTCGGCATTTTCGCTCGTGGTGGGCTTTCGTCAGAGTCGCACCCAAGTCCCGATGCGATGCCACCGGTAATCTCTACTTTTTTTCGGGTAAAGGAAGGGAAAATACTTCGCTTGAGGGCATTCGGCTGGAGGCAGTGGTTAACAACTTAGCAACTTTGAACATGCAGTTCATTACTGTAGATACGAGTTGGACCTCCTCACTGTAGATCCAGCTCTACTACGACCACATTGTGCATGTAGGATGCAACATTAGTAAGAAACTAAAATTCCCGCGTTTCTAATCACTGAACAGGCTGATAGCGTCATTTTGTGGCAATAGTGTGATGGCTACAACTTCGGCTTCAATGCAGTGAAACTATGCGAGGATTTCAGCTGTATTTTAGTTGCACACTAGGCCAGTTGATCTCAGCCAGGGCTAGCACACTGGTACACTGTGTCGGCCACTGCCTCAAAACACTCATTAATGCTTATTTTGTCTATCATTTTTTTTTCGTTCACCACTCCTCACCATCGGTCAATGAAACGCGTTTTCAAACAGCAGTGCACTTGTGATTAAAGAGTGTATATCTGGCAGCAAACTCGGTTTACGCCGTCCTGCGGTTAGTTGGCTTACTATAACTAGTCGCGCCTTGTTTTCCTTTGTTCATAAGCTGATGCACCATTAGTGTCAAATGAAGCAGGGAAAGGACGATTGAAACGCGAACAGAACAGCGCAAAAATACGTTCCTCTTAAAAGCAGGTACAGGTAGGGTCAATAAGCCTTCAAGAAACAGTCTTTGCACCTTGGAAGGGAAAGTCTACTGCGCTAGTACTCAGTCTGAGTCAAGAAAAAACTCAATATGCTGTTCATGTTTCACCTGTCGTTCACATTTCAGTTCATGTCGGTAGCAGTACATTTTGAGAAGTGTGATTTAACTGCAGCATTTCATTATTGTTAATATTACTATGCAGGCATGTTCGGGGAGATGAGTCATCTTGTGAATAATTCAGTGCCACCCAATTATTCACGCTTTCTTTATTGCTCTGTTTTGTTTTTGTCAACTTATTTATTTTCAAAGTATACTATCTCCGAGGCCCACCGCTGTGTAAAGCCCACTCTGTCACTAGGCTAAATTAACGGATAAATCAATAAAAGCTACGGCATTGCCTTTTCCACGTCAGCCAATTACGGAATGAAGGTTTGGGCGAGCGTTCTATTCATCACGTCTAGCATACCTGACATTTGTTGCTCAAAACGCAAGGCAACCAGCAAAACCTCACGCGTGAAGCCGCTTAGTGTAGCTCAGTTACTCCTGCACTTTGCTATCTGTAGTCTTTAACCAAGACTTTACCTTAAGATTATCAACAGGATATAACCGAAACCTCCAGTCGATAAGTAAGACCTTGGAATGTTATCTCTGTGCGAGATCGCTTCTATTAAGTGACAGTTTGTATTTGTCTGTGTGGCCTTAGTTGTGTAACTTAGTTTCCATATTTTTGTAAACAAAATTCTTCGTCTTCATCATCTTCATCGTCACCTCTCGCTTCATCACCGCTGGATCACCTCGTTTGGAGAGGTCTGAAACCCTCCGAAGAAAGGGAATGAACCGAATTTAAATTGCATTGAAAAGAACACAGAATTTCTTTTAAGAATTTCTTGCAACTAATTCTTGGTGGACCTCGACTTTTTTTTAAACTTGGGAGACAAACTAAGCTAAAAACACGGAACAACCTGTATTTTTGTTACATATTTAGCTGCAGACATAGTATACCACGTCCACAGCCGTGACATATGCGGTAAAAAGAAATTGACTGCTTGCAGTTCTTAATCAAGGCAGCGTTCATAGAATGGCATTCTTAGAAGTTGCTAACCGTCGGGCTTCATCTAATGCAGACACGTTCTGCTTACATGTAGTTTGGATTAGCGCGCGACCAATTACTTTTATCGTTGTCTTGTAGGATTACACTATATGATCGCAAACACATACGTTACTCTAATGGACCGCGCACTGTCCTTGGCAGCTGCGGTTGACGAGTATGTCTGAAGCTGTCACATCCATTAGCATGGCGCAATGACGTACAATACAGGCGCCTCCGGATTTGGTGGTGCAAGAATCCAAATGGGCTGGCGCTACTCAAGGTAGCGCCTGACTAATGCAGACGGGCCCGCAGTACATGGCATCCAGATATAATTGTTAATAGGTTATCCGGTCATCCAATTTCACTTTACTGTTTCGTCTGCCTGCTGTTACGTCTTCAGACTTCCTTCATAAAAAAAAAAACTATAAGACAACACTGAAGAGCTCCTGTGAACGGATGCCTGCCAAACAGAAGTTAATGTATATAGTTCGCAGAACACGTTTAATACTTTTAGTGCTTTTGGTTGGAAATATGCGAACACAAGAGGATAAATGTTCTGGGCTAGAGCACGTCAATGCCGGCATGAACTGAATTTTTTCGGTTTGTTTAGTGCGAAAACGAACCACTGCCGCAATACGAAAATGGCGGCGGCTGTCTATAGCCTCGGAGAGAGAAAGCCTCTACCCTTCGGTAGTACCATCTACCAGCCATCTGGCCACCACACCTCCCTGCCTAGCAAAATGCTAGCCCACCCACTGGAAACCTTGAGCCCCCTCTCCACCCCGCACTCATTCCGAGGCGCCATTCACCACCCACCCAACTCTACCTCCCAGAAGCGCCACCCGCTAGATGCAAACCGACGGCTAAATGAATTTAAACTCGCAGTGGGGAAGCCAGCTGCCCTTCAGAAGACCGCCTACCAGCTACCCCCCCCCCCACCACCCCCTCTAGGTAGGTTGCTGTCCACCCACCTAGCCCCACCCTCAAACCACCTCCCCACCCCACCTCATCTCCAGAAGCGCCATTCGCCTCTGCTGAACTTTACTATCACGTATGATAAGCTTCGGCTTAGGGCAAAATCATTGAAGTAGTCGTCGAGAGTAAATCCAACTACTTTTACAAAATTGGGGCGTCAGAAATTTGATCATTCGTTATTTTTTTGTTTTCAGCTAACTTACCCCTGTTTTACCGCGCACAACGTACCAACGAAGGATATACGTTCAGTGTATTTTCTTCAATGAGCAGAGAAAGAAAGACGCATTATTTCACGTTACTGGAGTTGTTCGCCTGGTTATACGCCTGACGTGCTTACTCCATAATGAATGATGACAACGCAAACACACTCCCGCGCCCGTCCACATCCACGCTATGCGATCTTCACAGGGTGTAGATGATTCCTGTCCAGGCTAGTGCTTGCAGTTTAGAGAATATCACAGAATCAATTTCACAGCATGGGTGCTGTTTAAGACCTACAGTATGGTAGAGGCGCAATGAAATGAGCTGCGTTATAATTTCCTAAACAGCTGTGTCCCATTCCCGTAACCTGCCGCTTTTGTTCCTCTTTCGAAAAGTTAAGAAGAAACCAGACGCTTCGATCCCACTCGGCACAAGGCAAGAACTTGGACAGTGCCACGGGGACAGGGTTGCCGAATGTTTGTGGCACCTCCGCTTTCCAGTTCTTCCCCGTGAATACCTACAGCGCTTCCTTCCCCAAGCTCTCGATGTTTATCTACACCGGCCCGCTCATGGGCGCGGCGAAGCGCTCTCCACGCTGCCACAAACGGCGGTCGCCTCTACGACGTGCACTGAATATCAGTGACTGAATCCTAAAAAGGCTCAGCACACCAGCCACACAGCGCAGTACGTCAGAGGCAATAAATGTGCGGTTGACTCAGTCAAGCAACACGTGCGGCGGCGAAAGCGTGCGTTGTCGTTGAACGCGTTTCCTCTCTCCAGTGACCTAACGAGCCGGGAATCCGCGCAGTGCTCCTAACCCTGCCCCCTATTTCCTGCGGCTCAGTGCAGCAACGACCTTTGTAGCGGAGGTGCAGCAGAGCGGGCTCGTACGTCGCCGGCGGCCCGAGCCGTCAGCAGCCGCGAGCGAGACAAAGGAACGGAGCGCCACGAAGAAAATAAAATAAAAAGTAAGAAGAAACAAAGAGTGCCGTCAAGCAGAGAACAACACCTATAGCTGTCGCGCACTCGGCGGCAGAAGCGGTTGCTGCGCCTGGCGTGAACTGGCGGCCATGCATTACGAATGAACTCGCGGGGGGCCCCTAGCGCGAGCACCGGCCCCACCCGGATCTCCGGAGCCTCGAGCGGAAGGCAAGAAATAAACAGAAAGAAAAAAGCGATCGAAACATTCCGTGACCCCCTTCCCGACAATCGGTTTCTGAGGAAACAGCTCCGCTGGTTTCCTCGCTTTAGATGCCGGCCACATCGAGCCGACCCGATTGAAGTGGTGGGGAGAGCGACTTAAAGCGAACACTCGGCGTGTTCACTCTCCTCTGATGGGCCTCTTGGCGCTCTCGATAAAACTCCATTCCGAGACTGTCTCAGCTTCGAAGCAATGCGCCCCGGCCATAACGCCCATGCTTCTGGACGATAACTGTGACGACTGTAGCTGCAATCGCATCAGTGTGGAATCGTCGGACGTTTAAGACCTATAAATGTGGCTATCAGATTCAACGTCGCTCTGTCTAACAAGTCTTTTATTGTGTTTCACCTTTTTCTGTCGTAACATGGCAGGGAAAATTTGTCTTGCCTTTTTGGCTATTTTGAAGCGTTTTTCTTTTTCTTAAGGTAATTCCTGGCCGTCAATAGCCCAAGTGGGGCTACAAGAAGTACTGCTTTTGAAATGAACACTTTGGAGTCAATTGTTCCAGCTATCCCTAACCAGCGAAAGTGTGGAGCTACAGAAAGACAGGCCTAAGCAGCAAACCATGATACTCCATTATCTCTCAGATCGAAGGCCTAACCGTTATCTTCCCTCACACATTTCGCAAGCAGTCTACAATAATTTCGCTAAGCAACAACTACGCCGGCGGTCGAGTTCAGTCTTGTTACCGCCACATGAGCAGCACACTAGAACGAACTGCAAACAGGGGTCAAAAAGGCGGCGGAGAAGAACACGAAATCGATCAGAAATGGTAGTATACACGCGCATTTACGATTGGTTAACTAGTTACCATAACAGTCAATTTGGGCTCAGAGGATTCGAGCGCCGCGATGGCTCAGTTGTTTTGGGATTGGGCTGCTGGGCCGGTGATCACCGAATCCAATTTGGTTTGGTGTATTGGTTTATTGTTGTTTAACATCCCAAAGCAACTGAGGCTATGAGAGACGCCGTAGTGAAGGGCTCCCGAAATTTCGACCACCTGAGGTTCTTTAACGTGCACGGACATCGCACAGTACACGGGCCTCTAGAATTTCGCCTTCATCGAAATTCAACCGCCGCGGCCGGGATCGAACCCGCGTCTTCCGGGACAGCAGCCGAGCGCCGTAACCACTGAGCCACCGCGGCGGGTCGAATCCAATTTCGGCAGTGGCGGAAGCATTTCGATGGAGAAGAAATGCTAAGCGTCCTTGTACTGTGCGACATCAGGTGGTCAAAAATAATTCGATGTCGAGCAGAATAGCGCTCCTCATTGCCCAGATTAAATTTCGGGGTCATTAAAACTCAAGAGGCCACCATGCTCAATTTGGCATAATTGGTTTAAATTTTATTAGGTGACCAAATTGCAGATGATTATCTTCGTATTTCAAATTCACAATGGCTGCAAAATTTTCACATAATAAATACTCCCGCGCAGTTTCACCAGAAGGGAAGTAGGCACAGACAAATCGTAAAGCTATGAAGTTCCTTTCCCGCATGACAGAAATCATGCCGCATTTCCGTGGCGGCCTATTTCTTCTCGGAGAAACTGACTACCGTGTTCGTGGCTAAGGTTCGGCAGGCGCATTAAATGAGAATCGCCAGAGTTTATGCGGGGTCTTGGCAGAGTATTTAAAGCATTCGCTTAGCAACAATATTTGTTTTGAGAACAAAGTATGACACGTTTGGCGCATTACGTACTGAGTCGCTACTCCGCCACTACACCCCAACTACAAGTACTCCTGCCCAATCTTTTTTTTTTTTTTGTTCAATTCTGACCCTTCGTTTCTCAGCTGCTGTTCTTCCTATATAAATTTATGCCAGGATCTTTTCTCCTGTCCTGTCACCTTGGGAAGTTTACAAAAAGGGCGTTTCTATTGGCTATCCTGTATTGGGGAGGAGGGATGAGGGGATTGGAAAGGGAAAGGCAGAAGGGGCGAAGAGAACAGTCACAGTTTGTCACTCAAGCCAGTCGCTCTCAGTAATGACCTTGTATGCTTTAAGGGCAGTCGACTGCTGTGGCCACTGTCTGAGGTTTTTCTGTTAATTAAAGCGCGAGCATCGAGGCGGTCTAGTGCACAACGTGCGTATGTTTTTCGGTCGCAAAAGTGCTCTCGGCCACCCTAATAATTCATGTGGAGGTACTTGGGTGATGAATTATACTGCATCCCTTCGGAGCGCAGTTGCGCTGAGCCGCGATAGCTCAATGTAGCGCGTCCAGTACTTACAGTGCAGTGTGTGCTGCTGGTGTGAGCAGGCTAGAAAGCAGAGCACGAATGACATTGATCAAAGACGTGAGCATTGCAATTACTTGCAGATATTTTCCACGGTCCAGATCGTGGCTTTTGACTGCAGCAGTCGTAGGCGTTGAACGTGGCGAGAGCGGCGACGTCCCTGACCCAGTGGGCGTACAAGGCTTCGGTAGTGGTGACCAGGTAATATCTGAGGCCGTAGGTGCGCCATCACCGGGCTCCCTTGTTTTAGTGTGGTGCTGAAGGAGGCGGACACGCTGCAGTGGCGTTTGGGGCCTTCAGAGGGGGTCTCCAAAGGAAGAGCTAACAGCGACCTACCACGGCTGGCAAGTGGCAAAGTGGAGACAGGGAAATCCCCCGCTCGTCTTGTACACTATAAACAGAAAGGGGTAAAAATGAATAAGCTTTCCTCCGGCGCACTCCATTTATAAATGCGAGTGTGCTGCAGGAAAGCTTCCTTTTTACTCCCATATATGCTCATTTGTGTTTAGAGTGTATGGTATATGTGATAGTGCATGGCAGCTCACAACGAAGTTCCTGTGCTATCGCTTTGACACAGCTAATGAAAATTACGTTCCCGTAAAGATTTTCTCCATCTGCCTATCCGTCAACGTATCTATCAGTCTATCTATCCATCAATCTATCAATATATGTACCTATTGAAGGAACGAAAGCGCGACTTTAGAAAGGACATGAGAAAAGAGGCACACGGGACGAGTCTGTCTGGCTAACCCGGCTTGCGAGAGACCTGATCTAACTCTTCGCTTCCGCAAGCTTGTAATAGAAATGCTGTCGGTCCTATTAAAATATGGTTTCTTAGATACGTGTAGCGGGGATAGCATGTTGACTGTTAACTCCGCGAAAACGGTAACTCTTTGCCGCAAAGCTAAAAAAAAAAAAAATAAAGGGGGAAACAAACGAGGCTGTGATGTCGGCCAGTGTTTCGCGCCTACTGCACAGCAGCCAAGTCATTAGTACATGCGCGCTCTAATGCCCATCCATCACATCGCCCTGATTCATAGTTTGCGTGCTGGGCGCCGGAAATGGCTCGTCTTTCAGAGAACCATCCATTTACTTTCGCTCTTGCTCAAATGGAGGAATAATGTTCTTGCAAAACGAATCATGAAAATAAAACCGGCTCAGCCCCTTTCTCTTGTATATTGATTCTGAACTCCGGAATGAAGCACATAGCTTAATGCGTGATTGCTTTTCGTTCTCTAATTTTTTCTTTTTGCTTCCTAGTCGCCAGTCGTTACTAGAAATAGCTAACCTGCTTTCGCAATGAAGTGCTCATTTGTCGCAAAGAGTGCGGAACTTCGCGTTTGATGTGGTGCGTACTGCTGTACTTTTATGCGGCTGACGCGTGCAGCCTAAGTGAAATGACTCGTTGCAGAGCAAACATTGAAATGGGCGGTGCAGAAGTCTCCCAAAACTGCTACCCAACGCTTGCATCAGTGTTAAGTGGTACAGTCACTACGCAATGGTGCCGACCGGTAATTGCTTTCAATTAACTGAAATGCACGCTCAATTTGTGGTGATGTGACCCCCTCACCTACTGCTGTAATGTTGCCGTCCTCTGCGGGCTCCTCATGAGCAAAGGTCTAGCCACTTATACACTGCGGCCTTTCTCAGATCCAACGTTTCCCGAACTGTTGCCTCATGGTTTCAAGGGCCACTAAACCACTCGACAGCGGCTTCTCAACTCCAAGCCAACAAACAGCCTTAGGAAATGGTTTGTCCTTTACATGTGATCTACTTGTGCTCCTATCCCTCTTTACCGACTCATCATTTTGTTTTTCATTCCGCTGTTCTCTGAGTGCAGGATAGCCAATCAAACAACCTCTACTGTCTAGTGTCGTTAACATCTCTGCTTTCTGTCTCCAGAGAGCATAAGCGCTGGACGCATTCTCATCTTTGTTTCTCTTTGGTTCTAAGCGCTACTAAGAACTCTTCTTCTGAAGCCTATCGGCGCTGCCAGATCGATTCCAGACATCGAAGATCCTTCTGCGGCCCTTCGCAACAGTGAGCCTTTCGCCAAGACATACCATGCACTCAGAAGGAGCCGGCAGGGAACAGGGGGCCCGTTACGATGTCGCATCAACAAATTTCTTCTTCTGATGTTGCCTCCATCTTCATTGTATCTTTCTTCGTCATGGAGCGTGTGCACATTTGTGCTTGTTGTCACTTTATCGACCTTCACCCCGACTGCCTTGTCACGGCTCTTGAGCTGCTCCGCGGCTGTATTCTTTAACTGCATGCGATACCCACCGCGCCGGTCTTGCATCGCCGCCTTGCACACCCGTTTCACTACCTCTTCGGTTTCGCTCGTTCTCTCCTTTGGTCCTTGCTTCGTTATTTCTTCGTCTCGTCTTCGTACTCCACATCCCACTCTTCCTTCCCCTTGACTCCCACCACAAATTACAAGTTCGTGCCTTCCTAAAACAGGGCCCCGAGGGCGATCGAACGTTCCTTAAGCTTCGATCGCCTCTCTTCCTCCTTCCTCTCTTTCACCATCCCCGCGTTCTCGCTCACTCCGCTAGGAAAGACGGAGGTGAAGCGTAGTAACAAACCAACTACGGCCGGCTCAGAACCACTGCTTTGTCGCGTACGACCATTCCAACAAGGCGCCTTTCCTAACAGCCCTTTCGCTTCTCCCTTTCTACCTCGATCCCCTCCTGTTTCGCCGGCGCCCGTCGCTTCGTGGCGAACCACTTTCTCCCGCCTGGTTAGCACTCACCAGGGAAGGAAGGGATTGTGCGCGAGAGAAGGAACAGAGGGAGGCTTACCGGCGTTCCAGCGTGCTTCCTGCCGGCGGTCGATACTTCATTCCCAGGCGGCAGCGCTGTGCTGTGCAGCTTGCTGACGTAGCTGCCGCCCTTCTAGTACTTCGTTAATCGGCCACTGTTGTCCGCCTCCGGCGAGGTGCCCGTGCTGAAAGAGACTGCGGCGTGTTCGCTTTGTGAGCACTATACAAGCGAAGAGCTAAAGTAGTGGAAACATGTGTTTCCTCTATATGATCCCTGGAAGCTGGTGACGTTTCGAAACCGGCTGGAAACGTGACAGACATTTTACGTCTAGCAACCGAGGCAGTTTACCAAGAAGCCCATTTAGTTTGTAGCTCTGCAAGCAGAAGTTTCACCGATCTTCTAGAAGCTGACTTGCAATCTTTCTTACCGTCACTGTTTACATTTTATCGCCAACCACAGGGGGCTGCAATCTCGTGCCTCGACATTAGAATTTAGCGCATAGCCGCTCCCGACTGTGGTGATATGTTGTAGATCTTCTAGAGGACGTGGGAAGAAAAATTTTAGTGAGAGGAAAAACTTTCAAGCATTTTTAGCGCAATATGATTCCTTGTTACTTGATTTTGAAATTTAAACAAGAAATTTTAAAGGTTTAATGCAAGCAAAGAAAGCCAAAGGTTGGCAGACAGAATGAAACGACATAATCAGTTTTTAGTTTACCGCCAGCCCGCTATTCGTTTGGATGTAGTCATCCCTTCTGCACCCTAGTAAATGTTGAGGAAAAAGAATCAAGATCAGCTGCTCTCTTCTCTTCTACGCTTATGACAGCATAACTTGCACCTGTTGCACAATCCGAAAAGAAAAGGCAAAAAAAGGGCAACCTGAAGATGCTCACGACCAAATAAGCTCCTTGAGCTACCAACTGGCCATTACAAGTCTTCAGCCTGAGCTTCCTTACGTCAAATGAAGAGCCAGTCAAAGATTAACACAGCCACAACCACCGGAATGCGCATCAAACAGGTAGAACGAATTTCTGGCGCTGCCGTAGTAAGAACGTCAAAAGATAAATACGCAGAACGAGCAATTCATTCCAAGCATTCTGCTTCTGAGGCGCTAATTGCTGTATTGGTGTTATAACAGTAGAGTCTGAGATCATCATTAGCTCATGAAACAGCGACTTATGCGTGTTAATGCGAACATTGAAAAGAACGTTATTGCGTTGTTGTATGCTCTCATAAAAATGGGACGTGTATTTCTGGCACGCAGTTTAAGACACAAAAATCCCAATGCAGTTTTAAACAGACATTCGAGTTTTCTTTTTCTGAGACCAGTAAGATAAACATGCGTGTGTGACGTTGAACTCCTAGAAATCCCTGAAGCCGTCCTTCAGAAGTCACTCATTTCAATGTTCCTGCATGTGGTGTTCTAGCTAAGCTGCCGTCTGTAACCTGTGATTCCTGCGTAATATATTTTCACCACCCTCGTAAAGTGTTGGGCAAAAATAAAATCGCAAACTGGTGACAATTCAGCCGATGCATCAATTAAACTGTGTTGCCCCTGCCAATAACATTTGCCTTTTGTTGAATATCGTCGCTAATTGAAACACTTCTTCCCTTCTTCCACTGTTTTGATACCTCCTTGGCCTCGTAGGAGATGAAATTGAAATAAGCAATAAAATAAAATAACAGCCGAAAAGTTATGTTGAGGCGATTTTTTTCCCTCATGTTGGAAGCTTTTTCAAGCCCAGTTGATTTTCTTGCCTCAATTCTTTTCTACTCTTTATTTTCACTCCCTTTTCCTCTTACAGTTGCATTCTCAGACTTTCTTTCATGAACATTAAGTTATTAACCAATATCGCAGTTCAGCAGCGTCTTTCAACGAGAGATAATAACTTCTCACTCTCATTACTTATCCCCCTGCAGTGAAACTGAAATATAATGAACTGACGAAAGCTGTCGCCCTTCTTTCTGCATCGTCCCGTTTCGCTGGCTACTTTTTCTCATATTATAAAGCGGTGCACTCAGACAACAAAACAAGAAGACAGCGCCCTTCTTGAATTCAGCACGCGGCAGCCGACTGATTTCAGCGCCATTTATTGACGGAGTGGCCGAACTGCAGAGCTGGTCAATACTGCGGCAACACAGCTCCTCCGGGACAACAGATGAGGCGGGACGTGAAGGGCTCCTCGAACGGGACAACAGATGAGGCGGGACGTGAAGGGCTCCTCGAACGGACTGCTGGATTTCTCGGTATTCGAGGAATCTGCGCGCACAATGCGCTGCCTGGTAGTGTCCCTTAACGACAGCTCAGATGGGCGGACAGGCGACACTAATTGGCTTATCAGACTTCGACACCACTCGCACGTGTTGTGCCGCCCAAGCAATGAGGCTAAACAATGCATTTAATATATTGAGAATAACTGCTGTAGAAGAACACCAGTGAGCGGATTTACTGCGGTGTAATAACATTTAACAGTGGTTGGGGTAATTCAGCACTCTGTTGGGCTTGTCCGTTATTTTCGTGCCTGCAAGCAACAGCGCGCAAAGGAGGACGGGGCACAAGAACCTGACCTGTCGTCCTACTTGTTCTTGAGGCCCGTCTCTCTTTGTGCACTGGTTCCTGTAGCATGGGTTAGTGCCTCATTTGCATGCAATCTTAAAGCACTAATTTGAAAGTAGATACTGATCAGCGTCCACATGGACGCAGCCATTCGGCTACAAAAAGAAAATATGCTGCTTTCTCGGAAGATTTGCAGTTGAATGAAAATTCGCCTGAGAATGGAGATCGGACCCCGGACGTCGCTCCGTCAGCTACGCTGTCCAGGACGGCTGTAGGAAATGGTAGTGCGAGGCCTAACTGAGCACCAGTTCGAAGCGGGAAAGGTGTTAATTCATTACTCAGTTAAATTAACTACTCAGTTCAAGAGATACAGTCGAGCCCACTTATAACGGCCAAAGATATAACGAACGCTCGCTTATTACGAACGACGGCGGTGCTGCCATCAAAATATGCATTAGGCAGTGACTCGGTTATAACGAACGAAGAGGGGCCGTTAGCGCAGAGTTTCATGAGCGCCTCCGAAACTCTGTGACACCCACCCTTTGAAAGAATGTGGGGACGTAAAAATGGAATGGGAAAGGCGAGACACGGCCGAATAAATGGCACAGTTTTTTCAAATGATGGCGTCAAAAACGATTGCCTTGAAAGGCGACATCTGCGCTGGTGGAAGGCATTGCAAACTTTCCCGTTAATATTCTTCTATGCACGAGTATAAACACTTGCGACCGGCGGCTGTCCTTAGTCGCCGGCAAGTCTAGCAAACGGTGAAACTTTGGGAGGTTCGCTTTCGTAAGCTACAGGCCGAGCACAAAGACTTGCCAGATGTGCCACACTTCGTTCTTATTCAAGGAGTGTGCAACTAGGGATCAGTTTCATAGGGACGATGCAAGATTTTCTCGTCGAGTGGCTTGTTGAGTTCAACCACGACATAGCGAAAAAACAGGAGCTTCTGCTCGTGCTTGACAACTTTGCGACACACCACATGTTGCCTTCTCCGACTCTGGTGACAAAGCTGTTCTCGCCACCGAACGAAAAGTATATGAGATTCAGCCACCGAACATGGGCGTCAATCATGAGCTCAAGACGTCCTTGCGTCACCTCTACATACGGCGAATGCTGATAGCAATTGACACAGCAGGTGGCGACGTTCCGTTTCGGAGATCTTTGTTCGCCGCTGTGGAAATGATTAAGGCGTAGGGGTGGGCCTCACGGTAGAATACATCAAATTGCTCCCGTAAAGCATGTTTAATGGACCAAAAAACGGCTGTAGACGCTGTTAAACAGCCGCGTGATTAGATACATGTGGATTTATAACTACACGGATGGCCCAACAAATTTCGCCTGGAGTGGCTTCGTGTGGTGCAGATCATGACGCCGACATTGCAAAGTGGTACGCTGCCAAAGCCATTGTACGCGAAGTGCGAGCACTCCACGACTTCCAAGAATCTGATGAGAAGGCCGACCTGCCACCGGTTGCCGTGAACGCTTTAACCACAACAATCTAAATCGTGTTCTTAAAGCAGCTTGTTACTTGGCCTCCGCACGAATCATAGGTATGACCTCTCTATAGAGCATGGAAAACGCCGTGGTATGGTCTCCATTTAAGAAGCCGAAGAGCGTAACGAACTCTTCTAAGAGATGAACGCCAGTTTCATCGGACTTCGTATTTCTGGCTGTAAAGTTAAATATCCACTTACTACGAATCACGGATACAACGAACGCAATCCGCGCGGCCGCCAGGTTCGTTATAAGCCGACTCGATTGTAGTTCCCTTTTGTGCCTATATAGAGACCTCAGCTCTCATTTACTATAGTAGTTGGGACATAGAAAGACACTGCATGTTCTTATAAGCGCTCTCTTTATATGCTTTTATGTGCTATGGCAACACCTTTATGCGTTGCTGGAATGTATGGAAAAAAAGGCCGGTGTTATTTTTCTGTTTCTATAAAACGCTTGTTCATCATCTCAAAGCAGCGGTATACTTCGTCGTGGAGGGTGCTCTGAGGTAGACTCACGCGGTCGCACAGTCAGTGCAAGCAGTATTGTAATTATGGTGTGCTCTGAATAGCCTATCATGAAATGAAGCGTCGAATGTCGACCTAGAGTGAGATCCGTCCTTTATTTTCCAATCGTACTTCTAGACCGAGTTTTCCTAGGCCATTTCACAGCCTCAGCATGCCGCAAGAAGGACGATAATGATGAACAAATACTGCAGACATTGTTCCCTTCTAAACGGGCAAATGGGCGGGATGTCAGTAGGGGGGGTGGCTCATTTATTAAAAGCTGAAAACGTAGGGGTGGGTGATAAAAGTTAACAGTAGATGATGGCTAAAACGTTTCAATATAGGAAGGGAGGTGGGTTAGGCGCATAGAAAATATATCTGCATTATTTCGTTCTCACGCACGAACTCACATGGAGAGTTCGCCCTTTCTGCCTTAGCACCTTTCACTCCTTTCATGCATTCTCTTCAGGGGCGGTTCAGCTGCACACTCAGTGAGACATTTACCGCGCCTTCGTCATAACCAACAACGCGCATAAACAAAGCTACCACTTTGTGCTATACGTTTCCTTCTGTCCTCTTCTGTTTGACGCATGCCTTTATTATAAGTGAACTTTGAGCCAATAAAGCACTTGTCTTCGTCGCTAAAGTTGCTTTTACATTGCTTCCGACTGCTTCCTCGTGTCGATGTTAATATATATTCACATAAATGAGCTCTTAAAAACGAACCATGGTTATAAAAAAAATGCTGTTACCTGCGCAAAACGTCTGGCCGCTAAATAAATTTAGATGTCTAACTTCGGTGAAAACGGCAGTAAATAGAAGCGATAACAGGAAGTCTTTCAAATCCATGGGTCGAGGCGGTTTAATGCATTCAGTGAAATTCGTGGCAGGCTGAGCCCGCACGTGCTGGCTGACGGTCAATGCAGGAAGTCTTAGCGTCTCCAGTGAGCCAAGTGGAATAACAGTCTTGACAGCTGAGACATCGTACGTAGGAATCTGATGTTTTCAAAGACATGCCACTCGCCTCATTACTCAACAACGACTGTGACAAGGACGACCGGATTAGAGGAGAAGGAGCGGGGCGCCCGCATGCTCTGCTAAGCATGTCCCACGTGTTGTGTCTGCAGCACGTGGAGCTCAGTGCCGTCAACAAGGACTGAAGTTCCCAGTGGACGTTGGTAACGCGTCGTCAAGTGCGCACTTGAACCTCGGAATACTCTATACAGGAGCGTGTTTGCGACAGCTAGGAATTTATCGAGGAGCTTGAGATTCAACCAAATCATCTCTTGAAGAAGGATGCCTTCGGAGAGCCTACTCCTTTTTGGCTCTGCACGAAGGTTCCTAAGTTGTACCACATCGAAGATTCAACACCTTTCCGGAAGCTTCTTCAGGCTTACTGCGCTCATTTCATGCTCGGCTTCGCGGTATCAGAGCTTATCACGACGCGGCTATACAAGGTGGACATTTAACAAAAAGGCGCCTCATTGTCGCGGTTTAGAAGCTGCGAGAAAGCGTCAACGGCGAAGAAAGTTTGGTGTAGTTTGTGGGAGCGCCAAAAGTCGCTCAATTTTGTCCTGCATTCACAATATATCTGTGGGATGCGCCTCCACTTTATCAGCTTGCTGACGGACACGATAGTACGGCTCATATTTTAAAATTAGTCCAAAATTCTCAAAACAGTATTTTTGACCACCCAGTTCACTTTGCTGTTTATTATGCCACTGTTGCTGGTGTTCCTTTTGTAAATTTGCATATGTTTTTAGGGTTACAGCACTGCATTTTGCATGTATTCCCACGAATCTTCAAGCTGTCTACGACCGTTTGCCGCTTCAGCGACTGCAGCAACACTGGAAAATAAACTGATTTCAAATTCTGACCCTGCATTGGGCTCCATAGCCTCACTGAGAAAAATAAGGGCCCAGGTCGGCTGGTCTCGCTTCCGCTCTGAGGACTGCAAGTGAATAAATCCGGTCCCTATTTTTTAATAAAGAGTTCACTTGCATGTGAGCAGAGAGAGAGAATAAACATTTATTTGCAATAAGGATACCACAGCGGAACGTGGGTGGGGTCCCCAGTCCAAGACACCAGTGGCTTCCACCGACGCTATATAAGGGACGATTGGAAACAAGAAGCTGACGGCTTTTGTGCTTCACTTGTCTAGGAAGAAAGAAATTAAGACTTGCCATGGTCTCATGTCTACAGCCTTTGTTGCAATGCCAGAAAACTGTGAGTTGAACCAATCTTAACATAACTAGGGTTTTAAAGAAACGTTAAATGCTGTCAGATATCTTTCATCACATCTAATGCGTGGCATGAACGTGCAGAGTTGTGTGGAGATTGTATCGCAACATCGTTTAGCGCTCTTAGTCTCAGTGCACAGTCCTGAGCTACTCCTTGCGAGACAAGCCTTTAGGGTGTAGAATCGTGTTTGTGCTTACGTGAACACGTGCCATTTATTCAAAAAGTGATCGATTGAACAGAACATTTGTCATTACATTCCGTGGAACTCCCTACCTTCAAAGACACGAAGGTGCGATTTGTCAGCTTCCCCGAATAATATATGGCATCCCTCTCATGCGTCTGCACTGCAGCATATTTGCCTTAGTATCGTGTACCTAACCTTTCAAAAAAGTTTCCGTTGTGTGTACTTCTCCGAACGGCGCATCGTCGAGCTAAACTCTCCTTTTGTGTTTCCTGTTGCCTTATACATCTGCAGGGCTCACAAACTCCCTGCGGCACTCAGGGCTCGTAACAACCCTCTTCTTAATTATTCTCCGAGTCACAAAAGACACGAGTCTCCTTCTCATGGTGCCTTCATTTGTTCACTCTGCAATTAGGAGGGCCAAGCAAAGTGCGCCGCTAATTAGTGCGCGCACTAGAAGACCGCAGACTTTTATGTTCCAGCGAAAGTTCAGAACTCGAGCCACCGCGATGCGAACAGGCGCTATAAAACTCGTACGAAGGTACGCTTAGAAAAAACTGCAACTTGACCTCGCCGAAACGAACGCTTAGAATTGTGATGCCCAAAGATCGAAGTGGACGCTTTTTAAGAACCAGCAGGCAAACGTTGCTTGGCTCCAGAAACTGCGGGGACACGCCCAGTTATCTCCGCACCCAAAGCGGTATCTTGATCACTAGCTGGCGCTGGTGTACAGAGTGCACAGGAAATTCCGAACGCCCAAGTGCTCTGCTTGGAATAAGGCATTGTCTACATCTCTTTGTAGATTACGGGCTTGCTGAGACGATTTCTCAAATTGAATTGCAGTGGTAACTGCATTAACATGGAGATTTTGATTGTCACTGAACCTATTTTTACAGCATTTAAAACAAGAGTATTGTTCTTCATTCCGAAGAAAAATTTCGTTCTTCATGTTTTCTACATTTGCCGCCTGCATTTTAGTTACTGCAGTTTGCTCAGTTTCTCATTTCGTTCCAAAACTTCCACTAATTTGGCCTGCGTTTTGTTGAACCCTTGTGTGCATACCCTCTGAAAAATTGGAGAAATCTCGGTGCAACTGGCTTCTTCCTCGCAATTGCTTTTAGTACGAATCTTCTCTGATTGATGCACGCCTGTAGAGAACCAGCACGCGTTTTATTAAGCTCCCGGCACGTTTTCGAACTCGTTTTTTTATGCTTCTTCAAGTGGCAATGCAACAATGATTACAATTTAGATGTCCCGGTGGTACGCCATGACAGAACTTCTAGACGCAAGGCGTTTATTTTCCCACTTACATTGTTATGCACGTAACTATCATTTCTATGCTTCTTTCTACTCAAGCTACGCAGCACCTATTTGAAGAGAGGCGTATACTCAGACATCTCATTAATTTCATCCTTCTGATGTATTCTTTTAATCTTCCTCAAGAGTGCTCGTAGTCACTTCATGTTCTTTATTTCATTTCGTGACAGGCTGCTAGCTAACTCTTTTTCTTTTTATTCAAGCCAGCTTCTCTTTTTTTTTTGCCTAAGAAGCAAAAGAAACGCTATTATCTTTTCAGGAAAGGTGTTCAGGCTGCTCTTTCCTATTGTTTTTCATTGGGTCTTACTCTGTAGTGCGCTTCAAAAAAGGCTGCAGAACTCCCAAATCGGTTTAGAAGATAGGGTTTTTCTCTCTCTTCTTTATTTTTTTGTCGGGATAACGTCGTCACTAACCGACTTCGGGACAGGGAAGTAAGGCATAAAACTGAAAGAATTGAAAGCACATGCACCAGGCTTTCAGCTTCTTTGCCCCTACTTGCCTCTACAAAAAACAAAAAAGGCAGTCCTTGAAAACCTCTCTTTTCGAGCTCTGAGCAGTGTCTGGAGCGCGGCTGCTTTCTGAGATGCCGGTGCTCGCGCTGTGCTCTTTCCTTCGCCCCCCCCCCCCCCCCCCTTCTCGTTTTTCTTTTTTTTCTGATCCCACTCGCTCCCTTTCCTCCCACCGAGCATTACCCTGTTTCCTCGCCGTTGGGCTTTCCCGGGAACGCCGAGTGTAATCCCCACGAAAGAGCACTCGCTCAGCTCACGTAAAACAAGAGCAAGACTTTCCACGGCTTCCCCCGCGCAGCATATTCAGGTTGCTTCATCGCTGTCGAGCTGCTTCGTGACCCTTGAATTCGTCTGCTCCCATCTTCACCCTGACTCCCTCGACTGCTCTCAACAGACCGCTATGCGCAGCACAGACGACAGGACAAGGATGTGACGGTCTATCAAGTTTGTCTTGTCTTTGAAAAAGGCCAATTTAGTGCCTATATAACTTTCTTACTTTTTGTTACACACTAAAGAAAGGGTGCCAACTAACAAGAACAAAGACTAAAGATACTCCACAAACTGCGGCGTTCCTGCTTTTACTGTCCGCTTCAACTTCTAATCGGCTGTAATTATTTGTTATTTTTTCTTCTTTGCCCTCATGTGTACAGTGCGGAGCGAAGAGCAGTGAAATATCGGGCACCATAGCATATACAGAGCATAACGATGAATGACCTAATCTAATAGATCCTGAACGTTTTTGTGCTACTCTGCATTTCTTCTTTATCCTCGTGGGCAGAGGGCACACAAGAGAGAGCTGCTCCCGCACGCGTGTGGGCATAAATAGGGTTAGATCCCAACATAAGCTCTTTAAAGGCCTTGAAAGAACACGAAAGAACAGAATAGCGCGGACTCTACAAAGCGCTGAGTGGCGCGTAATGCCCTTTTTTCTTCATTTTCTCTTGTATTTTGTTTTCGTGCTGCTTGTTTAAAAATGCAAAACCGATAACCCCAAATTTCCACGCTTCATTAGGACGCCCCTCTTTTTGTACTTTCTAGGCTGGTTTTTGTGAGGGGTGAGCACGTCCTATTCATACTTGTAAAAAACAAAGTAGCTGAGTCACCCATATTCAAGCACTCTGCGCACCCATTTTCTCTTTTGAGGAGGTTACGTTCGATAGCGAGAGGAATTGCAATTGTGTAACGCCGTCATCAGCTAGAATGCTCAGAGGGGGGTTATAAATGCCGTCAAGGGCTTGGTTATCAAAACTACAACATGACGTCAGCCATGACTGACTTTGAGGGGTTATGGGAAAACATTTCCGGAAAAAAAAATTCCGGGAGAAATCTCCCAGGAAAAAATATCCTGGAATTATACTGCTCCGGCATAAATAGCTTCGTTTGCAAAGTAGAAAAATATGGCCCCAGAAGTTCCAATGTATCAGAATCCACGGTTTAATATCATCGATTCTGATGGTCCCGGCTATCAGAACCCATGGTGCTGATTGCTGGAGTTGTCATCAGCAACTCAAGCCATAGCGGCAGCGATTGTCATGGAGATGGCATCTGCTTTCGGCTCCTCCATGGCTGGTTCCATAGCATGAAATCTGTTTCAGATTTCTAGAGTTGCAGCCCTGGATAAAAAAGTTCACATAAAAAAACGTAACTTGTGAAATGAAAAAAGTGGAAGTGGGAGAAGTGCTGTCATCAAGTGCCACTTGGCGACAATACAGTCACGCGTATCGAATAACGAAATGTACCAATGCCACGAAGTGCACAGCCCTCGTTGAAGTGCAACAGCTATCAAGCACTAGTTGCAACTAGTGGAAATTACTTCATGTTATTTTAAGCGGTTGCTTTTGGGCCGTGCCATCGGTTGAATTTTTTTTCCGTGGCATGGTTGTATTGAAAAACTCACGCCAGCAACTGCACGAGACAAAAAAAAAAAGGCTATAGCCATTCGGAACCCAGGAACAGCAGCATTAGAAGCATGATCTGCGATAGCCGTCAAACAATGTGAACAGCCATCGACGCCTCGCGTTCTGAAGAGGCAGCCGAGGCCGTGCAGATGGGCAGGGCTGAGTCGACTCTCCGCCGCCATACAATGCTGTCTCCATGACTTAGCGTGCAGGATACATCTCCGGTACCACAAAAATTGAAGATTTTCTAAAATCCTTGGACATACATTGCGGTTTTAACTCTTGTAACTTTCTTGCACAGGAGTGCTCACAGATATTTTTTTTTTTCACTTCGGGCAACTTTTCCCTATAGATCGTTTCCTCCCGGACATTTTATTCCGGGGCCATTTTTTTTTTCGGGTCCTTTTCTACCGATGAGATTTTTTCAGGGCACATTTTCTTCTACACCAAACTTTGAGACATACGAGCGTGGCGACAATGTTAAAAAAGCTAAAATAATTCTGGACAACGTGGCGAAACGAAAGCTTTTTAAGTCATGCAGTGACGTTGTAAAAATAGGAAGTATATCTATCTGGGCCAAACACTCACTGCAGATCTGGATCGTAACCGAGGAATCTACAAACATTTTGCACTTCAGGAGTGTGCGCCAGGCTGAGAGTTCCAGGTGGTGAGTAACAGTTTACTTATGCTAACCACAAAAAAAGATGTGCAATATTACCAGCGTATCCAGAAAACACATAACATGACATGATATGACATAACAAGACATTATATGACAGCAATGCATATCATAGCATATCATACACGACGGAAGCCAATAGTCACCGGAACCAAGGAGCATAGAAATGTTTTTTTTTTTACTTTGTGGTGTTCATCCATGGAAGATAAATATTGCAATTATTTAAAAGAAAATTATTTAGAAAGCAGAAGAAAAAACAATCACATGCCGCCGGTCGTGGGTTTGGATCCCAGCGCAGCATCTGGTTATCTTCTGCTTTCTAATTAGTTTATCTTTAAATAACTACTCCATTATTCTGCCACTGACGAGCACTGCAAAGTCAAGAAAAAACATTTCCTATGCTCCTTAGTTTCCGTGACTGTTGGCTTCTGTCATGTTTGTGATAACGAGTCCCTCATTTCCCTTGGTTTGGTTTGGTTTATGGGGTTTAACGTCCCAAAGCGACTAAGGCTATGAGAGACGCCGTAGTGGAGGGCTCCGGAAATTTCGACCACTTGGGGTTCTTTAACGTGCACCGACATCGCACAGTACACGGGCCTCTAGAATTTCTCCTCCAAAGAAATTCAACCGCCGCGGCCGGGATCGAACCCGCGTCTTTCGGGTCAATAGCCGAGCACCATAACCACTGAGCCACCGCGGCGGCATCATTTCCCTTCCCTTGTCTGCGTAATATCGTTGCATAGTATAGCATAGCATATTAGAGCAATGCGTACCGTGCTGTAACATAACGTAACATGACATTTCACTGTTTTTGAGCTGTGACATTCCACCCGGAGAAAGATCCCTTAGAGTTGTCGACCCGCGCTGCAACACATGCCCTGTTCTTTTTTCCCACTCATTGCGTCAAAGTTACTCGAGCTATTTCGCCCTGCCTATGCTATGGCTAGAACGGTGCTATTCATGGAGGTTTCTATTCTCGATGTCAACATTGCTTTTTCTTGGCCCAACGGTGTAACGCATGCGCTGCCTTCCCCACGTGTGTACATAATAAGCACGGGAAACCATTTTTCGCCGAAGGTTGCCCCAGCCGGTTCCGCACTGCTGCGCAAGCGTGAGCTGCGGCGAATTGGCTGCCGAAGCCCAGAAAAGCGTACGCGCGCATCACTTGCCCTCGCGCTTGAGTGGGTCCGCTCGCATCGCGTCCCGAACGCTCCGCTCAAACACCGGGTGACGTCAGAGCACGCGCCTTTGTGAAGGCCTTGTTTCGACAACACAGCTCCGTCAGACGAGTGCGCAATTAGCACTCGCAATGTGCGCGCGCCCCATTGCGGATATGGTCAGCCCATGTCAAAACTCGCCCCTTCTCCTCCAGCTAATGGATTGCGAGCTTGGGCTGCACCGTCGACGCCAGACCAGTGACGCACGAAATGCCCCACAAATACTGTTTACTGCAAACACACCACCTATGTAGCTCCGAATCAAACCAGGCAACGTCCCTGACGGTGACGCCATTAGCTGCGCAGTTTAATCCCAGCGACGCAGTGCAAGCGTTCTTTTCCGTAACGTTTGGGCCGGTATCGAGCATTTCTCCTGAATAGTCACGTCACCAGCCAGTTTTGCGTCCATAAGTGGGCTGGATTTGGTGTGATCAAAAAAGCCAGAATAAAATAACACATTGCACTTGATTTATTTATTTATTTATTTATTTATTTATTTATTTATTTATTTATTTATTTATTTATTTATTTATTTATTTATTGATTAATTGATTGATTGATTGATTGATTGATTGATTGATTGATTGATTGATTGATTGATTGATTGATTGATTGATTGATTGATTGATTGATTGATTGATTGATTGATTGATTGATTGATTGATTGATTGTGACACATTTGTGATTAAACAGCATTCACTTTGTTTCCTCCCTAAATCTACTCGAGTAACGACCGGTAGCTAGTCGTGAATTGACACTGTTCTCTGAAAGGACATGCATCGCTAAATCGACTATGTTTATTTGGCCGTATTTTACAGTCTATTATGGATGACCTCCGTCGTTGAATAAGCACCTTCAATCGTAACTGCACACTTTACAACAGTCACATGACATTTGCAAAATGAGTTCTTACTGTATAACATTTCCGACGCATACACGCAAGGTAAACATACTGTGAAAAACACCTCTAAACAGCTTAACGCGGCTATCGCCTGCATATTAATTCGCAAGGGGGCCTACAAATCCTCATTGTGTTTTATTGTTTCCACCTGATGCAACACACAAAATTAAAAGAAGGTGCGAACAGTGCAGAAAAACGCAAACTTGCAAGATGGAAAGCCTGAATTCCCTAGCTTGCCTTTCACCGAACGTTGAAGCCTATCTGCCTGAATACCTACCCATAGCACTGTCTTTTGATGGGAGATCTTCGAATCAGGCACACTGCCTCGTCGGCAGATCGCAAGACGAGCCTACTGCGCCCTCCATTACTTAGCGGCGTCAGTACCGGAAACAACGCCTGCCGGCTTTCCACGTTGTGTCTGTCGTTCAGGCCATCATGAAGAAAGCTCTTTTCCGGAAATGACAGAAAAAATGAAGGAATCCCATTAGCCGCTGCAGGCTCAAACCACTGTACCGCCTAAAAAGAGAGCCCAAAGAAATCAGGATGGACAGCAGGAAAACGCATCAACGAAACCGTATCTCGTCCGAAGCGCCAGTCATCCGTGTACACACGAGCCGCCGACTGTGACCCCCCCCCTTTTCTATTTTCCGTTCTCAAAGGGTAAGCCTGCCTCGGTCGCATCTGTGGGAGTGCGCCGACAGAGAGAAGAGCGGAAGAGGTGCACTTCCCACATTGAAAGGCTCGCACAGCGCTAACGAAGCCTACTGTTCGGACGCCAAATACGGAAGCTTCCTGTTTTCACGATCGAGCGAGAGGCTCGACACGGCTTTGTACAAGGCACGACTGTACATTCTTCAACTCGCTAAAAAAACGTGTATCTATTGCTTTCTTTCCCACTTGTCTCTCCTGGAAGCCATTGCAATGACGTCCGTAGCTGCGCTGTGGTGTATCCACCGCCGTCCTTGTTGTTATCTTACTTCTAAAAGGCGCCCACTTGAGGACACACTCACACATTCACAAAGAAGGTCGCGCAGCATGCAATCACAACTGACAGCGTCCGTAGCCGTGAAGTTTCAAGAAGAGGTTGTGCCAAACCTCTGCGGCGTGATCGCGGAGCTATCATGTTTTCCGGCAGGAATGTACTCTTCATTAGAGCAACCTGACAGAATTCTTTCACAAAGAGAGATATAAATGCAAATAAGGCGCTTATTACATTTACTTCAACAAACTTTGACACTAGTTAAAATTTAATGTTTTCTTTGTTCTGAGCACCTGTATCTTAAAAATTTCGTAGGGGCGAAGTTACCTCTAGCTCAGTGCAGTCTCAGGTTGATTGCAACAGCGGCCGTGACGATTCAAGTTAGAATCCCGTCATCCGAGGGGTTCGGTGACGCAAGATTAGTTGTGTCCTCCTAACTATTTGTCTTGAGCTTGGTTCACGCGACAGCGGCTGACTACAGGCATTTCCACCATGACTGCTGTCATTACAGTTAGCAAAAGCCGGGAAAGGGTACATATGCGAGTTCGGGCACTGTTATTACGCTAGAGTCAGCTTATTTCCAATGCAATATGTGCTGCTCCCCGAGATAAATCTCCAGGGCACCCAACAACAATAATCTCATAAAAAAGTTGATTGATTGATTGATTGATTGATTGATTGATTGATTGATTGATTGATTGATTGATTGATTGATTGATTGATTGATTGATTGATTGATTGATTGATTGATTGATTGATTGATTGATTGATTGATTGATTGATTGATTGATTGATTGATTGATTGATTGATTGATTGATTTCGATGTAGATGAATTGTTGTATCGGCTTTTCTGATTGTCCAATAACGTTTCAGTATAACGAACAAAATTATTTAAGAGCGAATAAAGCATCTTGAAAAATAATGGATTAATGCGCATTCTCTTTCAAAAGCATTCAGACCTCTGAAGATCCGGACGGCTGAAGAGTGAAGGGTCGAAGGTTTTAATTTAACGCGCCAATTTGGACGTTTTAAGAACCGGAAAGGCTAAACTAATATATGGATATGCCGCGAGTAAAATGAAGGCATGTAAGTTTTTGAAAATGCTGTACATGATAAAATGGCGTCTTGGGAAATAAATTTAGGCGATATATATTCGATGCTGTGCTCAGCAAAATTCAAACAGCGTAGTGTAGCAGGCTTAGCCAAGCAGGGCACCCCGAACGACTTCGTTACTGCGAATTCGCTCTGCCTTTTTTTGTTTTTCAAACTCAAAGGAGTCGCTTTAATAGAGGGGATTCGCCTTCCACGGAAAGAAGTCTCTTTACATGATTAAAATTGAAACCTGCTCAAGCATAGTTTGCGGAAAAGTTGTACGCTACTGTCACATTTCTTTGAGAATTGTTCATGCTTGAAGGCGAACGCGATTCCTTTCTTAGGGTCCTGGTAAAAATCCCCAATTCTTTTCGTCCTGCGAACTCCTTATTTTTCCTGCATTTTAAAATAAACCGCTCAGGACTAAATTTGCTCTCATTGCTAGAGTAATCTGGAGACCGGGATCCATCTGTCTTGCTGCTCCCGAAGAAAAATAAAGGTGAGTATTAGCCTCACAGCGGATTTAAAGGTTGTATATGTATCGTGACCATTTCATTCCGCGCTTTCCGTCTGGCCTAGCAACTTAAGCTTCTGACGGCGCTAGTATATCCATCCCGTCCAACTCTCATTTAAATGAGGTCTGAAGTCACTTGTGCGCTCATTCTTTTTTGTGTGTCGTTACTCTGCTTCGTTTCGCCGAATGCGTATCATATTCTGTGTTCGAACTACATCTTCTGCAATTGGGTGAAATGTTTTTTTTTTTTTATTTTCTGGTTCTCTCGCTCAAACCACTGAGGTTTGGTTGTACGACAAAGCCTGCGGAGGAAATAAAACGACGATCAGTTTCGTCTAATAATTTGACAGTAAAAGCGCTTTTCTGGCTTTTAGTCGTGTTTTCTTTTTTGCCATCTTAGTGTTACAATACCTGCTTTCGCTTTTATTCTTTCACTGGTTCTTTCACTGTTATTGTTATTATCTGTAGTGGTATGAGGTGTGGTTTATGGCCTCCTAGCTTCATACCTGGTTTGGTTTGGTTTATTAGGGTTTAACGTCCCAAAGCGACTCAGGCTATGACGGACGCCGTAGTGAAGGGCTCCGGAAATTTCAACCACCTGGGGTTCTTTAACGCGCACTGACATCGCACAGTACACGGGCCTCTAGAATTTCTCCTCCAAAGAAATTCAACCACCGCGAGTTCTAATCTTATTGGGTTACAAATTAAGAAAATTACGCTGCTTCAATGACTGGCTGTTTTTACAGTGCGGTGTAGTAGTAATTTTTTTGAGCGCCTGGCACATCCTGAAGAGGTACCGTAATTCCTGGTGCACGGTATGCTAACTATACACATTTAAGAGGTGAAATTTAGCGTTTTGCGAACTACCTACAGGTGCGGATTATGCAGTATTTTTTTTTCAATATCGCCGAATATGGCATGAAATTCCCATTACAAGGTTTTATGATACTTGCGTTGTGCATGCACATACACTTTGACGCGCTGGTTGTATACCTTGTTCATGCGAGGTTTGTTTCGGGTGCAGATATTCCAGTAAAACAAAGCATTTTTTTCAGAAAAAATTCAGTCGTGTGGACTAAACGACCGGTGCGGATTGTATACAGAAAAAAAACAATGGTTGGCAACGCAAAAAAAAAAGGAAAGAGAGAAGCCCAGTCTTTCGCCCATTTCTTCGTTACTATTTGTTTTTGGCTTGATGTATATCAAAGCATGAGGAAAAATGAAGATTCATTTTTCATGACCATTATGCCGGTAGAACCTTGCAGGCTCGAGAATTCGTTCAATTTTAACAACTCATTTCAATCAACTTTTCATTTTCTCCCTACAAGGAACCACTGCGTCATTTCCATGCCTGCGCCCATATAGCTGCGGGGTACACCTGTACTGTAGGCTAATTAGTGCCTGTAACGACCGACAGAACCGGTGTGAAAAATTTTCATATCGGACGGAGCGCTCATCAAACCTCGAAAAACCAATCGGGTCTTTCACCCTTACTTTTATCTAGCTCACCATCCCCAAGATTAGTGCCATCAGCTCGGCGCCAACCAGCGCCCCCAACCGACGCCGTCGTCCAATTTGCATATCGACCGCCTTTTTGTTGACCGAACGGGCTCTTACCCTCTGGCTCGGGATCGTTGGACAAAAGTGAACGGCGAACATTATGAAATACGCGCTCTCCAAACACGCTCTGGCGGAACGAACGAAGAGAACTTTGTGGAAAAGAAAAATGAAATTGAAAACAGTGTCGGGAACTTGAGAAAAAAAGCAGGGAAACACGGGTTCGACAAACGCGAGTGGGTTGCCATCGTGGTCCTCGTATCTTTGTCAGCCGCTTGCCGTGCATTGGGAGGGCGCAGGGTGCTTTGGTAATAGCTTCGCTGGAGCTGAAGCAAAAAACACGCCCGTGCGAAGGGAAACAAATTAGGTCTAAAAAACCGAGATGCATGCAAGAAAGAGAGAGAAATTGAAGAAAAGATC
This sequence comes from Amblyomma mixtum, assembly GCF_055824585.1. Taxonomy (NCBI): domain Eukaryota; kingdom Metazoa; phylum Arthropoda; class Arachnida; order Ixodida; family Ixodidae; genus Amblyomma; species Amblyomma mixtum. The sequence goes on along the minus strand of NC_143016.1, from coordinate 32,066,067 downwards.
GGAATAAGGAGACGCAAGCCTTTCCGCACTTTCGTTACCCTCTCCAAGCCTCCACCCAAGCAACTTTCGGTGGGCTTCGCCCTTTTTTTTTGTCCCCCTTTTCCTCTTTATCAATTTCGCTTGTCAATGTTGACACGGTTTTCGTGCTGGGCCTCTCCTCGATGCGCGCTCAATAACTCTGAGACCCCCTTTACAGCTTGCGTTCCGGCGCCTAATCACACGCTGGCTGCGTTGCCAGGGCAGCTGTAGCTTATTCTTCGGAACCCTACCGAAAGGCTATCGCTGCGCGCGTATTTGTACTACGTTTCTTTCTTTTGGTACAAGAGGTACTTCGCTAATGCGTGTTCCTTCTTTCCTTCTTTCTTCCTTTCTTTCTTTCTTTTCTCTGTGCTGTTGTTGGGGCGGCTGTTCTGCTTCGTATAGTATATTGAGTTCTTCAATGTCGAGTCTCCCCTTTGTGAGACACGCTCCTAAGAAAATTGAAGGTTCGCATCGTCTCTCGGTCAATATTGGAGCTTCGGTGAAGGAAAATATAAACTACGTGAAGTACTGAAGCGAAGAACAAACCGGATGGCAGGTTTTCGCGATTAAAATCAATCTGCCCAGGCCGACTTGGCGGTCAGGGCGGAGTGGGAACTTCGCTGACCGTTCTGCGTTCAAAAGGCTATGAAGCCGACCGCAACGCGCTCAGCACGGATAATGGTTCGCTTTGAAAGTCATCCGATGTCTGCTGTAGCGGCGCTGAAGGTTAAAGAACGTTATTCAGCTCGTCGCTCTCTCGTCATCGCGACGGTGCTATTGAAGCGCATCGTATAACGCTTGGACGGTTGTGAATGACTCCTCGAAGTGTGTCGCCATGTGCAGACGAGCTCCGCTTCAATAATCGAAGTGCTTGCGACTCATGTCCTATGATTCTGTCACAAGGCCGAATTAAAAAAAAAACTAATGCTAGTAATTTCGTGTTCGCACTGGTTCTTCATTGCTGGTACCTCTGGTTTTTTGGTCGGAAAGATAGAGAGATAGAGAGAAAGAAAGAAGGAAAGAAAGAAAGAAAGAAAGGAAGAAAGAAAGAAAGAAAGAAAGAAAGAAAGAAAGAAAGGAAGAAAGAAAGAAAGAAAGAAAGAAAGAAAGAAAGAAAGAAAGAAAGAAAGAAAGAAAGAAAGAAAGAAAGAAAGAAAGAAAGAAAGAAAGAAAGAAAGAAAGAAAGAAAGAAAGAAAGAAAGAAAGAAAGAAAGAAAGAAAGAAAGAAAGAAAGAAAGAAAGAAAGAAAGAAAGAAAGAAAGAAAGAAAGAAAGAAAGAAAGAAAGAAAGAAAGAAAGAAAGAAAGAAAGAAAGAAAGAAAGAAAGAAAGAAAGCGCAAAAGTTTCGCCCAATATTTTAAAAAGTATCCCTCATGGGAGTCGCACCAGCCACCAAGAGCCGTGACTGCATCGTCTGTTGTAAAAGGTATCATTTCTAGGCTTTGCTTCATGGCACAGAACAGGTGAAAATCTGACAGTGTGAGGAGAGGCGAATGTGGCTGGTGCGGTGGTATCATTTCTAAGCTGGGGTTTTGATTCCTTCGAGGAAACGGTGTGCTGTGAAGAAAGGTGCGCCGTCCTGACGGAAATGACGCCACTATTCAGCCTTTCCACGGACTTTTAATCCATGTGTGGGCGTCATCTCTTGCAAAGAGTTACAACAACGATCCGCATTGACTCTGCGGTCTTTGTAGAGGTAATTCATGATTAAACCCGGAGTGCCCCCAGAGCCTCAAAAGACGGACTTCGTCACACTTCCTGCAGATTCCTGCTGTCAGAACTTTATTTGAAGGTTGAGTGCTTAAACTTTTCACTTTTCCAACTATTGTAAGTGGGCATCTCTCTCACAGCCCGGCTGCCAACGAGGATCAGACGCACTGCAATTAGATTTGCACGTCGCGCAACTGAAGTGGCTCCTATTAATGCGGATAAATCTCGCTAATTAGTTTGTTCAGGGGACAATCGACCGCTGTACTCATTGTTCCTTCGATTTCCTGTTGTAATCACAAACCTTGACAATAGGACCTTGGCTCGAGCTCCTTGGTCTTCGCTGACGTGGAAAATTTTTTAGAGTGGAAACTTAGGCGAGCGAAAGGCAGTTTGTCAAAGTAAAGAGGCACAAATCATGAAGAATCAGTGCTAAAGGTAAGCCTATATAGATATCTGTACGTTGGATGCATAACTGGTCATTAGACCTCATGGCTCTTAACTCAACAGAAATTATAAAATGCTTAAAAACTTGTCCCTATTTATTCCCACAACATTTGGGTGGTGTGCTTTTTGTGTATTTCGTCCGTTGTTTGCTGTGCTCCAGTGAATGCCGTGCTTACAGGGAGCGTTTTTATTACCTCTTTTATTAACAACTTATTTGGAATGTTTACGCTAACATCCTTCAGTGATCGATAGAGTGAGCGATATACAACCCGCAACTTCGCACGTCAGCATTAGGCCTTTTCACACACTGAAGTACAAAAGCGATTTTGGTCAGATGTTTTAGGGGAATCCCCCAAGGTGGAGTAGATTTGTAATTAGATTTGTAATCCCTTATTACAAATCTACTCCACCTTGGGGGATTCCCCTAAAACATTTGACCAACACTGTTCCCACTTCGAGTTATTGATCAATTCGCTCTCGCCCTACCATAAGCTTGCCGTCCCGGTTAGCTCAATTGGTAGAGCGACTGTTCCGGTGAAGCGGTGGTCCCGGGTTCGATCCCCGGACCAGGACGAATTTTTCTTTAACTGCGAAGTTTCTGAGAAAGCTGTAGAGCTTTCCTTTGTAGCCGTATGGCTGCGCTTGGGTGGATGTCAATGAGTAATTCCTCCCTTATTACAAAAGCGATTTTCTGGCAATTCGTTTATGAAATTACGCCATTGGTCCGTACAGTGATGTTCTGATTTTTACATGACAGTGTTTAGCTATCGTTCAGGGAAGAAACCGCCGTAGTTGTTGGCGTACTCGCAGGCGTTGGGATGCCGAGATAATCCCGATTGTAGAAAAGGTACTGACATCACACGTTGAGCTGTAGAATGATGATTATTAAAATTTGAGCTCAGTTGTGATTGCGAAGCCGTAGCATTACTAAACTGTCATTATGACATGTAAGAATGTAAGGAAAATTAATTACGCCGAAAATAAAATTGGGACTACAAGACTACAATCCAATCAATCACCCTTCAGTTGCGAGTCAGACTATCGACCCCTAGGCAATTCAGGAATACTCATTCTAGTTGGTTGGAGGGAGACCTTGTGTGTCTTGTGTTGTATCACGTGGCCTAGTATGTCAACTTATGTATGCTTATGAGCGTGTGTAATTAAAAATAGGTATTAATTAAGAAATAAAATAGCAAATAACCATCCACGCTATCGCATCATACACTTAACACGCCCCAGGGTCCCCGCACGGCCCCATTGCACTCAAGTGTTTATGTTCCTGAGGTCCATAACACTGGCAGCACGGCCGGTGGCGATGGTCTGCAAGGCGGGTCCTCCGAGCGCAGCAGGGTCTCGTAGTCCTCCCAGGTCTTGAGGTTCTCTAGGTCCCGCGGGGGAGGGTCCGCCGGGCAGAGGGAAAGGATGTGGAGGGAAGAAGCGAAGGGTTCTGGGCATAGGGCACATGCGGGAGTGGGAAAGGATGGATGATAGTGGGCTAGGTTAAGGGGTGAGGGGAGAGTGTGTGTCTGTAGCTTCAGTGTCTCCGGAATTTTTGTACATCACTAAGCACTGTACTTTCCATGTACGTCGCTCCGCCTTTCTAATTTATGGCAAGACGAGCCAATGTCGGTCCTTGCATGTTATCGCTTACCTACATCACAAGAAAGGCTTCACGCATTATTTCTTCCTCCTGTTTTTGATCTCCGTTTGCGATACGGAAAAAAGGGAGCAGCCATGCGCTTGGCCTCATCCTCAGGCCTCGTCGAGAAAAAAACAGCGCTCAGCGCAGTGTGGCAGATTTGATTAGCAAACAGGTTGGTTCTGGCATGAAAGCATGTCCCTGTAGGGTTAAATCTCCTACGTTTCTAACCTTATTTTGGTGGTATTATATTGTGGGCATGCCAATTTAATCCCTTAGTTGACCCCATTGCAAACCCCTCAGAAGAGCAGTGGTAGGCGTTTCGGCTAAGCGATGATTCTGAACGTCAGCACTGACTGGTGGTGAGGGCCAGCGCAGCAGCAGCAGCCAGTGGACTACCGGACTACGCTCACCCACGTGTTCTAAGAATATTCAGCAAGTAAAGATGTTTTCAATCAATCAATACGTGTTACACTCGTGTCAATAAGCGGACATTCATGCAGCCGGTGCACGAATTCGTGAATCAATAAGCAAAGCTTTGGCTGTGGCCACCTACCTTCTTCATCTGGTCCAGTGGAACGTAACTGGTAATGAGGCTGGTAACGTAACTTTCAAATTACAAGACTCTTAAGCAAACCCCCTGACCTGAAGTCTTTTCACCGAGGCTGTCCCCATGTGCCTTTCCTATCATCCTAGTGCCTTTCTTTAACTTTCCCGCTAAGGCGCGTCCGAACAATTAAATGCTCGCACAGACACCAGGAGCATTGTGCGCTAATAAACTGCCACGCAGTCTGCGCCACATAGCCGCGCGACAACATCGCTCCTTCCACCTCCCTCCCGCGCGACCTTCGTGGTCCGGAGGCGCCGCCAGAGCGAGCGCACATCGAGCGCAGGCATGCACCACGTCCACGGGCGCGCGAGCCGAAATAGCCCGCTGATGTACGACCGCGTGCGGCGGTCTTCCGCGGCCGAGCGTAAGCGCCCGCTTACGCGCTCGTTAGGCGCCGCCGTGCGCGCGCTTAGCTCAGTAATACGCTCGCGCGCAACAACCCGCCACTGGAGCGCCCGGAACCGGCGCATGCAACTGCGCTCACCAAACGCCCACTTTTAAAACTGTTTCAAATCTACCACGAAAACCGGGTTTCAGCGGCTAAAACGCATCGTGGGCGCAGAAAAGGGAGTCTAGAAAAATAGCCTGTTGTTAGCGCGTACCCTATTAGCTCGCAACGTTGGTTTGTATGCGAAAGCTCGCCGAAGCACCACGCTGCGCTCAGATGCCCGGTGAATAGTGAAGCGCTGGAGAGGGGGCGCTCTCTTCCGAGAAACAAACGCTTCTCTGCGAGCGTAATTATTACGCTCCGTGTTTCGCGCTGTTCCCGGTGCTGCAGAAGTTTTGTACATGAGCGTGGCCCAAGATTTTTCCGAACGGACGGTAGTTGAGTATCTGACGCTTCGAGCGAAGCTTCGAGCCGACGAAGAGCTCGCTGAATGTCAGCCCCAAAAATTGCCTCAGCAAACACGACGGTCTCGCTCGCGTGTCGCCAGCTACAACGTACTGTAGAGAGCCGGGTTCCGTATGTGATATCCGCATTCCTAGGTTCGTTGAAGTTCGTGCGCTTCGAAAGCTTTCCTTAACACGTGTACCTCGTGCGCCTGTGTTTCAGCAACTGGCGTGAACTCCGCCAACGTGTGCAAGACCGAACGCTAAAACTTCCGGCAAAATCCTTCCGAAAGCTGGTCGCCCGTATTCCCTTGGAGGCAGTGCTCCTCCGCATCGAGGTTCTAATTGCACGGGCGCTGCGCGCACGCAATTAGTGGAAGCGTCAACATCGCCCCATTCTCCTCCCAGACGCGTTTCTGCTAGAACTAAGTTTTCAGACAATTTTTTCGAGGTTTCCCGTAAACACAGTGCGCAAGGCTCCTCTCATGCCGTAGCGACAGCAGTTGAGGCAGCCGCTTGGAACACAGTTAAATTAAGGTGCCGAAACAAGCTTCCGCGTTGCCCGTAGTTTGCCTAAACCCTTCTGCACGCGAAAAAGAAGATTAACCAGACCAAGTGCGAAGAGGAGAAAGCAGTGATGCGCATTGCTTTTTCTATGCTACGCATTTTACTTGTGCGCTCCTTGTGCCCTCTGACGGCGCCAGTTCCGTGTACAAGGCTCAAGACTCATCAGCTGCCAAGATAAACTAAACTATTAATTTACGCGCCAGTCTACGTGGACAAACTCGCTTTGCTTCTTCCTCTTTCTGAACGTCTCGCGGGACTTTATATGTGCGTCATACAAGGTAACTAGAGGTACAGAAGCGAATGCATATGTGCCATTCGTCTCCATGTAGCGCACTCATACCCGCTGTAGACCGTTCTCATGCATTCTGACTCCTTGCAAGGCAGCTTCCATCTGCAGACGTTGCTCTCAAATGCGAGAATGTCTTACACGGCCTTATGCGATTTTTTTTGATTTTGTGCACCTGTTTCGTTGTGCAAAATGACACCGTCGCCGTCATCGTATTTCCTGGAACCACGGGCTCCTTGAAAAGGTCTCGCGTGGGAGGAGGACAGACCGTACGGGTACGAGCGGGGCCGCGAACGTCGCTAGCCAGAAACGCGGAACACATCAAGAACAGCGCATGGGAGTGTTCTAACACGTCCATCTCAACGCCACCGCGGCCGGCCCCTTTTTGGTGCAGCGCCGAGACACGAAGCGCCCACTACGCACGGGCCTCTCTGAGAGAGTTGTACTCTCCCGTCCTCGTCTGGCCATTATGCAAATGGCAGCCTCGTGCAGCGGGGAACGCCGCGGGTGGGGAACCGCAAATTCGGGCCTCTGGGGATTGCGCTGGGATGAATGGGGAAAAAAGGCGCCGCTAGCCACAGTGACGGGAAGACCGCGACGACGGCAATCCCGTTATCCCTGACGGCCGGCGCGGCGCCCGAGCAACGGTGGTTTATTGATAGGCGTCCGCTGCTGCATAATGGGGAACAGGTGCGAGTGCGCAGCTGTGCGGTGCAATTACGGGCTTGTGCATTTCTTTCCCTGCTTCCGTATTGTGTCGAGCCCATCGCAGCGCGCTTACTCGAATGTGCAGACTATACATTAATAAATGGAGCGGACAGAGCCTGAAACTGAGCCATGTTGGGAGTAAATTCTGAGTATGGCTCATGAGTTCTCCTTTACTTGCACTCAGTTTGCTGCGGCAGTCTTTCCATCGTTTTACCGAGTACGAACTAGCGAGCACTCAACCTTATAGACATTGCGCCAAACAATTTCTTTGATCCCCCGGTTCCTCTCCAGCTTTCAGCCCCCTCTCGCATTTCACGTGCCGAACATTTTAATAAAACTCTCTGCCTTCTCGAAAGTGACCCGGTCAAAAACAGTCGTCGTGAAGCGAACAGAAGCCATAAAGATACTTAAAGCATCCAGTTCTTCCATCACAACCAGGGAAGATGGGACCCTTCCGCTCAAGTGCAGCTGAAGTTTGTTTTTGTTTTGTTTTTTTTAAACAGTACGAAGCGATTGCAAGTTTTCGAAAGCTTCCGGGCATAAAAGTAGGGACTGCGCTGTTCTCTGCCGGAAGACGAAGTCAGGCGCTCTCGGCGCCTGTCGCCGGAGGCGTACCCGTAGGCGCTCCCGATGCCGCAGTGCAGTACTTCACAAGCCCGACCCGGTTCCTGCGAGGCAACGCCAGTCGTCTTCCGCTTCCAATCGGAAGGAAGGCAGTGCTAAACAAACTTCTCAGAAGCAAGCCGGATCGCTAGGCCTTGCCTACCAGTGGCACGCGACGGGGGGAAATTCCATGTGGGACCGATGTTGACATAGAGTGGTCGTAACTGACAAGGTAAAAAATAGAAAGAAAATAAAAAGGCGAAAACTGGTGAAAACGTTTGCTCAGGCACAACTGTGAGACGAGACAATCGTAGGCAGGGGAGGATGTACGTCGCCACCGGGGGTCGTCAAGGATGCGGGCAAAAGAAAGAGCGGTTTGTGATGGCGGAAGTGAGCTATAAATTTCTTGCTCTTCCGTTTGGCCAGTAGCGTCTGGTGGGCGGAAAGTAATATACTCTGGATAGCCCAAGAAAAGTGATTTCATTACTTACTGGAAGATATACCCCCCGAGTGTCTGTCGCGTAGAACAAAGAGCAAATCCTGGGACATGGTGAGCTCTTTTATGACTGGCGTGAAGTAGAATAAGGGTTGTTTGCTTTTTTCCACTTCTGCGCGCTCTTAAACGCACATTAAAATATCAGACACCTGGATACCCAATATGACCATGCCATTCTATTCAGGTGTCGGCCACAACAAATCAACGAATTCATTTAGCCGTTGCTTTACATACACATATAATGTTTGCCCGCGACAGATAGTATTTTTGTGCTGCTTTACTGCAGCACGCAGTTGTTGTGTTATTCACATCTTTTTTTTTTTTAACATGCGATGCTGGTGCTGCACTTAGGAAAGGCGCGCTAGAAAAAAAATGGTGAGCAGAGGTAAGTTGTCGCGGACACACATAGAGAGGGGACACACCAACTGCCACAGCTGCGAATAGACCGTGTAAAGGGCGACACAGCCGGCCGCCTGACAAATAGCATTTCGCGTGCAGATTGCCTTATCTACAAACGTTCGATTGCACTGTTGTGCTCACTTGCCGTCCTGTAAATGCTACCCAAGCTACGCAAACTACTGCTGTAGTCGGCGAAGAGAGGAGGCTTCGAGAGGGGGAATTAATTCACTATTGGATATCGCTCGCGAAGCTGGCATTATAGACAGGGAGCATATTTCTGTCCTCCCCTGCTCATTATCCACAACGGGCCAGCGTAAGTTCCTGTCCACAGTTCATTCATTCATTCATTCATTCATTCATTCATTCATTCATTCATTCATTCATTCATTCATTCATTCATTCATTCATATAAAATAAACATAATCAACAGCGCTGAAAACAGAACAGGTTCATAACTGCAGATGAAAGAACAACAGTTTTGTCCGTGTTTCGTGCGCTGTTGTGAATAATGAAAATAAATCGTGCTCATTTCGCCTTTCTCACCGCGTCGTTAGCAGCGTCCGCTGATCCGTACGCACTGCCTTTCAGCTGCTTAGCTTTCGTTTAAGGCATCCACGCTAAAATAAATTACACTGTATTCAACCGCTAAGAGTAATCTCTAACGATGCAAAATTTTGACTAGCGGCGTCTTGAAAATGTCTTTTGAAATTATCTATTCCTGCCACAATAAACTACAAGCGCTAAAAGATCAGATAAACATTTTTCCTGTGCGTGTGCTTTCTTATTCAATTTTCTTGAGGCAGTCGAGATGTCCTACTATTCTTTTTTGCATTTATTGCTTAGACGCCGAAGGTTCCTGGCGCACGTTACGTTTACGCTGCATTTGCCTCGCCCGACGTTGAAGGCAGCTGGCCAAAACACGCGCTACCACTGATGCGGGCCATATAACACGAACCCGGAAGGGCACGCTCCGACATGTCTAGGACACGGAAGTGATTGATACTTAGTTTCGGAAGACAAGACTCGCAAGGCCCTATATTACCCCGGTTGCGCTTTCATCCAAACCGCGCGTCTAGCTTTCGTAGCAGTGCATTTTTATCTGCCGCAGTCCAAAGCAGAAATAAAGCTGAAAGAATCGATCAAGAATGGTCATAAAAAGCCAGCTTTATAAAATGAGACATCTTTTTCCTTGTAAAGCCATGCAAATATTGTGATGCAGACTGGTTATTATAAGGAAGCGCGAACATGAACACAAAAAAATCACTATTCACTCACTTTTTTTTTATCCTCCTCTTGCGTGAAACACGGTGATGTGTTTCTCTCTTTCATTTTTTTGCATATTTCGTGCTCACTGTCACTGGCTGCGCCCAAAAATAATTTGTTTTCGCGGAAAAGTTCTGGTTCAGCTTATTCGATGGCACCACTCAGCTCAACACGAGCGTTCAGAACTGCTCAGAAGCTTGTGGATACACACGGGTGATTGCGCGCAGCACAAAAAGTGCAAAAATGTGGGATATAAAAAGCGGATTCGCTCTGAAACTTTCTCGTTCATATCCGGCTCGAAACTTATGCAATCATTTACACGTCCCGTTCACTAAGCCAACGCACAGCCGATGGGGTTGTGTACAACTTCTGGGCTAGGTCTTCCTGCAAGCGATGTCGCTTTCGGGCCCAGAAGTGTCCGCGAAACGCTTCGAGGAGGTCGCGGGAACGACAGGGACGGAAAGTGCAAAAGCGATGCGCAGGAACCGTTCCTTCTTCATCTCTTCACTCGGTACACAGCGAGTGGGTGTATGCCTATGTCGAAAACACTCCACACAACGTGTTTTCAGTCCTATGCTCCTTGTTTTATTTATTTAATTTTGCAACTGTGACGCCGCTTTGCATTTTTCAGACACGCTTGCAGTAGACAGTTCCGCATGAAGCTGAACATACGTCGCCGTAAACTGAATCGTTTTGTTGTTTCCTTTTTTTTTTGCATGTATAGGTGCGGCCAAAATAATATGGAGCGCGCTTTAGTGTTCCAACTTTTCTTGTCGGTTCCACCAAGAAAAACTGCAGAGGACACTTCAGCTCCGCCTTAAAGGGGCCCAGAAACACAATCTTAGTTAACTGTTTTGCCTGTTGATTGCATACAGTGAGTTATAATGGTGCTATTAGCGTCGGTAATACCGCGTACATTCCGTTTTTTAATATTTTAATGTCCTCCCAAAAACAACTTCATGGCTATGATGGTGTCGCCACACAGTTGCGGGTTTTTAGCAGCGGATATGACATCACCTGGCGCGAGCTTGATGACCGGACAAACAGTAAATATACTGAAAATTTTGTGAATAAATAGAGAGACATTTTGTCACCTGTCTGCGTTATATATAAGATCAACAAAAACAATTTGTTTGCTTTAGATAAAAGCCCTGCAAAGCAAGTAAAATAAAAATACACCACCAGGGGCGCTCTGGCATGGAAACAACGCTGCCAGTCTCACAGAGAGCAGGCAACCATGGAGTACAAACTTCCGCGACGTGCTCTGGCTGGCTGTTTTGATTGGTTGCGCCAGGTGCCGTCATTGGGAGAGCGAAATAGGAGTGGGAAGCCCCGCCAAAATCGAGTTCAGGGCAGCGTTTTGTTTGCTTGTATTTTGAAATTTCTTCTCTGAATAACTTCCGTTCCTGTGCATCGATTCCTGTAATTCTTTTTAAGTCAGCATCTGTGTGACATAAAGAACCCACCTGAAGTATAGCCGGTATTCCCCCAGGCAGTGTTTCGCAGCACCTTTAAGGCTATGACGCGATGGAGTATATAGGGGGTAATGCCCATATATAGCAAATAGGCCTCTCTTTACTTAACATTCATAGATCCCTGGGAGTCCTCATGTATCACTCCTGGCGCAGTGGTGCAGCGGTTAAGCAATGCACCACTGCCCTGCGATGGCAACTGTTGCCACCGGTGGGGCTTGTGCGACCCAGGTTACTCTTCCCGATCGACCTCTCGCGACCGGTCACCTGCCAAGATTGGCAGTTTGCTCACAGTCCGGTTGATAGGTTTTGATGACGTCACAAGTCACGTGACCTATATTTTCGCTCACGGCCAATGACGCCCATAAGCCCATAACGCTGTCGAGTTAAAAATGTGCAAGTCTCTTGCAGTTATACGCGAGCACACCAGCCGCACCTGCTAGCATATATAGCAAATATTTCCTACTTTTCTCTTGGTAAGGCGTGAGCGAAGTTTGATCGCCGATGGGTGCTCCGTATTATTATGGCCGCGACTGTACATAATGGAACACTGTAATGGAATGTAATAGAACAGACACGAAGTCTTTGGGTATCCGTTTTTTTTTTTTTTCCTTGAAAGAGGTCTAGGGGCCTTGTGATTATGAACATGAGCTGAAAGCACCAGTGCAGACCGGTAATACTTAACTACTGTTTAACCTCGTTAAAATAAAATTGAAGGGGCCTGGCGATTAGTTCGTTATAACCGTCGCTTCGTTATAGCCCATGTTTACCGAGCTTCCAAAGAAAATCGTCAGTCTTTCGTTATATCTATTATTTCGTTATAAACCGTTTCGTTATAACGAGGTTCAACTGTTACAAACATTTTTGTACCAGCACTCTCGGTTTCCATTGGCGCCAGGTCTGGAGTGCGCCTCTACATCACGGTCAACTGGCCGATTGACTTCGATTACCACAGTACTGATGTCGTCGGAGTCGCCGGCAAGCGCTTGTTGTTCTTAAGAGCAACCGCTGGGTTCGGTGACGTCACAGTAATATGGGCAGGGGAATCACGGAAAACCACGGCAACCGTACGTTGAGTGAGCGTGATCGACCACAACACAAGCAGGAATCATGCACGCTTCGTTCTTACCAATGGCCGTCTTTGGGAATTCTTCCGAACTTGAGCATGTTCTTCGTAAAAGAAAGAAGGATGTATTTTTTTCTCCCTCTCTTCGCTAACTCTCTGCGTTAGTGTGTGTGTCGCACGTCGGCCTTAGTCTCACTCCTTGGCCTCCGAACGCCCTTATCTTATTCAGCCCAACAATTCAATACTGAGCACCGGTGAGCGTCAAGCCTGAAGACAAAGTTCCCGCCATCGGCCAGCTAAATCAGATCATCCGCCATCGAGGCACGGCGCACCCGTAAAACCTCGCCAGGTGAATCCACTTCGTACAGCGGCGCAGGAGACAGGGTGCTGCACACTACCGGAGAGAAGATGTAAATAAAAAAGAAAAAAAAACAAGAATGAGCGCACGCATGACCCCGAAGGCGGCCGCTGTGGGATGGTTCGGAGCTTCGAGCGAACGGTCGAAGGAACCCGAGCCCGTGGATCTCTCCATGACTGGCGGAGTAGGGAGAGCTTTGGCGCCGCAGGCCTAGCGCCCTCGTATACATGTATGTATATATATTGCAGGCTGGTCCAAGGGACGAATGTATGCACATACGTTATGGGTGAGACGCAGTGCCGCCAGCCGGGAGCGGGTAGTCGCGTCTGCAGGGTGTTCCCGAGTGAGGCTAGACGGGTTCCTTCGGCGTGTATATTCCCTGGGGATGAGCTGGGCGAATGAATGGATAGATGGATGCTAAAAGCGTCTCTTTTGAAACGGGGTGGTAGCGTGCGCTACGAGGTTCGCCACACGAAAGCAATGCAGAGCGCCCTGGTGGCGAGGACGATGAAACTCACCCGCGTGCGCTCTACGCCGAACACTCGAAGGTTTTAAACAGACGCCCTGGGGAAAGAAAGGGGAGCATCGTACTTTTTTTTTGCTTCTGGTTTCAAACCAGAAAACACAAAAAGAACATGGGGCGTGAGGCTGTACCATGGTCTAAAAATGTGTTCTTACACCATGAGCGGTACCTATACCGTGTCCCTTTTCGGTGGCTTGTCTCCTCCCTGATGTATACAGGTGCCCACAAAAGTTTCTGCATGTAAGATGAAAGTTAGAAAAAAATCTGAATTGCTTGCTTGTCTAACCATGCTTCCGCGAACTGAGGGAGTATACTTTGCACTTCCCTACGGGGCCTGCAAAATGCGTTCCTTGATACCTTGGTGCGTGTAAAGGCAACGAGAAAATTCAGCTTTCTAATGGCTTCGGTGTTCCGGAAACTTTTGTGGACACCTGTGCATACCCTGCCATGCAGCGTTTTATATTTGTTTATTCCTAAGTGAATGTTTTCTTTTTAATTAACGTATTCGAAACTTTCAAAACAAGCACCTGTTCTGCACATCCGGGAACAAACTTTCTATACCTCTCTGCAGGGGGAAAACATACTACTGAATACCTTCGGACGCTAGGCGTTATGCTTGATAATGGTGCGCACAGTATAAATAAGTAGCAGTCAACAGAACAGCCCGCCAGTATGTTTCAAGCTGCGCTGAAATACTTATTATTCTTTAGGATCTTGCAGCAGCTCGTGATCGCTGACATTTTTTTCCCCTGATAGATTTCTAGAGAATAAGATTGTTTTCATTCGTCCTCTTCAGTAGTTAATATCTCGCCAGGAAACAAGCACTAAGCAACCGATTTGAAACTGGTATTTTATCGTTATAAGTGGTGCCGTAAGAACGGATGAAAATTTAACAAAAAAAGAAAAACTATGGGGATGCTTAAGGCACATTAAGAGTGGAATGCGATAACATTAGACCTCGCATTCGTCGCAGCTCCTCTTGCAACTTCTGTGCGTGATTGCGCCAGTTTCGTGTCAGTTGTCGGTCGATCAGTCGCCGTATCTGACTGCTATCTGTAGTAGCAGGTATCGGCTATGCTGACGTTTGCATATATCTTCTTTTCTAATTTCTGATTTCTATTTCGGCCCCGGATTGCTCCTAACATGCACTCTAATGCTATTTAGGTTAGGTTAAGTTAGAAGCTAGCTTGCTCATAACTCGGTGGGCAGGTTACGATGACGTCACAATATAATCAATCATACAGGTTGTGCTCACATCGCAAGGTCACAGACCTCTGTCGACCAATCAACGAATTTCGTCTCGGGCACTGGCGGGGTTTGTCTGACGGCAACTCTATTCCTATTTATTTATTTATTTGGTTATTTATTTATTTATTGTTTATTTATTTATTTATGCATACTTCATTTCATTTCATTCCATTTTATTACCTTAAAGGCCCCTTAAAAGGGGTGTTACATAAGGGGTGGCAAGAGTAAAAACACAAATTCACAATGACAGGAAAGTTTCTACGTTATCGGTGAAAAGACTTGGGCAAGTGATGATGGCAACGTTGTTCGGAAGGCCGTTCCAGTCTGCGGCTGCACGAGGAAAGAAGGAATTAGAAAAAGTGACGGTGCGTGATCGTGGACGGGCAACTTGTAGGCGATGGCTGGTGCGGTGAGATATGCGTGCGGGTGGAAGAATATAAGGTGCGATGTGCATAGGGCTGTGGAAGAATTTGTGAAATAAAGACATGCTGGCAATGCGACGGCGGAGCGATAAGGGTGACAATCCGGATGCTGTTTTTAAGGACGAAACACTGATGTCATAAGAGTAGGATGAGTGAATGAAACGAGCAGCGCGATTCTGAACAGATTCGAGGGCATTGATGAGATATGCTTGATGAGGATTCCAGATGGGCGACGCAAATTCTAGTTTGGACCTGACTAATGACTTGTAAGCTAATAACTTGACATGATGGGGAGCATGATGAAGATGGCGCTTTAGGAAACCTAATGTCTTGTTTGCTGACGATATTATATTAGTAACATGCAGGCTCCAAGAAAGATCGCTAGAAATAGTTATGCCTAGATACTTGTATGATTGAACTAGTTGTACGGGAACTTCAGATATTACGTAAGAGAAGGTTAAAGGATTACGGCGACGGCTAATGGACAAAAGTTTACACTTACATGGGTTAAGTTCCATTAGCCATTTATTACACCACTCCTGAATGGCATTAAGATCATTTTGAAGAGAAGATTGGTCAGCGGTGGTAAGAATAGCACGATAAAGTACACAGTCGTCAGCGAACATGCGTATGTTAGATGTTACATTTGAAGGCAGATCATTAATGTATATAAGAAATAGTAGTGGGCCAAGCACAGATCCCTGTGGGACGCCCGACGTTACTGAGAGTGAGTTAGAGTTCTTATTGTTAACGGAGACAAACTGCGAACGATTAGTCAAAAATTCTTCGATCCACTTCAAAATATGGGGGTGCAAATTTAATCGAGAAAGTTTTATCAGCAGGCGTTTATGGGGTACTTTATCAAATGCTTTGGCGAAATCTAGAAAAATGATATCAGTCTGTAGATTAGAATCAAGGTTAGCATGCAGGTCATGAATGAATGTGGCAAGTTGGGTCTCACAGGAGTAACCCCGGCGAAATCCGTGCTGAGCAGAATGGAAGAAGTTATTCGAATCAAGGAATGCCATGATGTGGGTATAGATGACGGGTTCCATGATTTTGCAGGGAATACTAGTTAGAGAGATGGGGCGGTAATTAAGCGGCGAGTTCTTGTTACCTGATTTATTTTTATTATTTTAGTATTTATTTAAGGCATTTTACAGTAGTGCACAGAGCAGTGAAAGAGAAAATAATAACAAAAGAGCAATAGAAATGATGCAGACGATGAAAATGAATGATAGAAACGATAGAAAAAAAGAAGGCAAGCGTAGCAGAGGGTGGCAGAAAGTTAGATGGGCGGATGAGATTAAGAAATTTGCGGGAATACGGTGCTGGCGAAGGACAGGGTTAATTGGAGAAACATGGGAGAGGCCTTTGCCCTGCAGTGGGCGTAGACAGGCCGATGCTCACCCGAAAGACGCGGGTTCGAACCCGGCCGAGGCGGTGGAATTTCTTTGGAGGAGAAATTCTAGAGGCCCGTGTACTGTGCGATTTCAGTGCACGTTAAAGATCCCCAGGTGGTCGAAATTTCCGTAGCCCTTCACTACGGCGTCTCTCATAGCCTTAGTCGCTTTGGGACGCTAAACCCCATAAACCAAACCTAACCAAGCCGATGATGATGATATAAGGACCACGTGGTGCCTTGGAGTTGTGCGCACACATCATTCGTACAAGGGGGCTTATTTTGAACGTTGACACGTCAAACACACGGCTTTGTCGCACGGACCGTCCAGCCACTCGAAACTTGATGAAAAATACTAGGTGCATGCATTCAGTGAGTTCATGCAAGCACTTGAAGAGGAAGAGAAGGTCCCGTGACTGTCGTCCAGCCTACAAGTTGGTTAGTCCCAGAGCACGCAGGCCAGCCCTGTACTTGACTCAGGGAGTAGTTAAGCGGACCGCACGACCCATGCCATTCCTCACAAACCTTTACTGCACGTTTTCAAGGGTTTGCGAAGATGTGAGGCAGATCGAACTCCACTCAACGGAAGCGTACTCAAGTCTCGGCAGGACAAGGTTCCGGTACAGGGCAACATGGCATGCAGTACTGCGTAGGACACTGCATGCACCGGCCACCATGCGAAGCACGCGCAGTCTTCTGCTCCTGACGTACAACATGTAGGTCAATAACACTACAACATGTGGCACTCTGCGATTCACTCTTTGGGGCGTAACCTACCGTAGCCACGCGACCACACGTGGCCACTTCCCAGAATAATGTTCCGCGTAGCTTTAAGGAAAAATGGTCATGAAAGCACGTTGTCCCCATCCATATGTGTAGCCTGCGGGGAACGAACTGTTTGCATCCAAAAAACGTGGCTCCACTGAACCGTGCTTCCATGTAGCGCGGCACATAAAATTTGCAGCCGTAAAAGTGCAGTCGTTTCATCGAGCGCGCAGGGCCGTTCCGACGTAACGAGGTTTCTTTCGCGCGTAAAACGTCCTCCATGCTCGGGCACAGCGCAGCGAAACATTGAATTCGGGACGACGCGCACCAATATGAACATTCGCGGCGGCAAGTAAATGACTTAATATCATTGTTTCTTTAATTTTTTTTTTTACTTATTTCCTGGGTCGAGCGAGAGGCACGCGTTGCAGCTCATTTGGAACTGAGCGTCAGCCAAGCAGCTCACTTGCTTCTTCTTTTTTTTTTGCGTCATACAAACTGTTTTATTGCCCTCGTTTTCGTTCTGCGTCCACTCTTGTGAACCAGATACCGTGGGAACGCAAGACTGCATCAGTGTTCAGTCAGTGTGCGTCAACATCGGATCCCAAATTTAGCAGTTAGTGTTCAGTTTCAAAACTCAGTTATCGAAGCCTTGAGCTGGCCTACAGTAGATGAGAATTTGCATGAGCCCCTGTGATTGCGTCCTATAGTATTCCACACTGCGAAGTCCTGCAAGGGTGGCTAAGTATATCGCGATACACTCGAATTTGTTTTGTCTGCTTCGTTGGTTTTGGTTGCACTTGTTACATCAGTGCAATAAAACGCTGCCATTGCACATTGCTTATCCCAGAGCTGGAAATTAAATGGTTCAAACTGGCGAACTGGAATAGATAACATTTCAGTGCAGCCGCCACTGCGTCCGCTTATCGGGTGAACTCCGTAGTGAACTTGAAGATACTTCTAATTTCCACCATTGTATGATACAGAGTTAAACTTTAGCTTTTACGTGGTGCCTGGAAATATAGATTTGGTTTCCCTGCAGCTTGGAAGACTACTGCGAGAAAGTTCAAAGTATCATACAGTCTGCTTTGTTTACTGCGCATCACGTGATGATGTCCAGTTTACACTTTTCCACGATGTACGCAGTTAGCGAGGTTATGTGACGTTCCCGCTGCCAGCTTCCCTGCATGTTGGATACCAACCAGTGCTCAATTTCTTTTCATCATTAAATTTATTGTTAATGATTACGTTTCCAAAGCCCTGAGCGATCGTGTTTAGATTCAGTAGCGCCCCCTTTGTAAGTATCGTGTGTTCACGGCATCATCTAATATTAACATGAAAACTCACACATATCCAAGGTCTCATTTACCATGGTCTTGACGTCATTTAGCGAAACACTACTCGAGACGTCCGACTCTGTGAAATGTTCCTCCTTAACAGAGGCACTATTTCGGTTGTTGCGCCCTTAAAGAGACACTGAGGTCAAATCCATCCAATTTTTGTTCTCAGTAAAAATTGCGGTCGTGCGTTTATGAAAAATCTTTAGGTTTTCAACTTAAACACAGTTTATATTATTCACCGTGAGCGGCGCGGCAATCCGTGTGCTCCTATAGAGTGCCTCGATGGCCATCGCCAGCGGAGGTGGGCGAACATCCAGGCACCCTTTGTACACCTGAATTTTGGCCACGTCAAGCTGCCCTTTTTTGATACGAGGACCCTATGGGAAGTCTCGTGTGGAGCTATGGCGCCATCAATCGGCGGACGCGGAACTATTTGTGAACTGCGAGGGTTGCGGAATGAGGTGGTCCTGGACGTTGCACTCTGCAGCCCGAGCGATGCTGCGGACGGATGGTTCTTTTTAGCCAAGACGAGGCCTTTCAACGAGTTTCACTCTCTAGAATGTGCTGCGCTGGTGCTGCAAAGCATTTCATGCTTACGTCTACTCTCGACCGCTAGAGAAAGTGTTTTTTTTTTTTTTTTACCGTATCGGCACAGACCAACTTATTTTGGCCGTCGGTGTCCTCTTCAAGCATACATAGGTGTCTAAATCTCCGTTTTATAGAGAGTCACGGCTTACTCCTTGTTGACAAGAAGCTCCAAACAGCACACGGCTCAGGTGGAGCTCTTAGATATTGAAAGAGAGAAGTGCTCACTAGACCGTGGATAAGGTCAGCATTATTGCGTCTGCGCCATAAACTGCAGTAAAATTGACTTGGCCAAGAGCTAATACTTGCGCTCGATGTTTCGTAGAAATATTTGAAACCATTTCTTTTTGTATATTTAACCCTCTGTGCAAAAACTGGGTTAAAGAGCGGTAGTTCTTTGTCACTGTTGCTTATTGAAAACCTTGCCGGCAATGTTTGCTTTGTTCGTGCGCCAAATAAAACATTGAAACATTACCTTCGGCGGCAGCGGCTTCGGAAGACACTGCTTGTTCGTTCTGGACCTGAGTCTCTTCTGGAGGTGATCAAAGCGGGATTATAATATCGCGTTGGAACTTTAGCGAACCTATTGCTATCAAAATTGTCACTAGGCCACAAGCTATTTTCGTATTCATTTCATACTCAGGTTGCCAGGAACAGAAATACGTACCTATATACCTATATGCGCCCATATAAGCAATATCCCTATTGCTTCTAAGCATTTGGCCTATTCGTGTGTTTATACTCTGTGTGTGTGTGTGTGTGTGTGTGTGTGTGTGTGTGTGTGTGTGTGTGTGTGTGTGTGTGTGTGTGTGTGTGTGTGTGTGTGCGCGCGCGTGTGCGTGTGTGTGTGTGTGTGTACCTGTCTTGGCAGGGGCGCATCAGGGGGGGACGATTTATTTTTAATTCCTTTTTAATAGGTCCTGCCATACTAAATGTGTGTGCATGCGTAAGAGGGAGCCTTAATTAGGGTGGGAGAAGTATACTGTTCAGGTTTAATCTTGATAAATGTTTTGCTTTAGTTGCGAAGCTTTAAGTCCGTGGTCGTGGCGCGCTTCAGGTGTCCACACACAAAGGGAGCCAGCTATGGCCCTTTCCTTTTCTCAAAACCGAGAGACGTTTTAGGCTCCGAATAAGATTAGACTGGGAACTAGGCTCTTATTTGCTTCAAGCAAGCCGCACCAGCTTTTTGTCAAATTGTATAAAGATTTTTTTTTTCGTGCTTCATTCCGACTCTAAAACTTCCGTAGTATGTTATATTTGACATTCTGATCGTTATATAGCGACCGACAATAAACCTGTAATATATGTTCCGAAACAGTTCTAAACGAATTTATTTAGTGCTGAGTGTACTTTGTGATAACGTTCGTATTGATTCCGCGACACTGCCCTTGGTAAATGATTATTCATTGTATTGCATTCTGCTGCTCTGTATGCCGTAAGGGGGCCAAGGAACTCTGAAGCCGTATATATACGGCTTTCCCCGGGCCTGCCTCTACTTTTCTTGAATATATAAAATGTCTCTACACACAGCAGCGTGAGGCAGGTTTCTACATAATTAAGCAATGCGTGAAAATATCCTAGTGCCAGCTCAGGAGCTTAGGGACTAGCTCATAAGACAGTAATGTCTGAGTCCAATTTTATAAAGCTCAATGCATGTATCTCAGCGCTCACTCGCAGAGTTAATATCTACTTAGATAGTCCCTAAGCTCTTGACCTGGCACTGGTATATTTGCATGCGTTGCTTATGTAGAAATATCCTTGCATTGCTTCCTGTAGGTGCAATCTTTAGATCTGCGTCAATTTAATGCGTGGTATAAAGATCCACCCCTTTAATCACAAGCTGACTGAATGCATTCAACCCCATGTCCGAGCTGCGGGAAGAACTAAAGAGAAAATTTTAGGGACATGTAGTTTTAATTTGAACGAGACCTGTCTGATCTTCCTGAAATATATTAGCTTGGCAGAGTTTAGTCTCCCGTTCTGAAGAAACTCCGGCGTCTGCACAGCAAAGTAGGTGCGCCATTGTTTCTTCGCACGTACAGGCGCGGACAAAAGTAAACGGAGCACGCAGCTGTCTTCGAATATTTTTCACGTGTCACCTAATTGAAATTTCCAGCAGTGGTACGGGCATGCTGGTAGTGGAGGGTGGTGAGCTTTCTTGTAGACAAACAACACTTCTTCATTACCAGTGTAGAATGCGTGATTGCACTTTGAACGCAATAGCGTGCTCCGTTTACTTATGGCCGCGCCTGTACAGTGCTCATTTGCTGGACAGTCTGCCAGTTCAATCACACGGGAATAAGTTTCTGTGAAAGCCGCTCCCACCAGTGACGACAAAACAGCGTTTTATGACCCAACGTGTAATGTTGGAAAACACAGCTTAAGGAAACACGACAGTGGAGCGCCCCCGAAAAGTTCAGCCTACGGTGGTGTCTTAGGTGGTGTCTTCTACGCAGACAAAGCATTCATAGAGGAACTTTCTTTTGAAGTAGTTGGCACATTTCTAGACGGAGAATTCTGAGCGAAACGGGGCACACACACACATTGCAAAGTCGTGATGACGATGATGATAGTGATGATGATCACAGTGAGAGAACAGTTCGCTGTAGCAAGTGCTTGTTCCTCTCCGTTCCCAGGCCCTATTTTTGAAAGCGCTACAGATCGCAGAGTTCTCGCACTGCATATGAATGTAATTCCTTGTGAATGAAAATCCTTTGAAACAACCAATCAAGATCGTCATAAGCTTTCAGCTCCATCTTCTTATACGGCTTGAATTTTTCAGCGTGTGCGTTCCCTTTGAGAAACCTACTCGTCATCGTCGCCCCAGAAAATCCGCCTCGTTTCTTATGCCTGCATTGCTAGGTGTGGCCTACTTCTCTAAAGCCTTCAAGGCAGCTCGCGCATCGGAGAATCGAAGAAAAGGCTTCCCGAATTCTACAGATAAACGAGATCCCCTAGGGCCTGTATTATATGCGGACCCTTTACGATCCGGGGCTTCCACCTGCTTCAGCTTCTCTAAGTGTTGGGATGCTTAAGAAAGGTGGGAAGCGAGCCGCTTTTCATAAAGTATTTATTTCTTCACGGCTGTGAAAACAATATATCCATCCTTCCGCCGAGGCCGCACCCGGCGCACCCAAAGTTGGCGCTGCGGTGCGAGCATTAAAGGGATACTGAATAGGTTTTAGAAATCAATGAGCTTAAGAGGGTCGAATTTGTGAAACTTGCAGGTAAAGCATGCGGAGTCTTCTTGGGCTAGCACTTGAAATAGTGAAGTAATCGCTGATTAAAATCCGGACGCTCTTTAAGCTTCTCCGCAGCGCACAACGACAAGTGGGGGGCGCATGATGACGTCATGGAAGGTATCGGTACATTTCCAACGCACAAACGCCTGCTTTGAAGGAAAAAACAAATTACCGACGATTACGTTACTTCCTAATGCGAAATTTGAGCGCAGCAAATAAGCTGTTTCACGTTTTCGATAGATTGAGGCAAAGAAATCGAGCAACGCATGTATGCGCTATCACAGAATTTTTTTTTTATTTTTCACACGTATTCGCAATTTCGGCTCGGGCGGTGCACATATACAGATCCGCCGCCACCGATCTGGCTCTCTGATTGCCACCGCACAGGGGTTGCATTGGAGGAGGAGCAAAGAAAGGAATTAAGTTCGAGCCGGCGCTTTGACAACCGGAGACTCGCAGGAAGAGGGGGGAGGGGGGCGGCGTGTACACCCAGCGGCAAACGATGGGGGCAGAAGCGCGCGCAGCAAGCGGACAACATGATAAAGGGAGGAGGGAAGAGATAGCAGCGACTGACTGATGCCGCTGACGCCGATAGCGCTGGGGGGATGAAAGGGGGGCGGAGCTGGTTACGAGGCCGACGCCGACGACGACGCGAAACCCAGGAACGGACGCCAAAGAGCTGCGCTCTAAAAAACAACGCCATCGAAGGCGAACCCCGCCGAGAGTTGTTTGGCAGCGTATAATGCATCAGGGCATGGTGTGGCTGACGACAGGGGTATTTGAAATGATACCTTCCGTGACGTCACGAAGACTTTTTCTGCACTCCTCTGGTGCATTGAGGAGAAACGCAAAATTCAATCGTCGATTTCGTCATTATTTTAAATACTAGCGCAAAAACAGTTGGCATGCTTTACCTAGTGCCTACATAGATTTGAATCCTTGAATATCGCGAAATTCTCAAAAAAGCGCGCTGCAGTTGCCCTTTAAGGGATGAAAGACACCCAAACACACACTCGTGACCCTAACAAACTCTTTTCTGCGCACCTATGCGTAGCCGCACATTCTGTTGCGTGCACTCACCAGTGCCCAGGCCTGCGTTCAGTTCAGCATAGGCGCAATAAAACGCGACTAACACAAGACCTCAGTATAAAAACCTCCTCTGCGTAGCTCTGAATCGTGCCTTTACACCGTCGCTGCGCCGAGCTTTACGGCAGGGAAAAATATAAAAAGCACATGGAGTACCTTCGTTGGATGGAAGCACTTGGCGATCGTGTGAAACCAGCGTTATCACATATTGACACGCTGTCTGCCTTGAGCCTCTGGGCTAACGTGGTGGAATGTATCTTGTTCTTTTTTTCTTCTCGCTCCGTAGGCCCCACCGCTTTGGTTATTTAGCCGCCTGCGAGCCACATTATGCGTGATCGGTGGAAGTGCGCGGTTCACCGGCCCGCGCCCCGCGCATGCGCGCATACGGTCGCCATCGCGCTGCTGAATATAGAGGATCCCTCAGGACGTATGCAGACAAACTGCCAGGCTCGTACTGCGCAACGATCGTTGTGGATCAATGGTTTCGCGTGGGCTTCACTGCTTGTTCTCCTGCTTGTTTATTTGCTTGCCCGGGCCGGAAAGAAGCATGGCGTCTATTCGTGTGAGCGGTGCGCCGAAGCATGTTTCTTACCGTTGCGCCTTGCGAAACACGGCAGTAAGCGGGTATAGCGTAAGCGATGCAGGGTAAGCGCTGGCGTTTGCCGCAGCGTTATGCTCTTTTTATAGCTGTGGTTGCTGTACCTTTCGCTTCAGCGCTCAGTTTGTTCTTTTTTTTTCTGTTGGCCTCTTTAACGCTTACCATAACCTTAAACCTTGCCTTCTCACGCCGCGTGTTTGATGTCACAACTTACGTAGAGGCCTTAATTTCATCCGTTTTTCGTCCTCCATTGAACACAGTAGCAGGCGATAACGCGAAAAGCAGCTTCTGTTGTCGCAACCCAGGCAGCATCGTTAGCGCTTGTATTTGGCGCCTCTAAGTCTTTAGAACTCGTTTATCCCCAAGCGGACATGTATTTAACAACACAGGGAGCAGCGTGCCTGTTGCCTCATTTTTGTCAGTCTGGCACTGATTTAAAGTTGCGTCAGGCGCGGATATACGTATTCTGCTGGCTTTTGTTTTTCTGACTCTGTTTGAAAGTTTGCGAAAGGGCTATTCTCGTCGCCTTCTCACGGGACTTCCTTTTGAAGCTATAGGCGCCTTTGTAAACAATATAGCTGCGATCTCTACGCTGAGATAAAATCAACAATTGAAAATGGCGTTAGATTTACTTGAACATGCCAAGTTCCTCGCATTGCAAATTCACTGCCCGTTTTGAGTTTGTTTTGATTATTTTGCGTCATTCTTCACCACTTCGGCTGCCAAACTTTCTTCAGTGATGTTTCATTTGGATAAATTTTCCTTTCTCATGGATTCTGAGCACTAAAATTTGGCGAAAAAAGTATTTTGGACCGAATTTCAAAAAATTATAAGAATCAAAATTTCCTCACTTTTCCACATACAGGAATTTTTGAAGCTGCTGCAAGAAAAAGGGGCCTGAAATAACGAAATTTTGGTTACAGCATACAACTCCACTGGCTGGCTTCTTTTTTCCAAATTTTAAAGCTCTAAACCTGCATCCTATCTACAAAGCACGTCCCAGTTGCGAAACCTTCCCCAGGGAGCTTTAATTAATTTTTTGCAACACTGTGTTTTTCTTAAAGTTTTGACTTAGGTTGTGACACTGTGACACAAGAGACGCCAGAACAGAGGTCCACCAGGGGAACCCTCCACATACAAAAAAGCTACTCATTCGATCCCCCGTCGTCTGCTAAGAAAAACATTGGCATGGATGTGACCTTTACATTCCATTAACTGGATTTCATAGGCAGGCGTAGAGGAAATCGTTTGCATACTCTGCTTTGGTTACATAAACCTCTTTTAGAAAAGGCGCAGATACTTATGTTTCTCAGTGATGTCAGCCTAAGTTTAGCCATTCACAAAATTCCATGCAGCATAACGCGAATCGCTCCCCCAAAGGTCACCCCTTCCCCCACCCCCTCCTGCCTTTTTTTTTCACGAGGTGTGGTATTAGGGCATTGATTTCGGTTAGCTGAGTCTGATCCTAGACTAAAACCTAGCTAAACTAAACAAAACTAAAAACTTGGTCTTGGCTGACTCACATACCTAATTTTCTTTTTCTTGAAAGCATGAAATACTGATACGTTCGCGCCAGTAAATGGCGCCAGCTAGACTTTGTCATCTAAAAAGCTGAACGCCCCCAGCCCACTTGTTGCTCACAAATGTACCAATACGCGTGCAGCAGTACACAAAACACTGGTCGTAAGAAACCAGCGACTACACTGAAAAAATTCAGAGGGCAATTTGGCTGCCTAAAGTGCTGCAAGGCGAAAGCCTTTCCTGGCGCAGTGTTTTTTTTCTTCAATTTTATAATATTTTTTATTGATTTTGTTTTTAATTTTTGTTTCTTTTCTTATTTTTTTTTATTTCTTTTATTTAATTTATGCATGCTAGAATCCTTTATGCATGCTAGAACCCTGATCTTTCGTGGCGGAGTGGTAGCGTCTCCACTTCAAATGCCAAAGGCCCTGGTTCGATTCCGAGCCTCGACACAAGTTTTCTTTTTAAGCAGTGACGCCGAAACGCGGACACATTTGCTAACACAATTTGGTCACGACAGTATGAGGCCTTAAAATTCCCTACACACTAACAACCTAACTCTGGTCGCAGCAGCTACATTTCAGTAAAGGCAAATGGCAGAAATGCCTATGTACCGAGGCCCTTGGTAAAGTTCCGGAACCCGCAGTGGCGCGGAGCCGCGCACCACTGCATGTTTCAGGAGCCTATTAATCCATTAACGCGCTTCTAACCTAACAGCTCCTCACATAACCCCAGAGGTCGCATAGTGACGCTAATAAATTTAAGATGTCAGGCAATCTGGGATGGGCAGTAAGGTGTTATCGGTCTCAAGAGCTCCTGTATACTGACTCTATCGTTTTTCTTCCATCGTTAGTTGCCATTGCTTCACTTTTCCAACCTTCCTCGTTTTCGGGCGCTCCTCGGGACATTGAGAAAGAAGGCGCGTTTCCGCACCAGCGAGGAGGGAAAGAAGTGGTTGGAATGAAAAATGAGCTCGCGGCTTATCACTACAAGTGCAGCCAAGACTGCGTACCTCGCATTCACGCCATGCGCGCAAGGGCCGCCGCCACTCCCCTGTACCTGACTTTGAGGGGCAAAAAATGAAAAGACAGCACCGTGCAATGCAGGCCGGGAGTAAGCAAGGAGGTACGGGAACTATTGATCCAAAACTATCGATAGTACTATCGATAGTTAAGTAGTATCGAAAATACTATCGATCGTACTATCGATAGCCGTATCGATACTACTTGTTATATATGGTACTATCGATTCTAT
This sequence comes from Amblyomma mixtum, assembly GCF_055824585.1. Classification (NCBI taxonomy): domain Eukaryota; kingdom Metazoa; phylum Arthropoda; class Arachnida; order Ixodida; family Ixodidae; genus Amblyomma; species Amblyomma mixtum. The sequence goes on along the minus strand of NC_143016.1, from coordinate 32,039,609 downwards.
AAAATCAACCACGCGTACCCACTGCATTCTAAACTTGGTTTCCCGAGCGTGTGGTATGGAAATGATGGTATGAGTAACTGACAGGACTCGCCCGTTTACTCGGCCTACGCGTCAACGAACTCTACGGATGTTTCCTGCGCAAAGTTGCTGGATAAAATGTTAGCGTCCGAATGTCCTAGCTGCGAAGCATGAGTGCGAAAAGCATTTCTGCAGTGGTTACATCAGCAAGACGTCATCTGCAGTGCACGATAGTGTCGTGTAAGCCAGCACAACTTGTGCTATTTGATCTTTCGTCGGATGCAGTTCCAGGTATTTTTCCGAACTGTCCCAGTGCAGGTTAAAGAATCATAGCTGGTCGAAATTTGCCCGGAGACCTCCACTACGGTGTACTGTGCGATGTCAGTGCACGTTAAAGAACCCCAGGTGGTCGAAATTTCCGGAGCCCTCCACTACGGCGTCTCTCATAGCCTCAGTCGCTTTGGGACGCTAAACGCCAAAAAACCAAACCAAACCTCCACTACGGCACCCCTCATCGCTTGAGTCTCTTTGGGAAGTTTAACGTCACGAGACTGTGAAACCAATCAGGTATTGCAAATGTTTTGGTTATATCGCGGCCACCGAATGCATAATATCGATATCGCTACTATCCATAGTCTTACCATCGACAGTTTCACTATCGATAGTAGTTTCACGTTGTAGTGACGGCAGTCCAGCGGTCAGGAAGACAGCAACGAGACTTGCAAACGAAGCTCTTTATTTGGGCTGACTTGCGCCCGCAAAAGAACTGAATCACTCGGCGGCGGCGTAAACAACAAACGTGCTCGTCAGTCGTCGAACTACGAATGCCCGCCGCTTGCGGCATCGCTCAATTTAAAGCCGGCAAGGAAACTTCGAGATAAGAGGACAAGATCATCTACAGTAATCTGGAAAAACGTAGATGCAGCTCTTCATTGCTGCGATCAATCGAGATTAGTCCGGTCGCTTCTCGCGTCACGAACAAAAATGACAACAGCCCTTTCCTGCGGCTTTGAGCGCGAACGAACTGACACTACAATGATAGGTGGCAGTAGAATCGATAGTATTACTATCGATAGTAGACTATCGATAATACTATCGATAGTCTATCGACAGTAGCACTATCGACAGTTTTTACTCTATCGATAGTTTCAAATAAACTATCGATACTATCGATAGTCAATTTTTCGATAGTTTTGCATCACTAACGGGAACCCCATCAGTACATGCTGAGGGGCTAGTCGCATTCAGCTCTAGAAATTTCAGAGCCCCGCGGAGGAGCTATTAGAGTGCTTTACCTCAGCGACGACGGACTCAACGACATAAACTTATGCCAAACAAACCGGCTCCTTGTTGCGTAAGTGCAGTTCCCAGGTCAAGAGGCACGCCTGTCACTGCGCATGCGCAGTTGGCACGTGGCTGTCCCGGTGCGCATCACACTGTTACTCGTCGTCTCTACGGTGCTAAAATTCCCCACTGACACGGACAAGAATGGCACGGACGAAACACGCTGTGATTGAAAGGCCGAATTTCGAAAACTCGCCTGACCGTGGGAAGACTTCGTGAATGGGCGTAGTTCATCTTGTGTATCATTTATTAGCTATCGTAGGGGGTCGATCCGCAGCGCCAGAGGCGCTCGTTATTTCTTGAACCTATGGAATTCAGACGGTGCGGTACTGTTTTCAGTGAAGCAGAGAAAAGCAGTTTAGTGCTACGAGGTTGACGCACGTAGCGCTCTTCGCTCGTAGCAGCCTATCGCTAATGTCGTTCTCGATCTGCAGACTGTCACCCCTGTGAATAATCAGAAATTCTCGGTTCCTTCGAGTTTTCTGCCCGCTATTAGCTGGCACGCGTTTGCAACGGAAACAATGGTTCCTGCGCATTCTTGAATGCAGGCAAATAGAAGGAATCGCCAGCCGAGGTGATCACAGCAGATCCAAGGCAAAGCTTACATAACGCATTCGGACGTGGTCGGCTCCCCATGACACTACTTTGACAACACAACGCAACAACGACTGAGAGGCTTTCCTTTTACTTCTTGTTATTTCGGAATCTCATCCTGAAAATCTCACACATTTAAAGCATCGAATAAAAGTTATGCACTTCCACGATTTAATTACTAATAGGTTCTAAACACTGAGGTATTTCTAATGGTATTTCTCTAACTATGCACGCGGCTAGAGTAAAACAAGAGCTGAATTGCTGTATCATCTACCAATGCATCATTGCAATCACTGAAACCTTTAGGCTGTTTTGGTCGTTCGGGTTAACGTGTGCGTGAATGCTGCTTTCAGTACGCCGCCTGCATCTCTGGCAGCTTACACTTTGGCATTGCTTTGATATACCGGGTGTTTTTTTTAGAAGGTCCAAATTATTTAAAAAAAAAGGTAAATTGCTTTAGATTTATTTTAGCACTGGGGCTATACTGGAGGCTACGGTGGGCTCCAGGCAAGAGGAAAACTGCTTTAATTAGTTCGCTGATTAACTAAATATGTTAATAAACGTTTCTAATATTTATTTTAGGGGTTATGTTGTATTTGCAGAATTTGAGATCGTCCTGCAAACAGTCCAACCGAGAAAAAACAATTTTAATTAAAAACTTTTCACGCACGTTACCAGGCACGAAAAAGTCACCCTGGTAGGCATCTTCACATCGTAACTCAGCGGCGGTGAGCGCCTCTGACGTAGCTCGCTCCGCCGTGCGCTTTGTGTCACACGGCTGATATCACCTGAAGCACGGACGGGCGGCCTGCGCTATCGCTGCTTGTTTCGCTTCGCTCCGCGGCCTCACGGAATGCTGCGTTGGAACAAAAACGCATTGACACAAAGCGCAGGGCGGAGCGCACTACGTCACAGGTGCTCACAGACGCGGTGCTACAGTGTGAAGCTGCCTACCAGGGTGACTTTTTCTCGCTTCGTAACGCGCGCAAGAAATTTTTTCATGAAATTTTTTTTTCTGGGCTGGACTGTTTGGAACACTATCTCCCATTCTGCTAATACAACAAATTCCCTGAAATAAACATTATAAAAGTTATTAACGTATTCAGTTAATCAGCGCACTAATTAAAGTAGTTTGCCTCTTACCTGCCGTCCGCCGTAGCCCTCAGTATAGCCCCAGTGTTAAAATAAATCTAAAGGAATTTACCTTTCTTTAAAAATTTTGGACCTTTTAAAAAAATATACCCGGTATACCTGGGAAAATTCAGCTACTGCAATTATGTGCAAATTCATGTAGCTTCACGAGCAGAAAATTAAAATATTCACTTTTTTTTTCCTCTGCACCGCAGGCGATAAGCTGCGTACCAAAATTTTGGCTGCTTTTTATTTTCTTTTTCGCCGCGGTTAAACCGAAGCATACGTGTCTCTGGAATGTTATCGCATGTCTGTTTGGGAGGGCAACTGTGCGCCTCCTCACAATATATCTTCGCTTCTGTCATTTTCGTTCGTTACTTTCACTGTGCGAACAAAGCGCGAAAAGCGCTTCCAGAGCTTGCTAATGGGGCCGCTCGTGCGCACCAGCCTGCTTGCGGCTACGCGGACTTGAGCGCACCATGGCAACAGCGAGTGATAAGCGCTGGTTGGCGTGACGGGCTCGAAGAGTAGTCCGATGTTTCATAATATTTGGACTTAGCTTCTTTTGTCTTCGTCGATGCAAAAAGTTTGCCATCAAGAGAGCATTCTCGGGAAATTAGTTGTTACAGTTTGGCCTACATGATCCATTAAATAGCTTTCCCTCAAAACAAAGAGAGCGCTAATATGTGAAGTGCACGCTAGCAATGCTCCGTGCTTTTTCGCGGTGCACCGAATAAATATATTCATTAAAATTCTTGTCCTGTTTACGCTAGAGACTCTACGTAAAAGCAGCCTCAATCAGAATTTAAACATTAAAGCTAAATATATATATTTGTAATCTTGCTTATTTAGAAATTTATGATGTTAAGATATGCTGCAAACTTTCACCGTATAGAACAAAAAGGATGTTTTTTTATAATCTGGGTGAGTGGGCGAGTGGGTGAGTGAGTGAGTGAGTGAGTGAGTGAGTGAGTGAGTGAGTGAGTGAGTGAGTGGGTGGGTGGGTGGGTGGGTGGGTGAGTGAGTGAGTGAGTGAGTGGGTGAGTGGGTGGGTGGGTGGGTGGGTGAGTGAGTGAGTGAGTGAGTGAGTGAGTGAGTGAGTAGAGTGTGAGTGAGTGAGTGAGTGAGTGAGTGAGTGAGTGAGTGAGTGAGTGAGTGAGTGAGTGAGTGGGTGAGTGGGTGGGTGGGTGGGTGAGTGAGTGAGTGAGTGAGTGAGTGAGTAGAGTGTGAGTGAGTGAGTGAGTGAGTGAGTGAGTGAGTGAGTGAGTGAGTGAGTGAGTGAGTGAGTGAGTGAGTGAGTGAGTGAGTGAGTGAGTGGGTGAGTGGGTGGGTGGGTGGGTGAGTGAGTGAGTGAGTGAGTGAGTGAGTGAGTGAGTAGAGTGTGAGTGAGTGAGTGAGTGAGTGAGTGAGTGAGTGAGTGAGTGAGTGAGTGAGTGGGTGAGTGGGTGGGTGGGTGAGTGAGTGAGTGAGTGAGTGAGTGAGTAGAGTGTGAGTGAGTGAGTGAGTGAGTGAGTGAGTGAGTGAGTGAGTGAGTGAGTGAGTGAGTGAGTGAGTGAGTGAGTGAGTGAGTGAGTGAGTGAGTGAGTGAGTGAGTGAGTGAGTTTACTGACTTTCAAAGCGTAAACACGCTGAGTGTAATATAACAATTCCTTTTTGGTTCCCTTCCTTTTCTGCATTGCTCTCATCAGCTCAGGCTGCGCCACTCCAGGCGTGTTTCCCCTTCGTCTTTGGCTCAATCCCAGCATTGAAGGGGGTGGGTGGTGGCTCGGGCCAGTCACGTATAGCGAAAAAATAAGGGTTGATGTATTACAATAAAAAAATGGATCGTTATATCAAATTTTCTTACCGTGTGTACGATAAACCTGTAATTTGCGCAACTAGAGGACCGAATCACATTTCAGTGTTATACGTGCCCACTCGCGCGTTGCGACATGACGGCACTGGTTCACTCAAGTGGCTGACCGAGGAGGCGTAGAAACTTTGCTCGCGCTTCACGCAGTTACTGCAGCCGCACAAGATTCCGGGGAATCCTGAAGACTGCAACTCGTGAGGCAAACAAAGCGTCTCGCAACTGATAGACTGGGATTAGATATTCCAGAACCTGATCTACGCACTCGTAAGCCGTACTGAATATTCAGCGGACATAGTCCAGAGGAGGCTAGAGTCCCGTTGTCTCGCCCTATGTTAAGCAGGATGTGATTATAGAAAATCTATCACTCGTTGCCAAACACATTGGCGTGCTCCAGAGCCTTTCTGCGCCAGGATTTTGCCTCCCTATGGACGTAATCTATCAAATGCGCCTGCGTATGCTAATACGAAAGCGACCACCACCCGCTTCGCATTCATCAGCTTAAGCTTTCCGTAATTCTTTGTCGGCCTTTAAAAAGTGCTTTGAGTTTTATTGGTCAGTAGACAATTCGGAGTTCGAATGTATAGTCGCGAACATAAGAATATTGACAATGCTTCGGCGGTCACAGTCCTCTGAAGCGTTGCCTAGCGAAAAGTGATGGATGTTTGATGATGCATATGCAAGTAATATATATTTTAGCTCTTGCACATCACAGCAGCAAACATTTATATTTCTTTTACGCAACATGGCAGAACGAGTTTGAACGTGAAAGCGTGGTCTATATAATTCTTTCCGCGACTGTACGTGCAGCTCTTCAATGTTTGTGGAATTTTTGGCTAAAAATGCAGCAGCTTTTGTCATTATATTGAAGGTTCTGTGCATAAATAGCTACAGCTCGCGTGCATGCAGCCTAATTCTTTTGCCAAATCTGTTAATGCTAATCGACCCCCTACGGGTAACTTGGAGTAACTCGGTTTATTTCGGAGGAGCGTCGCGCCAGCAGTAGCCAATGGGAGGATGACTTTGACGGTGACCTTGGCCAAATATAGCATAGCAACAGCCCATGCAGAAATAAAATAAAGATTGCTGCGACTGGGTTTCGTCGATCAGAGCTTAACCTGAGTCTAATAACGTCGCCAGACATGCCGACAACCCAGCGAACGAAGCCATGAGCCAGTCAGGCTAAACACAAGCAATCGCACGTCGACTCGGTTTAACTATACGTTAAAAACCTACCACTTTTTTTCGCTGTTCTTTCTTGACATGGGCTGTATTTGCCTCACCGGGTAATTGTCCCCCTTGCGGCACCTTTTAGGTGTTGCAGTCATGAAAATTCCTTCTTTTTATTTCATTTTTCCTTCTCTCCCTTTTTCTTCCTTTCGTAGTTTTGTATTTTTTCATTCTCACTATCTTTCGCTCTTTTGTTTCCAATAGGCTCTTGCGTATAGAGCCCTAAGGAACAAGTAAAGTCTGACTGTTACCAGCTCCGACGCATTAGGAAAAAGCTGCCAAAGTCTTTGCTTCCATTTCCTTTATTCTTTCGGCAAAATCACTCGTGTTGGCGACCACATCGTTGGCTCGTCGACGTCGAAGCGCGAGCAAGTGGCAGCTGTACGAAGAAAGCTTTTTCTTACTGTTCCAGGAAGGATGGCGTTGTGTTCGTTATATATTACTGATTCCTGGTTACCAGCATAGAGAAACAACTAGACCTCATCATATTAATCGCGTGGTTATGAATTTTTCATCTAGACAGACATTTACCGGTGGTCGTTAATAGGCTATTTCTACTAATTATAGCTAGTTAGTGTATTATTCACTTCAAAGAGAGAGGTGGTCGAAATAATTCCGGAGCCCTTCGCTACGACCCCTCTTTCTATTATTTTGAGGGCGACAACAACAATAATCTCTTCTTCTCTTTCTTCTTTCACTTCCACCTTACTCCCTCCCTTACGGAGCGGTTCGGTTGTCCACCGAAATGTGAGATAATAGGGGGCATTAAAAATCCCGCAAGTGCGCGTTCCCATATAACTCTGTTGTCAGAAACAAGATGGCCGACTTCTCTGTAAAAAAACTGTGAGGGCTACAGGATAGGCCCTAAGGTTGGGGATAGAATGTAAGAAACGTATTTTGGAAGAATCAAGCAAAAAACTAGTCCTTCTTTTCTTGCTTCAGCTGGAAATGCATGGTCAGCCAACTTGTCTTGGACAACAGTGTTATGCCGAAAAGCGCACCTACGGAATTTTGAATATCTCATATTACTGGGCCATTTCCTTTCATCAAAAGCCATTTTTTCGCTACACAAACGTAAGCATATTGAACCGTACAGTACTCTGTCGCGCAAGGCAACGAAAGGGCAGCGAAAACGTAGAGCAGCGTTTTAATCTTGAAAGCAAGTCAGTGCGAGGCCGACCTGTGGCAGAGCTCGCTCCTGACTCAAGTTCTCTGCGGTAATCAATTGAGACAAACTCTTTTCCACCGGCACCGGGGCAATAAATTCTTCTTTGGGACAATATAGCGTCGTCGATGTGAACAGGACTCGAATAAAAATACAAACGGATCGATCTGGACAGCACATGGTGTGGAGATAAATGATCTCGCTGTTCTCGCTGTCAAACTCGAGCAAGGCTCAAGAAAGAGGTGTGCGTTAGGGCGTGCCTGTGTTCGCCTAGTAAGCTGTAGTGTGATCGCACACATATGAATCTTCATTGCTTGCTGGCTCTGCTTACGCACGAAGAGCAAAAACAGTGCGAGGTTCTCTGGCAAAGCTGAAAGATTAGGTTCAGTAATCCCTCCTGTTACCCCTGTCTTAAGCTAGTCGCGCCCGGCATTCCAGAGAGTGCCCTAAGCTCAGCGTTCCGCCTTGACCTCTTCCGGCCTCGATCGCGTTTCTTGGCGCTATGTTTTAATGAAATGTACAGGCACTGCTTCTCTTCTCCGTCTGTTCTTCCAACTCTGTTTTTTTTTTTTTTTTGATTTCGCTGTACTTGGGCTTTCATGTAGTTTCACTACTTCCAGACGTGTTTTTTTTTTTTTTTCAACTGCTGCTGAGGCAAAAGTGTATGCGTGAACTTCCTGGGATAGAAGCTAAAAAAGTTGTTTCCAGATGTTCCTGCAATCAGGCACTCTCCGGAGAAACCTCGCCGCCCATGCGCTCAGGTATCCGCACCTGCTGGAGTGCCTGCGCGAGACGTCGAGACGAGCCGGCGCGAGGTTGCGGCAATGTGCGCGCCTAACACCTGGGTCGGCACTTTTCAGTTTGTTCTGAAAGTTGCGCTAGTTGGATTTCTCGAAACTGTGTGGGCTGCTGCGCTGAATGGCTGCCGTCGACGGACTTCTTTTCTGTTTGCTCTTGTGTACAGCGGAGAAGGTTGTTACAGTAAATTCGGCCGAACTTTTTCTCCGATGTTTCTGCCTTGTTTATTTTTATTTTTCCTTCGCGCACAGCTTTTTCTGCGGAGCAAACGCGTGGTTCCCGTGCTTCATCCCAAGTTCTTCAAGTATGAAGCAGTCGTTTTCAATCTTCGGAGTCTTTCTCTCGCATTCCTTTTTTTCTTTTTTTTTACTTCTTTCCTACGCTCCTTTCCCTGGTTACTTCCTGACGTCTTTCCTTCGTCCTTCCCTTCATTTCTTCCCTCCTTCCTTTCTCTCCTTCTTCTATCTTCCGTCCTTCCGTGCGTGTTTCTTTTTTTTTCCCTCTTTATCCTTCTTTCTCGACTTATTTTGTTTAGTTTACATCTCTGTTTCTTTGTTGCCACATGCCAAAAAAGCCAACTGTTTGTTAAGCTCTGGGCCCATTTTTTTATTCTACCTCCTGCAGTAAGGAATTGTCGCCTGTTTCATTTGCCAGCTGCCTCCATTATTCCGTACGAGTAAGCATAGCACTCGGATTTGCCTAGTACAGAATTTTTTAGAATTGAACGCGCCGGCACCACACAACAAAAAGTTGGCAAGTCATTCTTGCTATCTCCAGAATTTGTCACTCGTTTCATTTCTAGACAACATTCTAGGAAACAGGTTAATGTTGTGCCAATTTCGCGCTCGTTCGTGGAAATCGCATTTCCCAATCGCGGCTTTATTCTGCTCTCACGGCCTCACAAAGAGTACGGTAATGATTCTGAAAGAGACATGATTAACTTGCAAAGCGTAACAAACAGCCGCCAGTCTCGACCCTACCCTCAGCGAAGCTATTAAATGACGGCTTATGAGCCGCATGGCGCAGGGGTACAATGAGGAAAGGAACTTCTCTGCAAAAAGCGGGCAAAAATCAGTTTACCCTGCAGCGTTAACACAACGCGCTCCATTCAGATAGAAGGCGATCAAGCCGATGTAGTTACTTTTTTTTTTCATTCTCATTTTTTTTTCTCATTTTTGCCTTATAAACGTTGCGCCGGGCGTTCGAACTCGCAACTTAATTTTTTTTGCTTATGCGCTTTTCATTAACCCCAAAAATCCTCTCTTCAAAAAAGTAACGCACCCACATCACGTTCTGTATGAAAATCTAATTTAGGGAATTGAATATGAATAACCCGGTCGCACTGAACCGGCTGTTCTTTGAGCACGCCATTTCGTTACATTAAAGGCCTCACGCAGACACAACCAAAAATAAAGTTCAGCATTATGAACGCACAGAGCAGACTCCAGGGAAAAATAAGATAAAAGTGGACAGCTTCTTTGTCTCTGAAAAGCTCGGTGCTTGCCACAAAAGTAGAACTCGATTATTATTCTTTCTGGCATCAAATGCCTTCATGATGAAACTGGGGCCGCAAAACAAAACGGAGACACAGAAAGAAGGCAACAAGACGAGTTGGGTGTCTTTCTGTGTCTCCGTTTTGTTTGCGCCCCCAGTTTCATCAGGAACAGCTTCCAACGAGCCCAACTTTCCATTCTGCTGATAAAATGCCTGCTGCCGCCAGAGCAGTCACGTCGCTGATCTGTGCCGTCACGTGACCTTGCAGCGTGCCCATTTAACAGAAACGCAAATAAAAAAGATACGCACAGAACCTCTTTGCGTTCATGCACAGAAATATTAGCAAGAAATATCTCCAAAATAAGCTGCAGTCCTTTATCTCGGTATATGAGAGGAGCGCATACACGGAATAGAACACCAGTGAGTGCAATATATAGCAAGGAATGATTCCATAGCTTCAAAAATGCACAGTTCAATGCATCGCAAATAGGTCCACATTCATAAGCAACACACACCGATTTTTTTCATTCATTTGTTTCATTGGAAAGAGGGTCACCAAAGCGCACAGGCACACTCTTACTATAGGGCGACTTCCACGTTGTCGCAATTCCATGACCGCGATGGCATTTTTGTTTCGCTTTAAAAGTGTAGTGTTTTTTTAACGCAATATATCAACTCCGCGCATGCAGCCAGTAAACTCCTTAAAAATAAAACTGATACAGACACCTGTTTTCGGCGCACATTTCGCACTCTTCGGTTGCAATTCGTCTTCTGGGACTTAAATTTTTACGATATCCTGTATTGTCACTTTGCATGTCTACTAATGGCAGTTAGCGCTCACGACTTCAGGCCTGTCAACCAGATGCAATATCGATCGCAGATGCTAACATCGAAGGAAGAGCTGAGTGGTAGAGAACAGGTAAAATAAATTATTTGAAATTTTGCTGTTTGCAATATGCACCCTCAAAAAACGAAATAATACGACCAATCGACATCGATTTACTGCTATTCTGTTTGTTTGTTTTTTTTTGGCACGGCCCAGGGAACGCCACGCCCCCGCTATAGGCACGACGTGCCAGTCGGTTGATGGATGGTAATACAAAATTGAAAAAAGAAAAATGGTGGATGATTCACCATGGTATGGCCAAATGTGAATTAGGTGCGCTAGCGCTTCGGTTTTCAATTCGGTTTCGGTTCGAGGCTCGCTTTTCAAGGTCAAGCAGTCTTCACCGGTCCTCCGGCTCGGTAGCCGAGGGGCCCAACCACTGAGCCATCGTGGAGGAATCACTCGGAGAAGCATCTGTCCTGCGGTCGATTTAACCTGCTTAATGATGACGATGATAATGGTTGTAGTGGCGGCCATGACGGCGGTGGTGGCGAAGTTGCTGATGGTGATGATGGTAATGTTGGTGCCACTGATCTCCGCTAGGTGGCTGGGGATGCCGCATTCCCGCTTTCAGAGACGAGCGCGAGTGAAGCCACCGGAAGTTGGACCGCTTGTCCCGGAAGTCGGGTGTCTGCTGTGTATTTCAATGCAAAAAGTCGCGTCGTTCGCCCTTTCGTTCTCAGTTTTTTGCGTTGTTCTCGTGTAATGTCTGCTGTCATATGAAAGGAAGAAGCAAGCTGAACGCGAGAAATGTAAGCATTGTGTGCAGAACCCTGTAATTTCGGAGAAACCGAAGAAAACAGGCATGCAGGTCTCACCCTGCCTCGGCAAAGGGGTACGTGCATTAAACACTATGTTCTTGCCTGGTTCTTGTCTTCCGAGCGTAAAGGAGAAGTAATGGAATGACGATGAGGCTAGGTCATCTTAAAACCGAATTTTCGGGCAGGAAAGAAAAGGCACAGCGCGAGAGGAACGACTGACAAGAAAGACGAATGCTGCAGTGCGCGTGAGAAGCGCTGTAAGAAGTCAACTGCACCAAGCACCACGAATAAAAGCCCATTCAAGCTTAACTTGCTACAATAAGAAACAGTACATGACACGCTGCGTCGAAAAAACAGTACCATACCTTTTGGAAGCGCTAATGTGAACCAACCGAACACCGTCGACACCTCACCGTCGAGCCCCCGCTCCGGTTCGGTCTGAACATAATTCGGTAAAATGGTCGCTGCAAAGTAAGCTGCCTGATGAAGGTTTCCATCCATTCTTTCTTAAATTCATCCCCCATTGACAGCATAACTTGGGCTTGAGCGTGGGAACAAGCATCACAGTAAAAAGCAGAGTAGGCGAAGCTAGGCAAAAGAGACGACACCGAGCCGAGTAGACGAGGCTCCATACTTGCTGCGTGTAGCGATGTCCTGTCGTCTGCTAGTGTCGTCCCATTACAATGGAATGGACCCTTATTTTTGAAACGTCTTTCCCGAAGACTTCGCTGGTCTCCTCGCTCAGTTGACGGCGGTACAGGTAGGCATTGGAATGTAAACAGAGGAGAACGACGAAAAGACGAAATGCTAAGTGGGAAAACAAAACTGGAACTGAAAAACCGTGCTGAGGTGCGATTTCATGCACTTGCACTGCCAAAGGCTGACTTCCGGGACAAGGCCGCTTACTTCCGGTGGCTTCACTTTCGGGCGCCCGATGCGGCATCCAGCTCCCCTAGTGGAGATCAGTGGTTGGTGCTGTTGATTATTGGTAGTGGCGGTGTTGCTGCCGCTGCTACTGCTGCTGTTGATGGCGGTGATGCTGCTACTGATTATGATAATGGTGGCGATCGGATCATGATAGCGAAGATGCTGGTGGTCACGAGGATAAAGGGCATGTTTCCACTGCTGTTTATGATGATGTGGAGACAGTGGAGATAGGGGTAACTATAATGGTGGTATTGCAGCTGCTGTTGATGACGACGATGATCACGACAACGATGATAATTATTTTGTGTTTTACAGAACGCGGCGTCATGCACGACCTCTTGCAATCAGATAATATTAGGAAAACAGGTCAAACCGAATCATCTTCAGTGCGTCGAACAAATCTGTATGCACAACCTTGCCTGGCCCCTCGATACCGCTACAGCCGACATGGCGGACACCGTAGCCGACTGTGAGGAACTCGCGATTTATGGCCGAGTCTGAAATAAACTTGGGCCGCAAAATCCAATAAATGGAAACGGCATACGTCAGCGGTTTTATCGACGCTGGCTTCTGACAGGGTGTTTTATGGGTGGGGAGCCGTGCAGTGGAGCGAAACGAAAGCGGAACGAATCTCTTTTCATATAACCTTCTTTTTCTTTAACTTTTTCACCTGTGGTTGGGATGCTGACAACGCAGCACTCGCCGCCATTGGAAAGGGCGGAAGCCACCACGACGTTTTTCTTCAGAACAGATTCACATGGCCGTATTTCAGTGTATGTTCCCACTCATTTTTCATCCTTTTATTTTCTTCTTATTTATCCACCTTCATTATTTTGGTATTATTTTGTTGTAGGCACCCTTTTTAGCCGTTTCATCTCCGAATCACACCCCGTTGGATGGCAAGCGTAAAATATTTACGCCATTTGTATGAACTTCAAATTTGTCAGCCCTTCAAGGAAGGCTGTTCCACGTCAACCGGCTCTTAGAGTGTGGTAAAAAAAAAAAAACGGTGATATATCCAAGATTATTTATGGCATATGTAGAAGGTCTGTGGAGTTCTGTGATTATTTTTTTTCATGTCAGAATTTTCAATGACGGTAGACAACCTACTCTCCGTTTTTGAAAAGTACATACGCCCCAGAGCGTGTTATTTATGGTAACTTGGGACGGCACGAAATAAGGTCAACACGCTGCAATTTCGTACAGATATTTCATTTTTCTTTGTCAAGTGAAGGCTCATGCTCGCACGTTGAGGTCGTTGGAGGAATTTTATTGTTTTCGGTAATTTTGTCAGCGCTACCTAATTGTTGAAGACCTTTTCCCTAAAGTAAGTTCCCAAACGTGAACTATATGAAACTAGCGGTGACACACGCGAAAACGAAATAAAATGCACACAAAATTAAACTTTTTGTTTCATCCCTTTGCATTTGTTTCATCCCTAATAAGCCTCTGCCACCTATTTTTTTCTAATGTTTGGACTCCCTCGCTTGGCATGTCCTCACTCCAGTTTCAAGTTTATAGATCACATATGGTTGGTACATTGATAATAAATAATTAGGGAAAAAGTTGCCTCGTTGTAACACTATAGTGGCAGCTTCCGAGCTAAGAAATTGGGGCACAAATTTACAGCAGCGGTGAAACAGAATTTGCGCACAAATAATGCGTAGAATATTATGCCCTCATTTGTCTTTGAGTGCTCTGCAGTGCAGCGTAGGAACCCCCGTCTCTACCCGATGTTCTGTCGCACGGCCAAAGCGACAAGCAGGATAACGAGTGCCTTTAACCCTCATGATTTATCCCTCTATTAAAAAAGAAGAAAGAAGGAAGTGAGCACAAGACATCCTATACAAAGCGCAATGTGATTTCTATCTCAGAACGCAACTCGGCACCACAAAAGCTCCAAACTCAAAATGGGATCCTGTCTCGTTCGGCTGCATGATTTAGAGCAAGAAGCGAAAAAGTCTAAAAACGGCGTCCGTTCCACGTCTGTCTTGGGAGCCGCACCGCCTACACGCCGCCCCTGCACTGACAGCTTCCGCTTGGCCCCATTGCTTTAGCACTGGATTGAGAGAGCACGATGGCAAATTGAAAGTGACGTGGTGGAAGTCTGGAAAAGGGAAAGGAGAAACGGCGAGGACGAAGGACCCACAGTTAGCCCTGCCATAGCCTACGGTGCAATAGGTTTTCTTTTTTTGTCTTCGTCTCTTCAACTTTCAGCATTGCATCCCTTGTACGAGCAGCCTCGTTCTCGTCTTTCATACCAGAAAAGATGCGTTCAGTGCCAAACAGGCTGCGAGGCAAATATTTAGACTTACAATGTTGATACTGTACTGGTACTTAATACTACGCTGACTATATATGTACCAATGTCAATGTGGCACTCTGGTAGTGCGGTCTAACCTCATAAATGGTGTGGTGGTACACCCACAGGCCGGTGGTGGCAGCACGTGCATTTCTTTTTACCTTTTCGCACCTCGATCTTAAAGGTGCACTGAAGAGGAATCTGAACTTGTCTTTTTGCCGCGGGAACTCGATCTGCACGTTCCGAGCTCTCTTAGAAACTTCGATTTATTGCCCTGTGTGGCCGATTTCCGTAATTAAATCAAATTAACGTCCGGCTCCCGCCTTTTTTTTTTTAATTCTCCCGCGTACGGTGGGCGGAGTCGACCAACGCGTGGAGCGCCTTTCACCCAGTCCCATGGCGGCTTGCCGCTCTGCCATCGGCGGAGTAATACGTAGTAGTCCGTAGTAGCAAATAGTCCGCGCGTATATTTATTTCTGCGGGCTTATTTTGCGGCTGTATTATCTGCTAATGAAACTGTTTATGCATGGAAACCTAAAAAACAAAATAAAGCGAAAGCAAAGCCTCCACGGAGCTGGCTGAAAGGCACTTCACACGTTGGTCGACTCCACCCACCGTACGCGGGAGAATTAAAAAAAAAAGGCGGGAGCCGGACGTTAAAATTCGATTTAATTAGGGAAATCGGCCACAGAGGGCAATAAGTCGCAGTTTCTAAGAATGCTAGGAACGTGTAGATCGAGTTCCCGCGGCAAAAAGACAAGTTCAGAATCCTCTTCAGTGCACCTTTAAGTGAAAGTACATTCTTTGTCATTAAAGCGCTGTCCAATTCCAGTTTTCGCCCAGCGAACATTTACACGGCAGCTGAGGGTGTTTTCCGAACACTTTGAGTTGGCACATCAATTTTCTTGAGTCCCCTCTCTCCGCAGAATAGCGGGTGATGGCGTTTTAGAACAGCGTAAAAAGCAAACCAAAACCGAAACTCAGTTCGTGACAAGGGATGATGCTACGCGTGACGTAGCGGTGACGTCCCTTACATTATTATAGAAGGACATCCGTAGGCACGTTTAATGGCTTAAGTAAAGACTGGAAACAATGACTATTTTCACGAAGTGCCTCAAGAGATCTAATACTAGCCCCACAATTTCATTAGTCAAGCGGGGAGCCGGTATTTACGCACGGAGAATGTTTGTGACGTCGAAAATTCAGTGTTGCCTTTATAAATAATCTGAACTGAGGCCACGGAAACAACAAACAAAAAAAAATACGGTTTGAGCCAGAATGAAATGTCTCATGAATGTCCAACTTGGTGGAAGTAAACAGCAACGAGAGCAAAATCTCCTTTAGTTCCATTTAAAAAAAAAAAAAAAAGTTCCATTAGAATATGGGAGCCTCAAAAGGCCCTCGGAGCTACCCTTCAGGGACGACCATCCCTTGGAGCAATTCGAGCACGGCTTAATACTGAAGGCCAAATATACATTCCCAAGTCTGGTCGACGACCTGTTGTAGCCCAGGGTTCGCGAAGGACGGATACATGCTGAATAAATCCCCAGCAAGGTCTCCAAACACGGTTTAGCGTTGCCTTCGTGGCAGTCGCGCACCTTTTCGCGACCCTCTCATCCGTGATGCCTGTCTCTCCTTTCCGGCGACGGTGATCTTTTTCCACCCTTCGTGAAGGATCACCTTTAGCACCATTTTTCACAATTTTTGTTTAACTTACACTTCAGGTGAATGCGGGGCGTTGTGGTGTTCCTCAATATCTCTCCAATCTTTGCGTTCCTTTCCACTTCTGTTTGGCGATGCGTGAACGAGAAATGGCTAAAAGAAACTACTAAACCAGAAAGGAGCCGCTCATCGTTTCTTCACCGAAAAACGTACAAGCTGAGATGTGTCTATGCAGCACGTTTTCGAAATGGTTGGGGTTTCTGTCGCCTTTCGATCTCCTTTCCTCGATGGTGGCTTGAAGAGAATTTCGCATCCCTGCCTCTGTACATACTGCCGATTGCTCGCGCATGTTCCTTTGTTGACTTTATATGCGTCTTTACTTCCGAAAACTGGCGTCCGTGCTGCGACTGATTTTTTAATTTTTTTTGTGTGTGTTTCTGCCGGGAAAGCCCTCCTTGAACACCTGAACACAACATAGCGCCAGGTTCGCTTAGCTTCATTCCCGCCTGGCGACAATCGATTGCTCTCTGCCCGGTGCTATAAACGCTGCCTGCGAAACAATTTTCGCTTGCCTCTCCAAACGCTCTTCTTTCTTCATTCCTCTTTCTTCATTTGGGTTCCTTCTTTTTTTTTTATTTCACTCCGTTTCTCTCCCACAGTGACGCATTGCTTTTTTGTGTGCGCTAGGCTGGGAGCATCATGAAAGATTTTCGTAGCGGCTTTTCATGTTTTTCTTCCCTTCACCGCCGCGCTTCAAGGATGTAATTTGAGTTTTCTGAACATTCCCCGGTCTCTTGGCAAAGCACTTCGCATTTGAAAGAGATTTCAGCGCTTTGTACATGACGCGAGGCTAAGCCTTAATTTGTCTGCTTACGCCTCGAAAATGGATGTTTACGACACAGCGGTGTTCAATAAAAAGGTGTTGTTGGTGTGTAAAGACTTGCTTTTCAAGCCTTTGACGCGATTAAGTGACACTATTTTCACTGTAAACATACTATTATGAGGCTATAAGTTGTTACTGCGATTAAAGCTGGTGATTGGAAAAGCATTGTTGCCTTTTTTTAACTGCAAAATCAGTTGCCTTGCGTTCATTTACCGCTGTTGTCCCGAGAGCTCAGAACTGGAAGACAACGCTGCGTTCATCTTCAAACGTGATTGAATGTGCAAAAACAGACCGCATTCATGTGCACCGAAGATGTTTTTTTTGTGCGCAATGCTCAATACAGGACACATTGTTTACGCGCCGCAACTAATCCAAGCGCGCGCCGCAGCCAGCAAAAAAAAAAAAAACTGTAGTGAATTACAATGAACGCGCCTGAACTATTATGAATGCGCCTCAGGTTGCCTCGATGGCAGACGAAGAAGTTGACGACGAAGTGTGCCGGCGCGCGGCTCCAGCTCTCTGGCTGTGTAGATTGACTGTGATTTTGCTGCCGTCCACTCAGCTGTTTGGTGAACTGTATCGCTGAGTTCACTAGTACGCGAACCCCCTTTCATTACTAATAAAGAAGCGAGAGCTAAGGTCGCGTTGGCAGAGCTAAATAATCAACTCGGCGACTCTCGGCCACAATATTCACCCTACGTCTAGTGCTGCGCAGCGATAAAGAACAGTCTCCCTCCCTGTTTCCCTTTCCCTCGGCCAGGTGAGGTTCGATGGCAGCTGCTGCAGCGACAGCGCCCAGCCGCGCATCTCTAACACGGCTTAGTACTTAGCAGGAACGAAGGCCGTGAGAGAGAGAGCAGGCTATTCCTGTTTGATCTCTTTTTCCCCGGGTCCGCTCATTCGCTGTCATTGCAATAAGGAAAAAAAGAAAGGGTGCTTTAATTGAATCTCTGGCGATATACAAGAGAGAGGAGGGATGGCGGGCAGGGAGGTTAAAAGCATCCGAGCGTCGTTCACAGGGCAGTACGTGGCTTCGTTCTGTCCGGCCTGAAAAACGGTCGCGTGTCCCTGCCTCGTCTTTGATGTCGCCAGAGGAAAACCTCGCGCTGCTCGTACAGCGCTCAAGCAGCGCTTTTAGCAGCAAAATGGACTAAGGACAAAATACAAAAGGAAAAGAAGGCATCGAACAAGAGGATCTTGCGGAAGGTGGGTACTGAACTCGGTAGATATAACAGGAACTCAATTTGGAGTGCCCGGAAATGGGTGCGCGGTAAAGCCTAGGGCACATAACACAACGTCGTGAGTGCGCGAAAGTTTCAAAAGAAAAAGAAGAAAATCACGGGAACGTTACTTTTTTGCTGCGGGAATGCTCCTCAGTTAGTTGGCTTGAGACCGAGAAGAAATGGAGACATTTTAAAGACGACATATAAGTATCGGACTCACACGCTGTCTAGTTCAACTATATTATTATTGTCTGGGTTCCTCGAAAATTGGACGTAAAAGATATGCCGCTGACGTGAAAGCACTAATATATCCATGAAAAGAAGAGCGAGAAGGAGAAAAAGTGCTCGTTTTGTTTCTTTAATCATGAGCACTTTAACCACCAGTCACGATGTCATCGATTCTCCACAAAGTAAAATACGAACGATGATCCTCACATACCTTGCCAGCTCCTTGAAGTTTTGTCAAGTCTAGTCTCATTCACTAAGCATACATGATGTGATTCTGCAGGCAGATCAAGCAGGTTGTCGTCGGCAGAACAGCTGCTCAATCTAATTTCAATCAAGGCCTGTCGTTCTCCTCTTTTTTTCTCTTTTCCTTAACTAGTGCTTCGAGAAAAGGCGCCTCGCTTGCACTACGCCGTGCTTTTGCGCACAAACACGCCTTGACGACTCTTCCAACAATGACCAGGGTTGTCAGTACGGTAACCCGAGGCCTTCTACAAGTCAAGCGTACAAAAACTCGCGTTCTTCGAGCTGAGCGCAGATATCGTGTCTTATGAACGCGACCGTAAACAAAGGTTCGTTGGCAGGTAAAGAAGACACAAACATTCCCGGCCCCGCGTTTTGCGCAGTTTGCGCTAGAACTACAACCAGGAATCCGCGCCGTCTTCGACCTGACAGCCGTCGTTTCCGCCGACGCGCCATTCGCGAATACTGTTCCTCGCCTTATGTCCTGTGCAAGCGCTGTTTACGTGAGATGGGTGCGCAGGAACGGAGGGAAGACCGAAACCAAGGACAGAGACGAGACGCACGACCTTTCTTTCTATCTGCATTCTTTCCTTTCTCTAGCAGCGTGCCTATCCTTTCGCTTCCGCTGCGCCGAACTTTGCTTGAAACTTTGCCTTTCTAAGTCCTTAGTATTTTTTTTTTTTTTGTGCGTGTGTGTCACAAGCGGCTTTTCATTTGGAAACGATGAGGGAAGTTAAGTGAATGAGGCGTGAAAAAGAAAGCAACCCAGCCAGGCGTGGATAGAAACACGAAAACGAAAGGAATAAAAAGAAAGAATAAAGCGAATTTCATTGTTTCCGCAGCACAGAGGTCCCTCGCAGGAATGTGGCGACGCGCGAAGAATGGTATAAAATGGCAGTGGTGTACGGGGAGCGGGTAAGGCTGAGAATTTCGGTGCGCTTTTCAGTACATTCCTGCCAAGAAACATGACCCAGCTCGCGCAGGCTGCGAGCTGCGCGCGCGAGCACTTCCCATGTTCACACTTTATGACGTCTAAATTTCTTCTTCTGCATTATTTCTCTTTTCCTGTCTCTTTTTGTTTTTTTGCCATTAACACGGCATGCATTCTTTTTTGCATTTTCGGCCGCCTCTCGTTGGAGTAACTTTTATGTTGTATCACTGTATGATCGCTTTTGGCTGTCTTGACAATTTTGTCATTTTCCTTTCAAGCGCTTCGCCTTTCATCGCAATTAGGGCGCACTTATTAAAAGAGCACGTGGCCGTGTTTTCTTAATTCTTCTATTTGCTACCGTCTTTCTTTTCCTATCCTTCACTCTACGCATCACGTCTTCTACTCAACGGCTCTTTCTTTTTTAATACAGGCTTTCGGGTTCGCCATCGTCCTACACGCCGCTCAGCTTCGCAGCTAGCCTGTTGCCCCACGCACGCTCTATGCTTATGCGTAGGATAAGAAAAAGAAAATCGAAATAAAAAAATTGACTGTTTTTTTTTTTTAAGCTTTACTGTTGGAGCCTGTTCACTTTCATTTTTTTCCCCCGCGTCTTTCAAGAACTATGAAGAAATACTGGTTGTTTGCAGCGCTTCTCCTTCTCTCGTTACCTGACAGAGCTTCCCGCTTTTAAAATTCTGAATGCCCTCGTTGGACTATGGAGGGCTTGTGAACGAACCCTGGAAACATGTGTGCCGCACGATGATACCTGGCTTCACGCTGGCACTATTTATGTCGAGCTTCATAGAAGGATAACGAGCCATTTATACGATGCCAAACAAAATCTTTCGCTCACTTCCTCCTTGGGAAACGCGAAACGCAGTTTGCACCACGGCCTTCCAAAATTCTTCTCACGCTCAGCCTAACAGAGGAGGAAACCTGCAACAAGCTATAGGCCGTAGAAAAAAAATTGACAGGCAGAGTTGTTGTGCCGCGGTGATCGCGTTGGGCTCTAATGTCTAATAAGTGGCCAGCGAAGCTGATCTCTTCGCTCCGGCTCGTGTTCGAACCCCGCTTCGAAAAAATTTAATTTTTTCTAATTAATTTTTATTTTTTTCTGATGGCGTAGGCACTGCCGATGACGTCATGAGCTCACGGGGAGGAGGCTTCGGTTTGTTTCTCGTGGATGGTCGGCCAACGCCGGATTTTCTGTCTGATTAGTCATATAATGTTTTCGCAGTAATAACAAAAAGCATCGCCTTAGAGTCATTGCTAATCACATGTAGGAAAGACTGAACTGTCGCGGCTGGTCGAACTGTAACTTATGCGACCTGTCGGGTGGAGGTCGAATTTGTCCCTCAAAAGTTGCCGTCCCTATCAGGTGCTAACATTGTACACTATGCGTTGAATGGAACGGCTGCAGTTCATCGCGTGCCAGAGTATTAAACAGTTACCCTACACTATCAGTATCCGTCTCCAGCTGTGTAACTGTTTTACTGCGTTAGCAGTTCTACGATCATTTCTCAAAGTCACGGGGCGGCCGCTCTCCAGGGACTCCACCGACTGCTGCCTGCCATGCACCTCCACTTCCGGAAGCCTGAAATTAGTGACTCAATGGCAAGGTGCAGTGCGTTAGCACAGTACTCCGAATATCTGCTGTTCGGGGTGTCCAGCGTCAGTAGCAGACTTGAGTGATAGATAAATAGGACCCTCTCCTTTGTATCATGGTTACCTAGACGTTTATTCCTAGCGTGCTAAACTGCTTGGCCTTAAATGTCGATATTGCTCTTTTTTTTATATCAACTACTTTCTCACTCTTATTCGCCAATTCTCTAATCGCCTCTTACTTGCTTCTGCTTTTCGAAAAATGAGCCCTTTATGGCAGTTCCAGAACACTAGTGCATCTTCGATATTTGCGGAGGCCTCGTGCACTGAGGTCTGGACGGCCTTGCAATGTTCTATCGTTTGTCTGGCATACAGCGGCAGCGGGCGTCACCCGTGGTGTCCAATTTTAGTTGGTAGCACATCGTCGACAAGCATTCAGCTCCAGCCTGGAAAAGTAAAGCATTTTCTTTGCTACTGTAGAAGAAGCTTGAATTTTAAATGTTTGGTTCAGCCGTCCTAAAAAGGTCAAACGTCGGCTTCTCTAGCATTTCCTTTAGCCTGTTATTATGTGAGGATCGTACTTTCTGATTCAAGGTTTTCTTTTTCTTCCCTTTGAGATTTGTGTTCCCTCTCCTCCATACAGTACCGACGCTTCAACAGTATCAGTACTTGAAAACGGAAATCAGATGCGATCCGCACCCCTAGCGGAAGGCAGAGCGACTTGTGAACCTGGTGCGACCGAAAATTCTCTCCATGGAGAGCTACGAGCATGAGGCATGGCGCGCCGATAGGCGCCCTTCAAAGTGCCGCCGCCTGCGTGTTCTCTCTTTGTCCTTCTCCTGTGTTTCAGCTGCGCGTATTTACAGCGTTGTCTACTGCTCCTGCCCAAGCGATTGTGGAAGACATAGTGGCAGCCCGACTCGCTCGGCGAGCTGAGAAACACTGTCTTCGACGCCAACGAGAGAGAGAAGTACGACTTCGCATTTGCTAACAAAGACTTGGCGTATCACATTGTGCGATCGTTTATATCCTTCATAGACATGCTTTTCCAGGATTTAAAACTTGCTGCTTCGCTCTTTCATGTTCCAACCGGATAAAACTAATATCAGATCAAAAAAAAAAGGCTATGCCACTCGAAGTGCTGCGTAAACACGCAGTCTTTAATTGACTGGGGCGAAAAAAAAAGTTCCTTGCTGGCCGGGAACAAATGGCTCTGTGTGATTAAATTTCAAGCTGCCACAGTTGAAGAACTTTATTTCTCTCTGTGCTGGGTTAAAATGGCAGGGCACTGAAATAGTTTCTTCTCCCCTCTCTTTTTTTTTTTTTTTTGAACGCGCACCTTCCTATAACTATAGCCTACATCCAACGATAACTTCTAGCCCTGCTACCTGTGCCGCAGTTCCAAAATTATCTTGCTATAGAACCAATTACCGAGCCGGTTCTTTCTCGTGTTTACACGTTTTCGTTAATGCTTTCTGCAGACATTAATATTTCAGTGTGAAATGCGTCCGCTTAACGGTACACATCTCCTCCCCGCTCTGACGCATATAAAAAGTAAGTCTAGCCAAAAATGAACATTCTTTATATAGTAAATGCTTTCGCTACAGTTTCACCCCAGAGTCCGCATCAGTTTCTACCGACGCGCGCAACAATTAAGCAACTCTTAAGCGACGGAAGAGAGGGAGAGACCTTTGCTTATTTATGGCCGGCATTAAACACCGCGCGTGCTTCGCGGTCATTACTCGTTCGCATGCCGGGGATACGCCCCATGGTGCATCACCGCCCTGCATCTCCTCCGATGCATCTTTGTCACCGCGATCTTCTTTCCGCCGGCGTCCTCTCCAGAGACCGTGATGAGCGAGCTCAAGAAGCGGAACGACCTCCTCCTTTCCGCGAGCTCGCATTTCTCGGGTCTGTGAGACGCCCTCCCGCGCGCTCACTCGAGTGAAACGACATGCTAGCGCGGTTCCTAACGGTTCGGCCATGCGGTGGCAAGGACGCGGGGCGGTTACAGCAAATGGTTCGTTGCAAAAACACTGAGCGCAGCCTTACTTTATCAACGCTCGCAGGTGATGAAATCCGCCCCATCTTCGCTTCGTTTTTTTTTTTCTTTTTTTTTTCATTGTGCGCGTGTCTTTCCGCTCTTCAGTGATGCTTCTTTGAGTCCGCTCTCTCTCTCTCTCTCTCTTCTTATCTCTCTTCCCTTCTGCCGTAAGATTCATGCTCGGTGCACGCCTTCGCAGTCACGGCCCCTTTTTGCTTGACGTTCGCTCTGGCGCTAGGAACTAGTAACGAACGACGTGCTTCTCAAGATGGCGTCCGTCGACGCCCATCTATGCCTAAGTATGTGGCAGTGGAAGCTCCACGAACGCATTCACACGACCAAAGTAACATCGGAGTGCCCGGCACTAAAGAAAACATCCCGGCATTAAGCGGGCGAGTGAGGTGTGGTTGATATTACTCTCTTGATGCCTGCTGTCTATTAAAATTTCCAGGAAAAAAAGCAAGAAGTGCTCCTGATTAATTGTCAGCCTCTTAAAAGCGTGCATTACAAGAGCTGTTGAACGACGAAGAAAAAGCAAAAAGCTTATAAAGGGAGCTTTTAAGCATGCGATGAAGATGGGACACCTGGTTTTAATGATACGGGCACTTTTGCGCCCCAGGGCTACTTACCGTGGTGTTGTACCGAAATCCAGGCAGTTTTTTACACGCGTAAGTGCCGCAAACGGTACGACTTTCAGCGCAAACTCCTTCACCGCTTTATTATGCCAGAGTAAAGAGCGTTCGTTTTTTTCGTACTTGCTCATGAACCGATGCCGCTACCTATCATCACACTCAATAACGCCGTTTTCAAATATTTGAAAACAGTACACCTTAAGAGCTGTTTTTTCGCATGTCACGTAAAACAATCAAGAGATATAACAGCTCTATTTCTCTCTTCTTTTTTTTTTCTGGCAAATCTTTTTGATGGATTATTTTTCAACTCTACATTTTTTTAGGGGAACATCAACGTAGCCTATCAATAACGACAAGCACGTTCAAGTATAGTTAGCTCACTCCTATTGCTTACCTCAGCACTCAATGTACAAGCAGGTGCTGTTACTGTACAAAGTTTTCCCGTCACTCTGAACAAAGACAGTCTCGATTATTGTCGAAGTCTTCGAAAACCTGCTTGCTTTCCATTTCGGCTCAGTTTTCTTCCATTCGTAAAAAATAGAGATGAAGAAGCGAGAAAAAAAAAACTAGATAAATGACCAAGGCCCAAGCTATAAAAAGCTAGTAAAAGCTTACATTTGGGAAAGCAAGAGATGACTGAGAGCCACTGCGGTAGCTCATTGGTTATGTATGGTGCTCGGCTGCTGACCCGAAAAACGAGGGTTCGATCCCGGCCGCGGCGGTCGCATTTCTATGGAGGAGAAATTCTAGAGGCCCGTGCACTGTGCGATGTCAGTGCACGTTAAAGAACCCCAGGTGGTAGAAATTATCTTTAGCCCTCCACTATAGTGTCCCTCATAGCCTGAATCTCTCTGGGACGTTAAACTCAATAAATCAAACCAAACGAGATAACTTATTCGAAATACGACAGGCAATCCTCCGGAGGCATTCTGTTCAGCACGGATTACATTCTCTCACTGACTTGAAAAACACTGTAGCGCAGCAGAAGACAAAAGCACAAGGAACGGAAACGAACACGTGGTTGTTGTTGTTGTTGTTGCCTTGGTGGCATGGCACATACCCACGACGGGGGATTGGCCAGGGTTCAGTGAGGAGAGCCCAAAGAAGGCAAATTGGTGCCAAGCTAATGGATTACCTTTTGGTGTCAAGCTAATGATTTAACTGTGGGTACCTATTCCGAGGAATTAAAGATGGAATTATGGATAAAAAGGAAGTACGGGAAGAAATGAATAAAAAAAGAAACAACAGGCATAAAGATTAGAGAATTGAATACAAGAAAAATTCTGAATGATTTTGCAATGCGGACATTTTGGGTACCATTAGCAAGGAAACGTTTCTGTTCCTTGTGTTTTCGTCTTCTGCTGCGTTACACAGTTCTTCAAGACTATGAACCAACAAGCCAACAAAGCCACACTCTCACTTACGTCTGATGATATTCGAAGCGCGATGTAAGTGTCATAAAACAAAAAGTGCTAGCGTCAAGTAGCGAGTTCATTTGCGTTGACTAGCTTCCCAAGCACTGCTGTTTGTGTTCCTGAATCAGTGGTACCACGACACAAATGCGAAACTAACATTCTGCATTCAAACTTGGCGCTGGCCGCCGAAAACGGACCGACTGCGATTTACTGCCAGGGGCAGGTTTGTGACCGACTCGTGCTGTAGACGATGCCGACGTAATTTCTTCACGACATGCGAAACACGTTTTCGGGAACTAAAACGGATACCATGTAGTGAAGTGTTTGAACGCGATAGGTGCGGACATCTTATTTTAAAAATCACTTCCGTTTCGACTCGACCGCCTTTTGGTCAATGGCCCATTTGTTGTCGCCCGGACGTGTACACCGCCTCGGCCATGATTGCTATGTATTTTTTGCCCCTTGTCTTTGTATGTGTAGGGCCATGAACGCTGCTTTCAAACTCCGGTTTCGGTATCGCTACCTTAATTTTTACAACTGTGGCCCTTGTGGCGACGGTTTCCGGCTTCCGCGTAGTAGTAGTGGTGACACTAATGCGTGGCAGCAGCATTCAAAGCAAATATAACAAGTGCAAAATCACAATGAGGGACAGCTAGCGATGATTGTCCGCACTACCCAGGATGTAGTCGCCATTTATTTTTTCTCTCTGTTTTCTCTGTCTCCTTGTTTCAAAATTGTCACTACTGAGTTCCTGATGCTCAGTAAAACACCCTTTGCCAGTAATTCATTTGAGTAATTAAAAAACCCAAACGTAGCCATGCGTCATGTACAAAGGACAGCTATGCAGCTTTTACACAAACTCTGTAGTTGAAGAAAAACATTTCCTGATGCAGGGACACGTCTTTCGTTATATGTACTCCACACTGCAGGCTTCTCCTAAACACAGTGGACTAGTTACTCAACACCTGCATTTTTATGAAGTAATTGTGTTTTGTTATGTATCGGTTCCCAAGCCCGCTTGTGTATGTTTCGGCAATACTTCACGTGATAGCAGTGCATTAACACTTGAACCTTTTAGCACGTCGAAAAGCAAGAGCCTAAAGCGTGCCATCCAGAACGCCACCCACAATTCCTTGCAAAGGCTCGACATGCGCTGCTTCGAAAGTCCCATAAACATCGCACAGCGTACCGAGAAAAAACTGAGTGAGTACACATTATTTGCTTGAATGAATCTTTCCCTAACTAAACAGTAAAAAAAAAGTAAATTAATACCATTGTCGCCGGTGGAGGGCAAAAGAAAATATCTGGTAGCTTATTTAAACTTCGCTTTTTTTTTGAGGGGGGGGGGGGGGGGGGGGGCAGAAAAGTCAGGAATACGCGCTGGTAAGCAACCTTTACTGACTGGCACGTGCAACTACAAGGTAAAAAACATTGTCATGCTAAATCGCACATACCGATTGAGGTCTACATGATAAATCATTAAAACACTAATGAACAGCACATCTTTCTTCATTTTAGTTTTCTCCCACTAAATTCAGATTTGCTGCACCTCGTTCCGACTCTGTTTACAGCATAGCCAGCTTTACAATCAAAACGACTATTTGTTATGGCAAAAAGAAGGAAGCAGTCACTCTCACTCAGGGTGGTCACCCAAACAACGCCGTATGGAAATAGATGAAGGATAACGCAGGAGGAGGGAGAGAGAAAGAGTCGAAGCAGTCCAGGGCACCGTATTAATTTCGACCACAGGCGTTTTTTGCATATCACCTCCATTAAAATGCTACTGCCCCAGCAATGCACAAACGAAACAGCTGACGGTTCTTTAGGTTGAAAAATATTAGCCACAGTAGAAAACTGTCACGGTTATAAACAGCCAAATTTGATTTCAAACGTTTACTCACTAGTTGGAAGAGGTTTAGAAACGAAGTGCAGATCACACTTGAATAAACAAACACATAGAGGCACGGGAAGAAAGGTGCATACTCGGAAGCACAAATACAATTATCACCGCGTTCTCGTGCGCCTTCATAGCTGAATTGAGTGGAAGGCGAAGACATGTACCAAGGAATCCTGAAAGAGGAAGCCAGGACGAAGAAATAACGTCAAGAAAGGCACAAACTAAAACCTTTAACTCCTCCAGATCACCACGCCTCGTCCCCAGAACCTTACAGGCCAGAATATAGGCACTGTGGAGAAATTGCGGGTATTTACCACATGCTATGGTCCCGGCATAAAAATAAGGCCACATCCCCCATCCCTTTCCCAACATGTAACCAGTGGGAGAGATTGCTCTGCTCAACGCGAGTGCTGGCGGGCCAGAAATGGCTCGTAAACAAGGCAGGTGTAGCAGCTCCACCCAATCAAATCCTGAAAAAGAACTCTAACCACTGGCTTCACACTCAATTTGGCCAATAAACATTTCCAACAATAAGAAAGAAGTCACGCGCAAGTGTTTTAATAATAATAATAATAACAACGATAATTTTCATTTCCACAAATAAATGCACCAGAGCATAAACAGGCCAGTTTAAGCACCTGTAGGCTTGTATGACCGCGCCTTAAGGAGTGCAATACATATGATGAATTGAAATAAATAGTAATCCACGGAGGATGGAAAAATCAATAAAAAATAATAATAATTAGCAGAAATGGAAAATACGGGCAGTCCGTACAGAACACGCTTAATTTTTCTTTCCTAGCTAGCGTTAATCTTAGTCGGCCGTACACGCGGGCAGAAATAAAAACCAAACCGCGTGAAAAGTGCGCACCGAAATCAAAACAATTTCTTTCCGTATATGTAACAGCAACGCATCTCAAGTGAATGCTTTATACTCATTGTTTCTTCAAATTCATAGCAAATATTTTTTTATAGCAGTGTCAGAAGGTACAAGAGTTGAAAGTACAACTTCAAATATATCCCCTAAGTCGCATACTGAACTGGCAAACGATCTGGTATTGTAAAAGGCGAATTAATGAAGAGTGGAACTAGTCCAGAGCACATAATTTTTGTTTCGTAGCTATTCGGTTTGGCTGAATTATTAAGACAGTGTATCGCACTTTAGTGTCGAGGTGCAGGTTCATTATGGCTGAATACTGCGACATTTGCTTAAAACGAGAAGAAAGGATGCGAACATATTTACACATGCTTAACTGAAGCACGGGACGCAACGAGTCTTCGCGGATGCCACTTTCATTGCGCAGGTACGGCGCGGTGGCCTATGCTACAAAATGTGAAAAATCTTTAATCTTCTACAACCACTCGCTCTTGAAGAGGAAATCTGTAAGTACGCTTCAGAATACTGAGCAGGTTGAAGAGGACCACCTTTGAGATCGAGCTTTACACCACTCTTTGGCAGCGTTCTGGCCCCTCCGCCTTTCTTCGATGCTATAGTAATCTAGATAGCGTGCCGTGGGGGCAAGCACATGTCATTTTAATGGAAGTATGCTTGCGGCGCGCGCGATTGAGAAGTACTCCACGTGCATAATTCTGAGCGCGTAACTATAAAGAAAAACTAAGCGACTGCCGCTACGAATAAAAGGAAAACTATAAATATATTTTGTTTTTCACTCTATATGTTAAAGCCATCCTTGCAAATTTTTTTTCGGTTTTCGCATGGTGCCTTCATAAGAACTAAAGTTTTACGGCCTCGTGCAAACTTGCATTATACGCCAGGACATGCGCGTCGAAGACATGCATGAAGATTTTCAAACTATGCATGTCCTTACCTGAAAAAAAAAAAGGCAGAAGCAAAAGCCCGGGAAGAGCATCGCCGAGAATTTACGCGGGTCATTCAAACGAGTCTGATTTGGATTGCTAATACTGTCTGGAGAGTCGCTTTCTTTTTAACAACCTCACTTTCGGCCCAGAATATGGCCCGGGAACGAATTTCTCGTTTCTTTTCTGCGTGTTTTCGTAAAATGATCACATTGCATATTTCGTAATCGTTTTTCCTTGGTTACAGTAAAGCTTGAACCGCTTATTCCGAAACCGCGCGCCGCCGTGCAAGGTGCAGCAATCAGGCGTGAAAAGACCGCAGGAAATAAGAGAGCAGTAGCAAAGTGAATGCTCGGTGCTGGAAAAGTAATCTTGCCCCTCGTTCTTTTCTTTTGTTTGTTTTCGCTTCCTTTCTTCTTTATGGGCATTGAGAAAGTATATTGCTTTCAGCAACTTGCATGCCTGCATCTAATAATGATGAAATTGAAAACAACCAGCGCGGTCTGGCGGTGCTATTCAAACTACCGTCATTTTTTACTTAAGCCCCATGTCTTTTCCAGCCGTCATCCTTACCTCGTTTGCTTTATATTTATACTCAGAATAACTCCGCGACCATCGTCAGAAAGAGCCTCCTTATCATTGGAGCCTCCAAGTGATGCGCGCGTAGGCTTTCTTAGAGCTAGCGGATTTGCTTAGGAGCATTGGTAAGATAGAGTTGATTAGAATAAATAAATAACCGCCGAGAGGTGAAGCATAGCTACGAAACATAGAATTAATCGTTCCAGCTTTAACGGGCAGTGGTGCACTCGACCAATGGAATCCTGAAATAGGGACTGAAACCATGGAGTTCATGCTCAGTTTGGTCGGTAAATATTTTTAACAACAGCAGTACAGGAAAGGAGGGTTTGAAAAATATATAATATTTAGGAAAGCTCGAAGCATCGACGTCTAACACATTCGCTGCAAAAGCAAACAGTGGGCAACTCAAGAGCCGAAATAAAACGAAAGGATTTAAAGAAACAATAAGCTTAAGTCGCAATCCCGCTAAAAATTAACCTCTGGCTTAGACAAGTCACTACCTTCTCTCTCTCGACAATGATGCCCTTTCTTGCTCAAATATACGAGGGGGTACCCAAAAGAAACCGGACTAATTTTTTGAATCGGCACAGCTTCTGTGGTACCGCGTTTTGCCGCTAGGAGTGCATAGAACGAACATTTCAGAGTCAGTAAGCCGAGTGCCATCGCTGAAGGAGGTCAGATTAGTTCAGGCAGCGTTTTAGAGTGACGAATGTTTTGTGTGAGCGTCGTTTTGCAATGGCTGATGTTCGTGAACAGCGTGCGGCGGTGAAATTCTGATTTTTTCTCAGAAAAACTGGAACGGAAACTCTTGAAATATTCAGAAAGACGTTCAAGGACGATGCTATGGGGACAACTCAAGTGTTCCTGAATTAAATTCTGAACAAAGCAACAGTCATGCCAATGGAAAACTTCAAATTCACCTCGCCTCAAGACAGCTTGTCAGGTGAAACCAAACCTCGAAGTAATGCTGATTTATTTTTTCGACGTGAGAGGAGTCGTCCATTCAGAATTTGTTCCGCAGGGTCAGACAGTTAACCAGGCTTTCTGCTTGGATGTTTTGAAAAGATTGGGCAACAGTGTTCGGTGGAAGCGGCCTGATTTGTGGCAGACGGGTGACTGGTTTTTCCACCATGGCAATGCCCCTGCTCACACAGCCCTGTCTCTACGACAAATTCGGACCAAAAATGACATGACCTCTGTTCCACAATCCTCATACTCACCTACCTTGCCACGTGCTTCTTTCTTTTTTTCGTAGAATGAAAAGACAGGTGAATAGAAAGCGTTTCGCTGATGTTGCTGAGGTGAAGAAAAAAACGACGGAGGGACTGTCAAGCATCACAAAAAATGAATTTAAACAATGTATTGAAAAATGGAATGAAGGATTCGACAAACGGATTATTGTATGTGGAGAGTACTTTGAAGGATATTAAAGGTCTGTGCTGAAAATGTGAACAAATAAGTTGAAACAAAAATAAGTCCGGTTTCTTTTGGGTACCCCCTCGTACGCATCTGCTTTTTATTTGTGGCTTGATCGAAAGAGCTTTGCTCGATGGACAGCGTTAATGAAAAGGAGGGCGTCTATTTAAGAGTTTTTTTTTTATTACTGCACTGTTTTACTACAGCTTATTTCCACCGCATGTCACCCTCTGTGGAGATAGCAACTTGAAACAATACCACTGAAGAGCTTATCCGCAGCCCTCATTTCTTCCCTTTTACGGCCAACCGCAGGCCGCCAAGTGCGCGCGCTCTTTCCAAGCTCCCAGCTTCCTTTTGTGTCGTCTGTGCGCATCCATACATTTTTCTTTGGGATCGCTCTGGTTGTCACGGAAAGTGCGGTGAAGGCGTCAGGCGAAAGGCGGCTCTATTATGGTGCAGTACGGCTCACTAAGCAGGCGTCAATGCTTTGCAAAAACAGAAAAACTTCTTCGAATAAAAGGAGGGTGCAAGCAAAAAACGAGGGAAGGAATTTAGGGAACAACTCGATATCGTCGTTCTTGGCGCCAGCGTCAACGACAGCTTGCACACTGTTGTGAGCGGTAAGAAGCGTCGACGACGAAGGCTCTGTAGGACTTTGTGGCCCGTCGAGGCGAAATGCCAGCAACTTTTCCCGACTGCTCGATCACAACCGAAGTCTTCTCTTTTGTAAGCCAGCTCCCGCGGATTGGTTGTCTTCCTGATCTACTGAGCGAGCAAAAAAATACGTTTGATAACAATTTTCTAAGCTTTCAGTGGCAGCCGAGCACGGGTCATGGTAGTGTATTGTATTGTTGCACCCCCGTGACATGGAAGGGGAGAAGGAAGGGAAGAATGGGCCTGACTACAAAGCACGGCAAGCAGTGCGAGGCGCGAAGCGAAAATAAGGCGAGAACTCGACAGCTCTAGAAGCTGCAGCGCTTCGCTCCTAAAGGTCGCATGGCACACAGAACATTAAGGGATGTTGACGGGCTTGTCGTTTTTGCATCTTGAAACTTGGGAAAAACCACCCAGGCGCAAATAATTTCACAAGGACAAAAAGAGACGAAGAGACAACGGATTGGCGCCTGTCCGTTGTCTCCTCGTCTCTTTTTCTCCTTGTGAAATTATTTGCGCCTGGGTGGTTTTTTCCAAGTTTCAGGACACAGCACATTGTGTCTCGAAACAACAGTGATGAACGGCTACAACGAATGGAATCACGAGTGTAGTACCTTCTTCTCATTAAGCTAGGTGACGACTTTTTCTTTTCTTTAGTAAAACGAGCTTCTGGGCAAGTTGGTTACTTTGCTTCCACATCACTCCAGCGTAAAAAAGACGAGCACAAAGGAAGAAAACGCTTACGACACGGACAAACGCTGCAAATTTATTCACGCCGTTAATTTATTTTTATAGTTTTTGTGTGCTGTGCGGGTGAGTAAGCGGTTCGTTTGTTTTGTCTGTGCGCAATTCTTGTGTGTGCAAATTCGCTTTATTTGCGCTGCATAGCACAATATTTTTTGTTATGTTAGATAAAGGTGATTTCAGTTGACAAGGAACGTCACTACAGAGGCGCAGTCGTGGCCAAACAAATATTGAATAGCATTTTGACTGTACCCTGCCGACAGAGCACAGCAATTGCCAGTGATGTAATTTGCCCCCGATGCAAGAAAGAGGCGTTACAAACTAGAGTGGCGCGGTATGCAGTCGGTAAACTACTCATGTGCCATTGTTCGAATACGCGGATACTAATAAGACAACAAACTCTCACATATTTCAACTCCAGAGTCGAACGCCTACTTTTCGGTTTTCTCGTATGTTCGATACATCCGTCCAAGCACCCGTTGGTCAGCATCGAGCAGACTGTTCGCCTCATTGTATTACACGCGCTAGTGGTGCTTGTGGCGCCCTTCGGCAGGATTTGCCTCTTCAACTCCGATTCCCTGAATTAAACTACTAATGTACAGCTTAATTTTCACACCGCACTTGCACTGCGGCTTACAAGTGCCTAAAGTCGTGGGTACTTTTACATAAGGCGTTATAGGGTAGTTTTAACCATACACAAAGTGAACGACTTTCTGAAAGCATCAGAGTGATTGCCAACGTTTCGACAAGTGGACTTCTCTTCGCCCGGGCAAAGCGTTCATCGATGGCGTCAGTGATGAACACTTTGCTTTCCCCTCCGCTGTTCACATTGTGTGTCAAGAAACCATATGACCACCCTCTCTCTACCAGAGTGGTTCTAAGAAACACTATTAACACAATTCCTCAAGTGCATGTATTTCAATAGATCATGTCCTTTTCACCTCGAGGTTCCATTCCGCATTTCCAGTACAGTACACAATGATTTCACTGTCACATATCTACGGTGACACAGAAATTTTCAAATCATCAGCCCTACCTCGTGCGAACGCATTATGGAATAACCTTCCAGACATAACTGCCTCTTAAAATAATCCAAAATCACTCCGTCGTCAACTCATCAGATATTTTTCTGAAGACACGTAGCCCTTAATATATCCTGACAAAATATGGTGATGATGACTGATCGACTTGCCCAACAACGCGCTGTCATGAACTGCGTTTGTTGTGTACCGTTCACGTCTTTGTGTGTCTTTCTCAGTCACCTTTGGGATAATATGCCTTTGTTCATACGTGCTTTTTTTTTGTGGTTGTTTTTTGCTATGTTGCGCTACTTAGTGCTTCCGGCATTCTTCTTATGTGCTGTTCTTTGTTTGCTCTGTGTTACTGTTCTTTTATTCTTTGCTCATCGTATCATGCAATGTACCACAGTGCACCGTGATATATAAGTGCTTGTTTTACTGTGCACTTATGGCAATACGTGCCATGTGCATTTAGCTTATTTTCACGCTTTATAGTTTGTCGCGTACTGCTCTCAACCTTTTTTTCTTCGTCTCTTGATGGACTTGATGTATTCTCGTATGCCCACGCGTTCAAGTACCTTCATGGTGCGTATTGCATTTTGATCGCTTATTCTTCCGTTTAGAACTCTACCGTTTCTAGTTCATCTTGCCCACCCCTTACAGAATAGCCTACCGGCCTCTGAGGAATTTCAAACAAACAACTAAAATTGAGCTTTCGCAGGGAAATTTAAAGACAGAGTCCAAGCGAGACAGAGACCAAGATGCAGAAAAGGACGGCAGGAATATCGGAATGCCACTGTTCTTCGGAACTATAGTCACTTGGGTAGCTTCTGCACCGTTCGGCAGCCATTCGGTTGTCCCGAGAAGCAATATGAAGTGTTTCTCATTCTCTTTCTGCAGCTTTGCGGTAGCAATGTTCTGAGAAGACCCGCAAAGCTCTACGCTACAAGAAGAATTGGCCCGTTCTCCTTTCGTCCAGCAGCGTGTGTACGTGCGGATTATCCCCGGCCGCTGCGCTCAGCACCGCCGGGAGAGCGCTAAGCCGACGTAATGGCGCGCGTGTCGCCCTCGCCGATGGCTTCTTTACGACGTCCCGCGGGCCGTACGCCGCCATTGGCTGTCACGGGGCGCCGCACTCGAGCAATCGAGACAGTTTATAGGAGCGTGGTGTCACCACCGCCACGGGTTCGTCCGCGTGCAGTGTCTGTGCCCCGAGGCTGTTGTTTTTGCTATACGCAGTTGCGTACGCACACACACTCAGCGCGAGCTCGCGCGCGAGCGTAAACATATCCTCCCGCGGAGTGTACGGCTAGCTCCACTGGAGCGGAAGCATTCGTGTTCGTCCATCATGTACTGGCCTCGCTCCAAAAGGGCGACGCTGACAGTGCAGGCAGCGAGATGATGCTTTCTTGTGGCTTTCCAGATGATGTCTTGCACCGGTCTTTTTAAATTATATGAAATCATTATGTTGCAATATATCAAGTGTTATTTTTCTTGCCCTGCTCTGTGTCTGTCAGGGAGAACGACTATCGCCCTTTAATTTTTTGTTGCCAAGGTGACTCATCGAAGAAAATGAAGCGTCATGGATGAGTGACCGCTCATTTTTCACGGTGCCTGTCGGCTTCAATGAGAGATGCTCAGACTCTGAAGGACATTTTGGCGCAGTCGAGTGCCGCTAACCCATCAACCACTCTGGATGGCCGGCACAGTGACGCAGTACCTAAGCCTTTTGGGTGCTGCGGAGTGTGAAGTCGCAGGATTGAATCTCGACAGCGGCACGGAGGAACCTAGATATCGATGAAATACAAAAACACCCACGTGCTGTCTGATGTGAGCGCGCAATAAGGAACCACAGGCGGTCGAAATTCATCCGCAGGTCTCCACTACGGCCTCTCATCGGAGCTTTCGGACATTTCATCTCGCAAACCATACCATGACATACCATGCCGTATACCATACCGAACCAAATGTCTAGTCACTCGCAACCACGTTCGAAGCCGCGTCGTCTACCAGAACCAATGAATGTTCGTCAAAGGCTGTTCGGACACTGCATGGAAGTCAGGAAACGCGGTTACCCGTCCACTTCCGAGCTTCGTTCCAAGACGTTGCGGCTGCCTGCACCGACGAGTTGCTACGCGCCTGGCCGGAGGGGAAAACCGCTCGGAAAGCCCTGGCGTCACCGTGAGCATCGCCTCGATAACCTGCACTCTATCACAATCAATATTGGCGAGACGGCCGGCTCGCTACTTCTTCCCTGGGCTCTCGCTTGCTGCGCACTCGCGCCGCTAGACGGTGCTATTTGCCTCCCCCTCTCACCTCCTTCTCGCTGCTCCCGACGTCACCCTATTTCCTCTCCTGTTGTGCGGCTCTTTTCTTTGTCTGGAGCAGCTGTCATCGGACGCCTCCTTCGGTGGAGGCCGCACCGGAGCCCGTAACGTCAGTTTCGCGTGACGCCGCTTCGAGAGCAGCGCTTAGCTTCACTTTCTCGTTCTTTTCCTTTACTCCTCTTTTGTGAGCACGCGGTGCTGACGGGGTGGATTCAGAGAATGCCAAGGGCTGATTGAAATGCGTGTATGTATCGAGAGATAGATACGGTGCCATCGCGGCACCACATAGCCTCCTACAATAAATGGCGCCAGGCATGGACTCGGATTTGTTTCCCTTTTCAAATTTTTGGGGTGCTTTCTATCTTGGAGGGGGTGTGGCGGTGGATGGGGCGCTTATTGAACGAGCATATTATGCGTCTACATTTTTACTTCCTTAGTCCCGCACAGCTTTGTCCGTCAAACTGTGCGTCAGAGCTCACCCGGACGCGTATTCGCCAACTGCAGCCTGTACAGCCACAAGGCTTGAAACCACGGTGAATTGATCACGGTGACTGAAGATTGTCACAACGCCTTACCTAAAAGGGATAATAAATCCTCTGAAACGGCGTTATATGCCACTAAGCATCACGATTTGCGACCTAAAAGGGAAAAGATTGAAAAAAATGAAATTAAAAAAACAATAAAACTACAGTACAGAGAGCGGAGTCGCACGGGCGACCTTCCATACGCAACACGAGCCTCTAATCCACTGCGCCATAGCAGCGATGTCACGCCGTCGTTCTGAATGAATATTTATAACCAGCCTTAATGTGGCTGCTACCTGCCGGTGGGCGGCGCTGTCATCGCTGGCTGTACCGGCTGCATTTGGCGAACACGCCACCCCGGACGGGATGAGAGGGACGTACTGAAAACTTCTTCCAATTTGAGTTCTGCGTAAAAATCGATTTGGACTCCTTCTGGTTTGTACGAAAGAAAAAGACGCGTTATAAATTCGTCTTTTGTGTTCGAGTAAACTGCGCTTAAAAATTCTACCATTACTCAATTAAAACTTGTGACATCTACATCGAAAGAGACTCCGTGATTACCGACAGGGAGCGGATGCTGTTCTTGCATAGCCTCTGGGATCTACAGTTGTTTTTCCACGCACTGCACTTAAGTTACGAAATCAGCCGGTGGTGGCGGCACATCTATTTTCTCCTGTAAACCTGAAGACTCCATTTTCTGTGAAAGCAGTGTCTGTGTCGCTA
Source organism: Amblyomma mixtum (assembly GCF_055824585.1). NCBI lineage: Eukaryota > Metazoa > Arthropoda > Arachnida > Ixodida > Ixodidae > Amblyomma > Amblyomma mixtum. The sequence goes on along the minus strand of NC_143016.1, from coordinate 32,002,549 downwards.
GAATGCGGCAGTTTATCACTAAAAGGCAACTGCAGCTTGTCCACCGTGTCCCTTTAAATAACAGTCTTGCCTTTATAGACGTGCCTTCTACGCAAGGCCATGTAAGTAGTAGGATAGGTCATCCATGTTATTCAGATACTCTTGGAAGAAGAGAAAGAAGGTAGCCTCGATAGCATACGGGGGCTTTTATGGGAGCTCGAGGGGTAAGCACAAAGGAGAGGTATGGCAATCAGTCCCGTATATTATTTTTGCCTGAGCACACTGGACGAACAATGTGGCTGAACGTTATATGAGTGTGCTTAGGAAAAATATAAAACAATAAAGAGAGGCTAGAAGCACTAGATGACCGATAAGAATATGAATTCAATACAATATTGGATCTTCCATGAGAGCTGCCGGAAGAAGAAAAGACTATCAACGTCGGCATCATATGAGCGTGCTTTAAATGTTTTTCTATAGCAGTCTACTCACCAAATTATTCGGAATTGATATGGGTCCCAGCCCATTCGGGGAATCCGGGGAACGAGGCAGCCCACAATAAAGCCCGAGGTTTCGTCGACCGGGCAGTGGATGAATCTTGCTCCCTGAATTTCACGAAGGACTCCATGATCACATATCATGATCTCGCCAATAATTTTAAACTAGAGAGGAGAATTTCCCCCCCTCCAGACAAAAGACCTACTAAAGAACAAGAGGTTACGTGGCGTCGTCTACAGACGAGATCGATACGCACCCCATCACTCCTCGCGCACATTTATCCAGATCTTTACAACCCAAACTGCAAACACTGTGGCCAACGTGCTACCTACGATCACATCCTGTGGGACTGCAAAATAGAGCCACCTCCGGGTGATCTAGTTACAGCTCCTTCTCTCGAGCGGTGGGAGACCGTGCTGGCTAGCTCTGACCCCAGAACGCAAGTTTTGTCGGTGGAGTGGGCTGACAAAGTCGTCGAGGGCTATGTACTCTCGACCACTTAACGCGACCTCTTGCCAAGCTCTTTCCGGCGAATAAAATGTTTTACAATCAATCCGGTGTTAGCGCGGACTTGACTGCAAGTTTTTGTTTTGTTTTGTTTTCGCTGCAATACTCACAAAACTACATTGGTGCAGCGAAGAGGTTCAACTTTCCCAGAGTAGAATAACAGATCGAAGAAGTTGCCTTTTTAAACAATATGCTTCGCTGCTCCACTTTCTTCCAAATAGGGTGCGTTGCATTTTCTTGTTTTTTTTTTTCAGAGACCTTTTTCCGGTCTTCTGATTATGGTGCTACTTCGCTCTTTGTTCTCGGTTTGTCAATGGTTTGTTTGATGTTACTCGTATTATAACAATGATATTACCACTGGTACCACAGTTCTCATATTTCCCGGGCGTTATTCTCGTATCGCCCTTTCAAGTACAAGAAGGGCGAAGTGCTAGAGAACACCCCATGAGAAACGTCACATTTCAAGAAACCTGAACCTTTTACTGCATTTCATGCTCAAGACGTAACATCATCCTCACGATGCGGCGAAGCTGCTTTCCAGTTTGTTTGTTTGTTTGTTTGTTTGTTTGTTTGTTTGTTTGTTTGTTTGTTTGTTTGTTTGTTTGTTTGTTTGTTTGTTTGTTTGTTTGTTTGTTTGTTTGTTTGTTTGTTTGTTTGTTTGTTTGTTTGTTTGTTTTGCCTTTATCATTTTGATTCACTGATTTTTTCAAAAGGCCAGTTTCCCAATTTCCTATGACATCCGCTCCAGCTTATCGTAACCTCTACTTCATGAGATTTTTGTTATTGTTCGCTGTTGCACGCGAGCGAAAACCTCCTGTTACAAAGAGATGAATATGAGAAGCAGCCTCTCGGCGCATCGTCAGAGCTTTACTAACCTGTTAGCGCAAGCCGGGCGTGGGTTTTCGTGAACGGCTTGGGCCATCTCTTGCTGTTGTCGAAGTTGTGTGCGCCCTCGTGGCTGAGCTTAGCAAAGCATTCACTGCAATCTATTGATAGGCTGTGATGCTTTTTTATATGAATTCCGGTCACAAATACCCCTGTATACGTCGCCTCATAGTACATTTCGTAAGCACGTTTCATTGCCGGTTCTGCAATAAGTTTTAGCATGCTTACTGTTACGTAAGACGACATTCTGGATACTGTGTCGTCAAACACGCGCCGAGAAATAGCAGCACCCTTTCAAGGTTTCATAAGATTCGCTTGATAGCTGTAACTTCATGTGCGTGTGGCGTAAGTGTCTACGTGAGATTTTAACAGTATATTTACACACCAAACGTTCTTGGCAGCGCGCAGTGCGTGTAGCCTAACTTCTTCGCTTCAGCGGCTCAAACTCGTTTTTGGGAACGCATGCAGGTCCCTCACAGGATATGCAATCTTCATATCGCCTCCACATTACTGCCCCAACTCTTACTCCATCTGCTACATCACTTTCTCCAGAGCAGTGGCTTTTTATAGGAACGCCCTTTTTAACAATTCCCCCATATTTTTGCGTCAATTCAATGTGCCATTGGCGTGTAATTCATCGTTTTACTATTTAATTGTGTTTTACTTCTAATGACTGCTCGATAATTGTTTGCGCGCACCATGTTGTAAAACAAAATACTCTTGAACCACGGCGAATTATTAGGCGATGACATAGTTAAGAGCTGTTAAGAGCGCACTGTTAAGAGCTGTATTAATGTCAGCGACGTAAAAGACTTTGTTTTGTTTCCTACCGCATGCTATTACGCAACTTCATTTGATAACGCTTTTTCTTTGAAAACGAAACTAAACATAAGTATATTTTCCTTTCGCACAAGAATAAGGAGTATGTAAGAATCCCCTTTCCAATCTGGACGCCAATGTCTTCCTTGTTATGAAAGGAAGGCCGTACTGGAACGCTGCAAACACATACGCGGCCCTTTTGGCAACTCGCATACCCAAGACGTTACTAGAGACGACGAAGCAATTCCCTGTCCCCTGCAGGAAAGGAAGCAAAAGATACGCGGGTGGGTTTTCCTTACTGCTTTCCGGAAATGTAGGGGACGTCTGCAGCCCCGGCGCCGCAATACGCCATTACAGAACAGGGCAAGAACTAAATATGGCCGAACGAAAGAAACCGCCTTGTTAAGGACGTGACCTTAGCTCTCCCACTTGCCTAACGTCACGCTATTCCATTTTTCTTTAGTTTTTTTTTTTTTTTCACAAAACGACCCTTACCGAAACTTTGAAAGACGTCTGCTCGCAAGAACCTGCCCCCTTTTATTACTTCGTTTTGTTGTTGTCGTTACTCACCTGTGCTACAGCTATGTTTTGTACATTCGACGTCTCAAGCAAAGAATGAGGCTTCCATTTCTACTCCTAGGAGTGTGTGCTCCCGAACAAAAATGAGATGGCATAAAAGGAACATTTGTTGTTATTTGTTTACATATTTTTGTGAAACACCTTTGAAAGTATATAGCAGCACACTGCCATCTGCCATCTACTCTGTAACTGTGCGAGAAATGTAGAGGTGAGCTCACAGTAAATCACATTTTATTTTCACGCGCAGAACTCGAACGGCTAAGGAAAAAATATTTTACTGTATATTACAATGAGCGCGTTCCCTTCCACCAAAATTTACTTTTAGGAGATAATCCACTTGTAGATATTTCATCTGTTTTTAGTTACCTGAAAGAAGCGGCGATCTTAAACTATAATATTGTCAAGAGACAACGACGAAGGCAATGCTAGGCTCGTGCTCAGAGCGCGAAGAGGACGAAGTGTGTTGTGTGCGGCAGGCGCAGATTGGGGGGGGGGGGGGGGGGGGGGGTGGAGTCGGTAGCTATTGCGACGGATCGGCTCGTCGGCTCGTCGGGTAGTCGGGTAGTCGGCATGGCAGCTCGTACCCGGCACCTCCACCAAGAGATGTTGCGTAGACGTACGCACACGAGGAGTAGGCGTAGTCACAGAGAGGTAGCTGACAGCAGCTCAGTCGAACCACCACCGGCCAACGGCGCACACAACACACTTCGTCCTCTTCGTGCTCTGAGCACGAGCCTAGCACTATCTTCGTCGTTGTCCCTTGACAATATGACAAAAACTATCAACCCTAAAAATTCTTACCCTGTGCTTTGACGCATTTCGTGATACACCTCATCTATTTTCACAGGCATGAGAAGAAGGCTGAGGTTTTTATTTGATTTTTTGGACTCCTCGGAGTCTTTGTTCGACAAGAACTGTCGCTGAGAGCACCCAATTTCTGAAAGAAACTACGCCATGTGTTTGGCGCATGATGGTCAGAGTTGCTAATGCGCCATAAAACCATAAACAATACAGTACAATACAATAATACTGTCATGTATAGACCACCTTCTTTATGCTATAGGTTAAGTTTCTCTGTTTCCCCCTTTGTTGCGTCATACAAACAACGGCCTTGTCTCGAAACTTCGCGCCCTCTTCAGTCGTTATTATCTTGATGTTACTTGTCGGCCCCCATACCAGTATATTGGTGTTCTAAACATGCTGTTATAGACATGGTCCCTTTGGTCTGTACGTAATACAGCTGGCCGAAACCTAATTTTTTTTCTTTCTGCAAACGTTCTGATATCACATAAAATTGGTACGTCATCTCCGTCTGTCTCGAACATCACAAAGGCCACCCGAGAGGTTCATATTGCCTTGTGATCTCTCTATACTATAAGAATCGCAGCCTGCCGCGGCACAAAGCCCATCGAGAAAAGCACGAACAGAGCGGCGCGTCTGCGCCTTTCAAAAGCCGTCCCTGCGGAACCAGTAGCGCACCGATCGATGGGGTGTGCGGATACCGCAGCGTGCATCCTTCCACATCTGGCGCGTCTGCGCGATAAGTATGTCTGTGCGCCTCCATTTCACATTCGCTTTTGCTCTCCCGCATTGAGAGCTCCTGCGGTCCTCAGTGGCGTTTCTGCGGGTACATGCCACGTCAGCGTTGTTCCATGTGGAGATAAGATATAACTATAACGGCGAGAATTTCCACCATGATTTCACCACTGAGTTTTCACCTCTTTATTTATTGAGTAAAGCGGCCAGAATTTTGGAAGTCCAAGTAAAAGTGGTACAAAAACGTGCGAAAGCACAAAACTGGACGAAAAGGGAGGATCAGGTTAAGACGGTGTAAATTCTTACGAATCAACCTAACAGAGGGTAAGATCATAGGGAATACACCTCATTCTAAACAAATTACGATGACACATGTGAAGAAAGCGAGGATAAAAATGATTCCTGCGAAGATATGACGCTAATGTCACGTGGCAGCGCATGCACATATTACTGCGGCTACTGTGGCTGTGGTGCATATCATGTTGTATAGCTATGAAAGTCGGAAATTATGTAAGCGTAAAACCAACGAATGGATGTTGATAATCATTTCGTGTTTTTGTTTTTGTTTTTTTTTTCAAGCCCGAGTAAGTTTCAACTCCTAAACTTTTATATATGTGATTTTGTTTAATATCTATGAAACAAGCGATCGCAATTTCAAAACAGTTTCGGCATTTTAGTCCTTCCGTGTTACCTTTGCCTATATCTACATGCAACACTAATATAATATACTTTGGTATATATAAAGTAAAGTTATTTTTATTGCCAAAATAATAGCAAAACAAAGCGTGCCAGCTAAACAAGATGACCTCGTTCCAGTTCTCCTCTCAAAACAAAACTCTCGGTATTCATAAAGTCCTGCCTTATTTTCGGAGAATTTTCCGTAATTGTGTGCCTTCGCTTGATTGATTTCATCTCGCTTCATTTCGCTGTTGACAGCGTTGAAACAGACGTTGCTCCGCTCTTCTCACCACCACCAATCCGTTTTTCTATCTCGTTTTTCCTTCAATGAGAACCAGCCCGTTTTTTCCCCGCGATTTCTTTTAATCCCTCGCTGTCAACGCACGACTGCGTCCAAAGTTTCGATGGAGAGCTGTTATGCGCTGAGCGCTTCCCGATGGAACAGATTGAAGAGCTTGTTAGCGGTGCGTACGAATACTTTTGCGCCCACACTTCTACACGTGCTATCTTGATTTTTTTTTTTTTTTGTCCCCAACAAACTTTGTAGTGGCGTGCATATTTCACGTGTTTACTTTTTTGTTTCTCGCTTTCTGGTATGGGCTCAAGACACGTTTTGGAGCATATTTGCGTGTGCGGCCATTTTCTACCCACCGGCTTAGAGAGCCCGTTCTTCGTGTCCCCGTAAGCATCTCCGTGCTTGTCTCCTACGTGTGACTTGTCCCTGCCGCGGAATAAAATTGGAGTGGAGTGCGCACAGGGGATGTCGAGAGCTCGGGCAACCTTGTGGCTTATTTACAGGTACGTACTTCCGATTGCTTCGGACGCACATTGAAGCCTCTGGGATTAGAGTCCATCACTGGGGCTCGAGACAGTATAGGTGCTGGTTTCAGAACAAAGCTATCTGCGCATGCATAAAACATGAGGTTGATTTTGGTTTCCTTGTTTCCTTGAGTTTTTCACTACAGGGCACTTGCGTCGCATTAATCCTTTGCGTCGCATAAATCTGCTTCGCCAAAGTATTCATCTCTCGTCTGATGTAAATGTGAGGTTGTGCGTGTAACCTGATATCGAAACAAAAAATATGAACAACGCTTTTCTTTATTTTTTTTTACCCAGTGCGTGCCTGTGACCTTTGCCGAAATTACTAACCTCTACAGAGAGATGAGACGCCAGTTCCCGCCTCCACACCCCGACTTGAATCGAGCGCAAGCCAGCTTGCTCCGCAGGTTGCAGACGCACTCCATCCTTAATCATTATAGACTTTCACTCATCACAGACGAGGAATACGACCCCGTCTGCCAAAATTGTTACCAGGGAGAAATCGCCACCCAGGCACACATTCTCTGGGGTTGCGCGGAAAATCCGCCACCTCTAACCTTACTGCCAGCTCCCTCCGAAGAAGGATGGAACCAACTCCTCAAAAGGCCAGACAGGAGCATCCAACTGGCACTCATTTCGTGGGCCCAGGAAGTCGCCCCCACCTGGGGGCCCACCTGCCCTAAATCTCACCAATCTATGGCAATAAAGTTGTTTCTCTCTCTCTCTCTCAACCAACTGACCTGCTCACTGAAGCGGGACCAGGATTAGTGCGCTTGGACTTGAAAAAAAAAACTTTCTGGCGAAGTTAATTTTCTTCCATTTTTGTTCTTCACTAATGCTGCATCGTGGAAATGGGAATGAATTTGTCTCGCTTTTTCACTAGTCAAAGCTCTGAACTTGACACGGATTGCCCCAAGGTGCCCGTAAACCGCTAATGTCATGCATGGTACGTGGCATGCCATATTTAAGGGGTTTTTTTGGGCCGACCATGTACACAAACTTGACCGCACATCACCAGATTATTTCGCAGCGTTGCAAGTCGCAATGCTCGCGATCAAGTAAACTGTTTCAGTGCTGCTTTATTTCTGCCGACAAGAAGAAAATTTCGAGTTATTATGGATGTAAAAAAAAAAACTAATTGTGCCCTCTAGCACTCGAAGTGAATTAATGAAGCAAGAAAACACAAGGTACCTGTATCCAGCTGTCTAGTTGGACTATCTCCAAGAAACCTACGATGCGTTCCGTACCGAGACATTTATGCACAGCTGTGAATTTTGCGTACTTGGCGCCTATATTGTAACTATTCATCAAAGAATGTATCAACGCTTAATGTCGCGAGAGTGTATACAAACCATCGCGAAAATTCCGCTCTTGAACACGACAGTTCCTACAGTTCCTACAGTTCCTTGTACGCATCAAATAATATGTGCAGTGGTCTAGCGGTTAATCTCCCATGTCCTGGAGGGGGATAACACGGGTAATTTTTTCCCTGGATGGGCTTAAATTTGATTAGGATCGACATCCAAACACGAAGGTGCCCGGATGTCCAGAGCCGCCGCAGTGGCTGAGTGGTTACGGCGCTCGGCTGCTGACTCGAAAGATGCGAGTGCGATCCTGGCCGCGGGGGTCGAATTTCGATGGAGGCGGAAATCTAGAGACCCAAGTACTGTGCGATGTCCGTGCACGTTAAAGAACCCCAAGTGGTCGAAATTTCCGCAGTCCTTCACTACGGCGTCCCTCATAGCCTGAGTCGCTTTCAGACGTTAAACCCTCATACACCAGACCAGGTTCTAGTGCATGTTAACTAAAGTCCTGCGATGTTAACGATAATAAACCCGTGAGGACGGCGTTTTGCGCAGCCCATGAAATGGCCTCGTGTTAGCTGTACCTCTGAAGACTCCACCACATGCCCCAAATAAAAATTCCTAACGCAAAGTGATGCAATCAAAAATATACACACAGTAAAAAGTATACGTGCACGCTGTTTCTTATGCTTTGCTCCTCCTGAAAACTAATCTCCGCTTCACAGCGGCAGTAGATCATTGCACTGGCGTGCCAGAGGCTATCCTGATCACACCATGCCCAGCAATTCTGGACAAAAGCATTTTTCGATGAGAAATGGTTTATGCATGCAATCCATTCATATATCGTAAGGTTTCACTATAGGAGTATATATATCCGCAGATCTCAACTCTGCAGGCTTGCATTTTTTCGCTATTAACGTTTCTGCTTTCTTAAAAAACGTTCCCCATTGGTTTTTTTTTATGACAGTCTTAACTACTTCATGTGAGTGATGGAAAAAGTTCAGAAAGATTTTGGTACGCATCACAAGAATGGACCATTACCTTCAATATATCCGTAACAGTACCTTACAATTTTCAATATTCAAAATTTTGTTCAAGACATCTGGAATTGTGATAACGCGCCCTGTCAAAATATGTCATTTCAGCGCCGACTTGCTTCTCTATCGCGTTCCGCGCTCTGACGCACTGTACACGAAAGATTCAACGAGCATACTTCTTTGACTCTCTCGGGTTTCTTTGATGTCAGGTCCTTTCTGTGAAGCAGGGCGGTACTTCGCCGTGGGAAAGGATTTCACGCTTGGGCATTCAAGAGCACGCACGTGGACACAGGAAAACAAACACACTAACACACAGGGAACGACACGAATTCAAAAATAGCGACGACGAATGATCTGAATGCACGTCTGTGTGTGCCCCCTCGTTTAACCCACTTCGGTCTCGCACACAAAACCACGCTCAGTACACGACGAAAAGGCGCTCGTCCGGTATTCCTGCCGCCTCGCAAAACGCTCGAGAAAGGCTCGCTTTCCCGGCGACAACGACGCAGACAAAGACCTTGGCCCACATTTCACGCACGTCGCCGCCACCGTATGCACGTGCACACGCGCACGAACGCACACACACTTCCGACGGGACAAGGTTCCCGAAAGAGGAGGAAAGGGTTTCGGGGAAAACGGGGCGAGGCGGCGCAATCCGGACGAGCGCGCGTGGCGCGAACACAGACGAGTCCGAGCCGTCTCTCTTGGATAGGAAGAGAAAACGAAACGAAGGGGCAAATATATGCGGTGTCGGTGAGACCGTTCCCGTTTGTATGTTATCTACTACGGCGGTGGAGGCCCCGGAGCTCATTTCGCGAGAGAGCGCGGCCGGACAACCGCCCCGCATGCCAGCGCCAATTCTGCCCGGGCCGCCCAGAGTCAACACGGGCGGAGAAGAAGAGAGAGATTGGGGCGGAGTGACAGCGCCTCTCCCATATACCCTGCCGGCTCAGCTATAGCTGGTATACTGTACTCCGTCATGCGGCGAGGCCGGCCCTCAGCCTCGTGCCTCACTCTGCGCAGACACGAGGACGGCGCGAAAGGAGGCAAACACAGAGAGGAAGCGGGAGTGCTCGAGACCCAGTGGGGACGCCAGGCGGAGTGATTTGCTTCGGCGGTGCATGTTGCTGCTTCGGCTTGCACCGCCGGCGATATCTCCCCAGTGTAAACAAAAGCGGACCTATGCTAGCGCAGCGGACGATACCGTTGGGCTCCGCTGCGTCTACGTCCAGGTTTTCATAACGGCGTCCGGGACATGCTTGCTACAGCCGAAATGGAGAATTTCGTTGAAACAATGGCAGCAAACAGCCCCGTAAAAATTCTCGTTTATATATACATATATGCCTTACAGCGGGAGAATAGCCGTAATTTCGGGTGTGTATGTGCTCCCTGAGTTTGAAAGCAACAGCTGTACTCACAGCACAGTGAGTGTGTGGGCAGAGAAGACGAGCGAGGAATAAGGGGGGGGGGGGGGGGGGGGGGGGCGCATCGCAGTTCCCCGCATGAGAACTGTTTCAACCTGAAAGGAAAGGTGATTCGGCTGTTGTTTATTATTTACACAGCTTTCTCAGAGGCGACAAGGGTCTGGCAATCTGCTTCTTGTGCATACCGCTCTCTTTCGTTCGTTGTTTCTATATTTTTATTCGAGCGCCCTTCGTTTTCGAGAATATGTCATTCCCTCCTTGTAGGCAGACTTGGTCTAAGTTTTTCGTTTCAGAATTTCCCTGAGTGCATGTTTGCGCGACTTGTTTGCTGACAAAAACAGACACGCTGGTAGGAAACGGCTAGCACCGCACACGTCTTTTCTCACTCCATACACACTGCACCTCAGCTTAGCCAGAATAGATATTTATTGGAATCTTATTCACGATGACTTCCCCAGGTCTTTTTTTTTCCTCATTCCGTCCCCGTTTGTACATTATTATGGCCACATAAAGAGTAGCTTTGCATGAGAGAGGGAGAAAGGATTATCATTTGTTTCAGTGTTTTTCGGTGAGAGATGGCCTGTTGTGATTATAAATTGCTTGTTCAGCAATTTGCCCGAAGTGGTCCTGAGGTTTCTTATTGACCACAACAGTGGTCGAAGGTTATCCGGTAGATTTATAGAGCACAAAGAAGAAGATATATGCTTCAGGACAGACTTGAGAACGATATACGGTACAGTCGTCACTGAAGTGGCGTGGATGATAGTCGTATGATGCAGAAGATAGTTGCGATGGAACTCGTGGAGCAATTTATAGAACTGGAACTGGAGGGTGATTTCTAGCCGAAGTGTAGTGATGAAATTTCGGCTCGTGTTTTGTTTTGTGGCATTGGAAGCCTTTAAATAGTATTCAGAAAACCTGAACCGCGCAGCACGATCTTGTACTGAATCGGCCGGTGTTTAATCAAAAGGGCTAACAACTGGCGGGTGCAGTTGTGTCTGATGATATCAACGTAACGTTATCTTAATTTTGATGACGATGATGATGTCCTCAGGCTTAATGGCACATACCCACGGCAGGGGAATATTCATATCCCACATCCTCTTTTTCTTCCATAGTTCCGTGTGCTTTGTTCCTGACAGGTTATAAATGTGACCTCCTTATTCCTGCACAGAAAAATGCGCCTGTTTGGGCGAACCATGCACCGTATTCATGCAGGTTTTACTTCTTAGCAATTTATATTGTCATTGCAGCTGAAAACCCCATCTTACAGCCTGAAAACACGGGGAAATATCAAGTTGGCTCCTCTCTCACTTTATTAATTCATGCATCTTATGGCGAGTTTTAATATTGCTCACTGTCATATTCCGCTTATACTGTGGCTGTTAATCGTCATTTTTCTTACCATGTCAACATTCTAAGCAGACCAGTGGAGAATACTTTCCAGTGGCATGCGATAAACCTTCTTTAACTACAGGTCTGGTGTGGCCAGAGCCCCTTCATGACAATGCATTGAAGGACTCTGGTTTGACCTTAAATAAAGTATTTTCTATCTCTCTTCCTAGATGCCCCTGGTATATGTGTTTTCGTCCCAACACGCTTTATGTATATGGAGTGAATCTGTGCCTCAGACACGTATCTGTGTGCGACAGTGACGCGATAAAAGCAAGCCTAAATAATAGTTTCTCTCATCAGTTGTTCGAGCGGCCTTGTCATAGCAGCCATAAAACATCCGAGCTGCCGTTTAACTCAGAAGGGTGCTCTTGGAGACAGCTCCGTCAGCGCCATAAAAGAGGGTCGTTACAAGGATTCAGTTCGCGGCTCGGCTTAGGCTGATGTACTGGTGCTGGCTTGGACCAGAGCCAGGCAGAAATTCAGTCTCTGTTTTCCTTAGTATAGATAAAAATAAACTGCGCTGCTCAACTCGAAACAAATTCTTCCGATCTCCCTCCTTACGAATGCAAATTTATTCCGTTGGGTAAACTTTCGCGCTACAAACAAAATGGTCTCATCAGTATACACCGTAGCCATATTTCTAGGTCGCTTCTGTTTATTGTTCAGCGTGGGCGGTGAATGAGGCATTGTCCTGATGACACCGGGGTCACACGTATAATTTCGGAGGCGCCGTGACAGCGTCGCTGCCAGGCCAGAGTGCGCGAGCACGCGTCTGCTGAGATTTATAGCCGCGCCTGTACCGCCGTCCGCAATGTAAATCAATTCAGGCCGGTCATGCTTTACTTTCTCGCCTAGCGTCGCGTGTATGTGGCATGGTCGGTTCTGATGAACCCACCGAAACAACGAAGTCACTCGCGAAACTTATTCTCAGCAATAAAGGAAGCGGTGCACGCTACTTTTACATTTTACGTCCCTCCACTCCAGAGTTTGTTTTCTTAAACTCATTCGTTCACCCCTAAAGACCGTCTTCATACAGCCTGACCTAACAGCATTCAAATTCTTAAAGATATCGCCAGCAAATGCATGTCTCGAACGTTACCGCACTATTTTTCTTACCTTCTTGTTCGGCGACCACGTAAGAAAAAAAAAATTGCTGAGGCTCAGCTTGGAGACAGCTCCGTCAGCGCCATAAAAGAGGGTCGTTACAAGGATTCAGTTCGCGGCTCGAGCTTAGGCTGATGTACTGGTGCTGGCTTGGACCAGAGCCAGACAGAAATTCAGTGTCTGTTTTCCTTAGTATAGATAAAAACAAACTGCGCTACTGACCTCGCATATTAGTGGCTAGGCTTGGTAATACATGGCTTTCCTTGGTTGAATACTTGGTCATTTTAATACAACCACTAGAAGCCTTCGTCGTGGGGGAAGACAACGGCATGGCTACAGCGGAACGCCGACTAACCCCGAGACGCGCGTTGGGTGAGCGCCTGGATTGCCACGGAAGCCGCGTCTGCCTGCCCGGTGGAGCGAGCGTTTCACCTACACCGAGTGTGAACGCGCGTTCGAAATGCGCGGGAATGCGCGGGTGTGACGGCTAGGGGTCCCACGTCGACGGCGCGAGGTGGAGGCCGGCTCTCTCATCCGATGTCACGTGGTGTGACGTCACGGTGTCACGTGGCGTGACGGCTAGGGGTCCCACGGCGATGGCGCGAGGTGGAGGCCGGCTCTCTCATCCGATGTCACGTGGTGTGACGTCACGGTGTCACGTGGGGGTCCCACGGCGACGGCGTGAGTGGTAGCTCTAGCAATATGCTTCGCATAAAAACGGAATGCCAACCCGAGCTTTGACACTGAAAGATGGTGAGCATCACATAACACTCTGCGATTGCATATCATTAATGCGACAGCATTAAAATCCTTACCACGGAAAAAACCCGGCGCTGCAGTCTGTCATCAAATTCGCTGATTGGTCAAGACAGCTATGACGTCATCAGGTCACGCGACGTGACATCTGCTACTTCCCCCCGCCGCCTTTCTTCGCCGCCCCCTCTTTCCACCTGCGTCGTCGCGTACCGAAGCCTCATCACGGGAGAAACTCGGCGTTGTGGTCTGTTATAAAGTTCCTGGATTTTAATGCTTTCGCATTCGACACACGTAATGTAATTATGTGTCCCTATTGTTTTGGTATTTTTTTTTCACGTAAAGGCCTATGTATGTAGTCTTTTTATACGCCAACGCGCAGCGCTTCGTTGTTAACAGCCCTTCTAAGTTAACCTCCGCCAATTTCTCTCTTCCTCTCTTTTTCACTGTCTTCAAGTGTAGCTGCGCAAATTTCCGCAATTAAAGCGCTATTTTGCTTGCGCTGCGAGACTCTGCAAAAAAGCGATATTTCCTGGTAATGAGCGAGATCACCTCTAACTAGAAGCATTTTTTATTTCTAGTAACATATTGACAAACGTGTTTAAGACCACAAGATTTCGCGTAAGGCGACAACGCGCTAAGATAACATTCAGGCACTCCCAAAAAAATGGGCTTATTTCAGTAAACGTCGCCCGAAATTTTTCGCAGGTCTTATTCAAATGAATTTACATGTCTCACAGCTTCAAGACTACAATTATAACAAGCAAAGTGCAAAAATGCCTAGTCACCTTATTTTTCTCTTCAATCGGGAATAAATTGCTCTGCCTTTCTTTTGTTTTGAATCTTTTATTTTTTCACCTCTGTGTGCATTTTGTTTTGCTTGTTATTCTTCCTTTTCACTCCGTCTGTACGCCACTCCTGAGCGGGCCGTGTGCAGAGTCCCGTCTATCGCAGGGCAGGATGCATTTAAGCTCTCTAGGCTTCTTGTTTACATAAGCCGAGAAGCCCCGTCTCGTAACGCCATCCCTAAACAATACATGTATGATATTTTCGAGGACTCTGCTTTCGTCGCTGAAAGCTGACGTGACATTTATTAGCGTTTAATAGCTATGGACCTCCAGCGGCGCCCAGCCCCCATGCGTGATGCTCGGCGAAAACACATGCAAGAGAATGAAGTTCGCTTCTCCCAGCACACGTGAGCTCGGATGAGGGAGCATCTAATCACGTCTTTTGACATGTATTGTCGGCAGCATCTGACGCTTGCCGTAGTAGTCATCCTCACAGGCAGGGGATCCGATGTCCGTCATCCCTCTTAGCCTACTCGCCTGCTGCGTTAGATCTCTCGGGAGCTGACGGCGAAGAAGCTGAGATGTTTTGTTTGTTTGTTTTCTTTCATCCCCGTACCTTGTTAGCCTGCATTCAGAGAATGCCATGCATCGTTTTGCGCTGACGTCTGAAGCTTCCGGTAAATCCTCCTTCCTTGGCCTCGAGATGGTAGCGCTCATTAACGTCAGACAGAAGCATCGAGCACAGCATTCAATGCTGCCTTTCTGCGCCTCGCAAGTCACTGCCTACGCTGCCTAATTGTGGGAGTGAAGCTTTTCTGTGACCTTTATTTTTTAATTCAATTACGTGATTCCTTCAACAAATTACGTGTTTCTTCTTTTATCTTCCTTTCTTTGTCTCTATTCCTCTCTCTCTCTCTCTCCACCCCCTCTATATATTTTTCTTCTCTCCACATATGTACATAAATTAAGCAAAGACAGTGCCGGCATGCAGTTTGTCCTCAAGTGAAATTTTACTTCGACTCATTCTTCTGAAACCCGACGTCACTGATATTTTTCTTGATCTTTATAATTTTTGCCCTTCGTTACGTGTGTTTACTAGCCCGTTTAACGGAGCTTATGTCAGTACTGCTAAATGAAACTCATTCTGATAAGGGGCTACCGAAAATACGCTAAACATTTTTTTTTTATCAATGCATGTCATAGACACAAATAAATAGCTTTATATGGAGCTGAGCCAGTTGTTAAGTTCATATGGCAATAGGTGATAGGAATATTAATATTCTTTTTCAAAATATTATCGAGGGTTAGGCACAAGAAAGCAAAAACTAAATTATCGGCGTTCCTCTATCGGAAGTAAGAGGACAGCGCACAGACTGCTCATATTACCTATACTTTTGTTAATGCTCTCCCGACGAGCAGTTTAAGGACAGAAAAACAAAGGGTGGGCAGCTATTTTATTGCTGATCTGAATTTCAGTCTGTTCGACGACCCCAGGTGAGTATAATGAAGCCTGACATGGCGACCAGGCATTCTTTAAGCACGCATATAGTTCACAGTTATTTAAGAGGTTTCTTCAATGCCTTCTCTATGGGCAAAAACTGACTTATGCATTATTCGTGCCTAGAGTTACACCAAGATAAAAAGGTCACTCTGTCTTGAGCCTCCTTCTGACCATGCTCCGCTTATGTAGGCCGCCGGAACAAAGGACTTTATGTACATGTTTATATATGTGCACAATCAGAACATTTAAAACGGACACATCATTAAAAACCTAAAGCTACCCGCCAGCTGTAAAATGAAATTTCCGTCAGCGAAGGTAACAGCCCTTCTTACCGACTGGTCAAAATTATTAAATTTGTAGGACGGCTTACTTGTCACATTGGATTTTTACACAACGCGGATGAGCCAACCTGAAGAATTTTTAGTTAAAAATTTCACAGGGACACCTAATTACGTTACGTGCTGATGCCGCTGATGTTACCGGAAGTGATGTCATTTCTACTTTTGTGATGTCACGTCGAGGCTGGTGACGTCACTTTCCTCCACACAATGCGAACTATCAGCTCTGGTGACGTCAGTTCCATCCAGCCATGGGAGAATTTTATAAAGGACGCCACATTTTTTACCGATGAGGCTTTTAATGCTTTCGCATTAACATATCGTCCACACTGCGTCATGCAGAGAAGGATAACCGTTTCGGCAGCCAACAAAACGCTTCATACTAGCGCTTCGGGGTGATCATTGCGAGCTTTTCCATCACATTCAGTTATTTCATCCGTCTCCACTCAAACACGCGGTTCTCTGCAATCCCCGCTGGGAAGAATTGTCAACAAGCAATCATTTACAACGAGTATATTCGGAAGGTAAAAGAAAGGCGGGGAAAGCCGAGGTTCTAGATTACAATCCTGAACTGGAGGAATCAAAGTGTGGAAAATGCGAGTCTATACAGAGGCAGCCTGCGGCACATTTCGTTTAATTATTCAGAAAAGATTATGGGAGAGCTGCGCACTCATGAACGCCAATAGCCGAAGGCCTACTTTTTTCCTTAGTAATTTGCATCTTACACGGTCATCATGGAACCCAAGCTACTTTGTTAATATCATGGAGAGTACGCACGCGCGCATAAAAAAATGTACAAGATGGAAGAGCTGGGACCGTATCTTCGAGAATAAAAAAAAAGAACTAGCCGTCGTATGCAGTTCAGCCAGTAAGAGCAACCAAATGCCTTCGCCATAAGCGGCATTCCCATTCATTCGCTGCTGAGATCCCACTGTAGAGTATATAATGGCGAAGAATTTTTTTTTTTGACTATGTCATTAAGTTGTTCCTGCGTACGACACCGCGAGTGCTTCTGCAAGGATCAGAGACAGCATGCCAAAGCCTTCTAAGTGAACTCGTTAATAGTGCAATTTGAAACTTCTCGATGGGTTACTATGCGCCGCAAAGGTCACAACGTTCAGTAAACTTAATGGTAGATGAGAAGAAGAAAGACAGAGGAGGAGAGTACTATGAGAACTTCCCTACACAGCACTGCATAGCTAAACCAAATAAATGAGGGAAACAAATGAGTTCACTCCAAGGATACGAACTCATTGTATAGAAAAGGGATTTAAACTTAAAGTGAAGACTACACAGTTTACGGAAAGCGATTCGGCAGCAAAGCCGAATTAGTTGGAGGCAACCTACATTAGAAAATTCAGATTGCGCTAAAAAAAAAATCATGTTACGTGGTTTATATCCAAGCAAAAGTCCCTCACTTTGTTGTTGTTCAGTCGTCAAGTCATGTTCGACTCTTCGTAACCCTATGTACCAGAGCACGCCAGGCCTTCCGGTGCTCCACTGTCTTCCGGTGTTCATACAACTTCATCCTTCGGTTGAAGGCGTATAAAAACATCAGTATCTATCGCACCGTTTTCACGTTCGAACGCCGTGTTTGTCTTCGTCTCACCCAGCGCAGTTTAACTCCATGTTGCCGATATCCTCGCACAACCTTCGAAAATGATTTATTTTCAGGGTCCTGGAAATACTAGAATCAAAACGCACTAAACTAAAAGTTCACATATTTTCTTTTCATTGATAAAGTCCACATCTGAAACTTAATCTCTCTTCTGCGTCACCAAAATGAAGAGGGCTTTCTTTGCTGTGTAATAAAATATCGTACTCTCCGACTGCTGTGCAGCGTTCGCTGAGAATAAAGTGTCACCGCTGTCCTGTCTGTCGCTTTCTTCCTTCTTGTTTCTTACGCTGTATGTCTATCCAGTTATTCGTTATTGAAAATTCTGTCTGAAGTTTTTCCTCCGGTTGAAGCCATTGTCGTCAGCGAAGCGGCCGTATTAGACACTCTAATCATCTACTAATCACGACACTTGCAGAGGACGGTTCTATAAAGAGAATTTTACTTCGCATCTCAGGAGTAACCTGAAACAGAGAAGAGAATGGTCGGATATTAAGGTGTCTTAGAGGTAGAGCAAAATAATTATACTGGAGTTGAGAGGAAAACGATCTTCTCTGTTCCGAATAGCTTCCGCCTCTTGGAAATTTAATGCGCCAGAATTCTGAGCGAGATAATTTTACTTCTGCGTAAGCTGTGGAAGAATCTCGAAGACTAGGAATGAGCGCTACAGGTTAAAAAATGGACGAGAAGAAAACCTGATTTTTGTTTAATAAACGCAGTTCTTTTGGTTGTATTCATAACACATGGATATAATTTTTTTGTTTTTGTTAATGAAAATTATTGGCTAAATCATGTAGAGTTTGCGAGAGATTTATGTTTGTTTTTTACTCTGGCCACCTTTTGACGAAAACACCGACTTAAACATTCGAACGTAACGGTAGAAGATTGGGACTAGTGTGTGATTATAAATATACTTTGAGTTTGTAGTGTTTCTATAGAAACAGAGACTTTTGAAAAATTTTCAAACCGCCTTCATCTCGAACAAAGCAAAAGCTTTCACAGCTCATGCTCTTCGACGCCGCTTTCCAGAAGATGTTTTCAGGAACGCTTCGACACATTGCTAGCCGCTGCAACTCCCGCGTAAGACACAAATTGCGCGAAAAATTTCCAACGAAATTTCTCGCAATATCTAGTAACGGCTGTATTGGGCTTATTTTCCAAGCGGTATTGTAAGCGCATGTTTTCATTAAATCATTAAAACTGTTTTCACTCTTGAGAAAAAAATGGCCATGAACTGACCAGTAACTGGCCAGTAACTATGAACTGAGTTACTTTTCAATCGCAATATTTTTTACGTCTAAAGTAATTCGTGAAGCTCTCTTCTTCCCTTTCTCTTTGGCACCTTTTTCCACCCCAGCGTGCTCATAGAGATCCAAAAAGGTTACTTGAATTTCGGACACAAGTACACTTAGAATTCCCATCACCCTGACTAACGTCAAGTCTGTGTCAATCGTAACTAGCCGTTTCTTGGATCAAAATATTTGAAGAAAGCTGACGAGAACAAGCTGCAATACTTTTTGAACCCTCGTGGCTCTACTCCTTAAAAACAGCTCTCACCAGTATTTTAATTAAGTCGGTATTTTAATTAAGGAGCACTCGCGTAGACGCTGACTGAGCAGCGTCAGGGTCGTCGGGACGACGCGCTGGCAATAGCCGCCGTCGCCGCAAAGTTAAGGACTAACGAGCTGCACGAGCTTTACTCTCAAATTACCGACAACCCCGCCCTCGGCCAACTCCACGAAAAATTGTTCGACTAGCGGAGCCCCGTTTGCCCCGGGGAGTTGTTTCAACCTGCCACGAGGAAGTTTAGCTAGGGCTGCACGTTTTTCCCGCGTCCTTGGAAATCGCGATCCGCTTCGTGTACCACGCTAGAACTGACGAGGCATTGGGGGGGTGCTGATTTATTGCTCCATAAATAGCTGCATGCGCCTTTTGTTCCTTGTTCTTTAATTCCTCCCACCGACCGGAAAAAGTAGAGTTCCGCAAATTCGCTGGGTTACAGGAAACTTTAACAGCATCGGCGCATTAACTCCAGTTTGAGCCCAGTATTCCAAGCATGAGCATCAGCTTTAACGGCCGCATTTGTAGAATAAAAAAGCTATAGCGCACTAGTAGGGATAGTGCAAGCGATTGCTGTGTCTCAAAGCGCCTACCCCATGAGCTCACCTTGTTCACCACCTGGATAGCAATCACCCTTTTGAGCGGGCAAAAACAGAGGTTTCGGTTTCGTTTCGACGTACTTTAATAGCGAGGGGGGGAGGGGGGGGGGGGGTGGAGCTGTTCATTAGCGTAGCGTCTTTCAGCTACAACCACAGAGTTTTTGCACTTATACAATCAAAAGATGGCATTTTCGTCGCTGAGGCAGCCGACAAAACCTTAAAACCTTAAAAGGAAACGTTCGACCAAAAATAAAACGGCTGGCACTGGGCGTTTCCAGTACCTCGACTAACCCTGAAGTTCTCACAAAATGTATGCACTCCTGACGTTGGTTTAGGAGATTTTCCCTACACTGGGGGGTCGGATAAACAGGGGACGAACGAAAGGCCGTTTGGTAATACAAGCGGACTGTTGATCTCCCCCCAACCCGGCCTTTACTTTAGGAACAAAATAAAAAAAAAAAGAAAGGAGGGCGTGCTTAAGTTGGCACTGTTTAAGGTAGTAAAGAAGTTTTCATAATGGAGGGCCCGTTTCGCAAGCTTTAGCGGCACTTTGCACTTAAAACATCAGGATTGTCACGTGCCACGATTTATCTTGCGCCTTTACTTTTATATGAGATTAACAACAGAACATAAATTTCTTTTTCTCAACTCTCCCGAGAAATTGTAAATTTTGTCGCGGTGTGTGGTTAATACACGGTGGCTTATCCAAAACCCCCGAGTACGTCTGCAAGTGTGCGTTCTCAAGGAAAACCAAGACTAATTTAAAAGTGTAATTTCTAAGGCTGGCCCGACACCCCTGCGTACAGCACCAGTATGAAATTTCGTTCCCTGTTTTAGAGCACAGTATACATTAAAAGACAAGTTTTTGAAAGCGCACTGGCTCTTTTCTAATCACACTGTAACACTTGCCTAAATCCACTGGTGTACGGATGGCGTCGCTCATTCGCGTCTTTCCTTCATCGTTTTCGGCCGCATCCGTAACTTGTAAACACGACTTGGAGCCTTCCGAAAATGTAATTTTATAGTCAAGGACAGCGTGAGAGACGAATGTAAGCCAGTTCATGCGTGGACATTTGCATCTTCCGGGGCACTCTGTCCAACTCATTGTATTACGACATCATCACCTTCCATCTGCACTCATCTACTCTCCTTCCATCCCTTCCCACAGTGTGAAGTAACACGTTGGGGTCATGTTTCCTCGGCCCGCATCACCACCTTTCCTCTCCTCTGAATAAAGTTTCTCTCTCTCTTTCTTCGCTATAGTCATGCACTTCAATGGTAAATGCAAGGAAACACTAGGTCTGCATGTTCGATAACCTAAGCCTAAAATTACACGCGTAAAGATATTTATTGCAAGTATCGAGAAAATGAGTGCGTGAATGAGAGAGTGGAAGGAGAGGGAAAGCAAGTGAGCGAGCGAGTGAGAGTGTTTGCAAGTAGGTGAGTGAGTTAGTGAGGGAGTGCGTAGTCAGGGCGGGGTAAGGGAGGGAATGAGTGAGTGAGCGAGAAAGCGAGGGTGTGAGGGAGGGAGTCAGGGAAGAAGTGAGTGAGTGAGTGAGTGAGTGAGTGAGTGAGTGAGTGAGTGAGTGAGTGAGTGAGTGAGTGAGTGAGTGAGTGAGTGAGTGAGTGAGTGAGTGAGTGAGTGAGTGAGTGAGTGAGTGAGTGAGTGAGTGTGAGTGAGTGAGTGAGTGAGTGTGAGTGAGTGAGTGAGTGAGTGAGTGAGTGAGTGAGTGAGTGAGTGTGAGTGAGTGAGTGAGCGAGTGAGAGTGTGAGTGAGTGAGTGAGTGAGAGTGTGAGTGAGTGAGTGAGTGAGTGAGTGAGTGTGAGTGAGTGAGTGAGTGAGTGAGTGAGTGAGTGAGTGAGTGAGTGAGTGAGTGAGTGAGTGAGTGAGTGAGTGTGAGTGAGTGAGTGAGTGAGTGAGTGAGTGAGTGAGTGAGTGAGTGAGTGAGTGAGTGAGTGAGTGAGTGAGTGAGTGAGTGAGTGAGTGAGTGAGTGAGTGAGTGAGTGAGTGAGTGAGTGTGAGTGAGTGAATGACTGAGTGAGGGAAATGAGTGCGCAAGTGAGCGAGGAAGTGAGTGGGTGAGGAAGAGAGCGAGTGATTGAGGGTGTCCAGGGGGCGAATCAGTGACTAAACATCACAAAAATGAGAGAGAGAGAGAGGAAGCAAGCAAGATAGGAATCCAGCCGGCAAGCCAGTAACTTGACAATTTCTTTACCAGAATTCCTGTTACACGTATTTTGGGAACCACCGCTATCAACCGGGCCATGTCCCAGCAAAGTAAATTCAGGG
Organism: Amblyomma mixtum; assembly: GCF_055824585.1. Taxonomy (NCBI): domain Eukaryota; kingdom Metazoa; phylum Arthropoda; class Arachnida; order Ixodida; family Ixodidae; genus Amblyomma; species Amblyomma mixtum. The sequence continues at coordinate 31,980,541 of NC_143016.1, read as the reverse complement.
AGCGAAAGTAATAATTTGCCTGTTAATCAGGTTCCCGAGAGCCATGCTGGACCACAATCCGTTCGTTTGTTTTTCTATTTCCCCCTCACCCTCGTTGGGCTTAGCGCGGGAGCAGCCAATAAGAGAGAACATGTGGCCTCCTTCCTTGCTTTCCTCTGAGCGACTGTGAGCTCTCCTCGCTCGCCAGCTTCTACCGCAGCCGCAACTGATTGATTTGTAATGCACGACTTCAAAAGCGCGTCCACTAGTGCGGGAGACACTCGATGTAGCGAAGCGCGTGAGAAGCTTCGGAACAGCGTCACGATTCTCGGTCGTGAGAGAAAAAGCACCCGATATCACTTAGTGATCGTGTCCTAGTACGGGTTCACGCTATACGTCGGTAGCATCTGAACCCGTCATGGTGTGCTTAATAAATTACGAACAAAAGCTTGAAATTAAATTTAATCTTACGCCAGTAGTTTTTGGCTAATAATTCGTTTTGTCAGGAGTTACGTAATCAAAAAGATTATTGGATGTTTAATACGCAGATGAGTGAGTTCCTGGAAGGCTTCCCCAGCCATGGTCAAATAATGATTTTCTTTTCTTTATTTTCTGTGCCACGGCAGATGGGGGAAGATAAATGATTTTTCTGCCCCTAAGGCATCACAGCCCGCTGTAGGCACCGGAGCATTAACGTAATGCCCACGGTTGGCGTGGGCGCCCGTACGAGGCGCACAAGATGAATTGTTTACGCCGTGTTCCCGACGCTGATCGCTGGTAGGCGATGGATCCACGCCATGGGCTCCCGCGCATTGCCCCTCCTCGCTAATGCACGAAGTTGGGGAGAAGAATTTTTCTCGTCTCTCTGTCCTCCACCCTCCCCTTCCCGCCTTCCACTCCCCTTTTTTTTCTCTTCGCGTAACATAGCAGCAGGCCTGGGATTTTTGCACAATGCAAAGCTAAAAACCAATGGCAGTCCGGGCCAACTTTTTTATTTTTCACCGCAAGAACTGCAGGATAAAGTACGAGGATATGACGACGAATAGGGGCGGGGGGGGGGGGGGGGGGCGGTGTGGTCTATTTGAGTCCACAAAGTACTGAGGAGCTTGGCGGTGGTGGTAGCAACAAGAGTGTTCGGTGCTCGTCGAACAAAATGCGAGCCGCTCTCGGCCGCGCTAAATTTAAAACTGGCAAGTAACCATCGAAATAAGGCGCTACAGCAGCTAAGTAATCCGGAACAATGAGGAAGCAGCTGCGTGTGGCTGCGACCATTCGAGATAAGTCTAGCCGCATCTCGCGTCACAAACAAAATGATAAAGCCGAGTGCTGACGGCTTAGAGCGGCAACAAACAAGCTAACACTGCAAGAGCGGGGGCTAGTTGTGCTTCATACTGATCAATTCGAGCTACAAGGAACATACACACGGAAACACAAACGGACGAAGCGCATACTTTCAATGTTGAAAGTATGGATTCGTCCGTTTGTGTTTCCGTGTGTATGTTCCTTGCAGCGCGAATTGATCAGTAACAAACAAGCACTACAAGGATTCCCGGCAGTAGTACCGCATTCTAACGACAAAGACACAACTTTCACTGAAAACGGAGTTTCGATGTGCAAGAAAAGGCCAAAATCGGAGCACAGGTGTCGGCACCACCGGCCAACATCGCAAAAAAACTGCGCTGCGTCAACAGGTTGTGATGCAGATCTCAGAGGACAGGCTACACTGCCATTTAAGCCAAAACGGTGATCACTGGTTATTTTTTTTGTGTGTGTGTATGTAGCCGTCTAAAGCAGGGGTAGCAGACTCCGGCTAGTCTCGGTTTCAGCTACATCAGCGCACCTGGTGACAGCAGGAAAACTCATGTTTAAAAATGAATCACTCACATGCACTGCGCTGGCTGAACTGGTCCAGGAAGCGTAAACGAAGCTGCTTTGTTTTCGCCGGTGATGGTCCGAATCCCACTCAGAGATCAAGTTTTTTTTTTTTCTTCTGTGCAACGTAGTCACGACAATGATACGACACTCCAAGTGGCTTTCCTCCGACCGCTATGGCAGCAATTGGCCCTGGCGTATGCACTGGATGGACAATGGTATACATAGGAAGTTTCCTACCCTTGTCTACAGTTTGAATCGAGTGGTGGGAAAAAGCATAAGTGGACTCTCCTCACCGAAAAATGCGTCTTTCGCTGTCGGTCAACCATAACGTCTGCAAAAAGAGCCATAGAATAAACGTTTACTCCTATCAAAAATTGTGTCCCTTTAAGCAAGCATTAGGTGCCGAAGGGTTAGTTACGCGTATTCTGCCCCCTTTTGTGTGTCTACTCAGACTGTCCTAAGAGTGCTTGCTGGTTACTTTGAATGCGGCCTCGAGATTAAAAAATTAAACCCGTATGAGACATGCGTGATCGAATAGTATATGCGACGAGATATAGGTCGAGGTCTATAATTCGTGGATAATATTCTGTGGATAATTTCCCAGAATGCCGTCTACAGTATTTACACTCTGTGAATAAAAATAGGTCTGTGTTATCATAAAAACTTAATGCTTTCCTCTATACCACAGTTTCAAATCAGTTTCACTCCAATCATGTACAGTCGGGGACAAAAGTATCCTGACCACGTGTTCCTCTAACGAAACCGATAGCTGTGCTATTGGTCGGCGGCTGGAGACCCCACTTGTGAAGGTAAAAGTTAAATTTTTGTTCTTTCGTCTCCACAAGTGCGGTCTCTAGCCGCTGTCTGATAGTAGAGCTATACGCTTCGTTTGAGGAACACGTGGTCCGGAGACTTTTGTCCCCGACTGTACATGGCTGAGGATATAGAAGAAAAAAAAAAGCAGCGCATGCGACTTGACAAAGATCCCATCTGCCAAGTTTGCCTCGCATGATTGATCTTCCACCCACTCGGAACTGCAGATAACAGTCCCAATGTGAACTTGTCAGTCAAGAGAAATCGTTACAGAAGAAAAAAGCATGGCAATGCCGCGAAACATGGAACCAAAGCTAGGACAGATCGGCGAAAAGAAATAAGAAAGCGAGACGCACGAAACAAGGAGCTCAACTCGGACAGCTAACTAGAAGGCCGGAAACGAAAAGTAGTGAAGCGCTGACGTCTTGATTGCGGCTCCCTGACGCAACCCACATGGTCCCGCTGGGGGACGACGGCTGTGAAGGCAGCGGTGCGAAGAGAGAAAGACGTGTCAAGTTTCTCGCGATCCGCGGCGTGCGATCGACTTCGGGAGAGGCGCCATGCGCCAAGGGAATCCGATGCTGCGCCGTCAATCCGCCTCCTTACAGCGGCGCCAACGAGCAACAGCAGCCACCCACCGCCGACCGAGTCAAGTCGCAGCAAACAGAGGCCAGCGAGCCATCGATTCACTCGGTCGAGCCTTCGCTGCAGCTTCCCTGCGTCACGTGGTTCGTGACGGCCTCTGACGAGCTGGAACCACGGCAAGTCAGGAGGACTGATCGCACCAAGAAAGAAAAGGAAAAAAATAAAGAACCGCTAGAAGAGGGACAGCGGACTCTGTTGTAAAGGTTAAAGGTCGTCGTATTCTTTTGTCTTGACTGCATTTTTCTCGTAATTCTCTCCCTCGCGCCTTTATTTTCTCTACTTACTTTCTCTTTGTGGTTCAAGTGGCTGGCGAGGCGTTTTCGAAGTTAAGCACCAGCGTGGAAACGCGGTCCGCGGTTTTGTGTGAAGCGTTAATAAGCACCATCTCTCCGCCGCTTGTCCTTCCCCAGATCTGGCAGTACAAGAAGTTGGCCTCTCCGTAGCCTTCGTAACGATTTTAATCAAGCGCAAAATCCATAAATATGATGCTTAATCACACAGCTGCCATCTGAAGATGTTTTCTCGTCTCAGGCATTATACAGAACGCTTCATTTGACTTAATGCAGATATTTATTTTTTATAAACATATTTTAATGACTGCAGGGGACTGCTTTTGAAAGTGGGTTTCCTAGACGGAAGCATATATTGTCCAAGCTTATTCGAAAATATTGAATAATTTAAATAAACAGCATGTTCTAATTACCCTTCCTATTGCTCTTCTTAAACCAAACCCGTAATAAATAAGATGAAACACCCTGACAGAAGTTTATAACTTAAGAGAGCAACGAGGAACAGGCGCCATGGGTGATAAACAATTATTCCTCTTTTAAAAAGCTAAAGCGAAAAAAAATAAGAGCAAAGTACCACCAGTTAAGCACATCCAAGTTTCTGCAAAGTATTCGTGTAGTTTCTTTCTTTCTGTAGTCCTGTCAAAGCTTGCGGGAATTACTTTCTGCGTTTTCGTTTTTCTTCGTGTGTCTATGCTACAGCATCTAATCATTCATTTACGCCTTACGTGGCACTCGGAGCTCCAGAAACGTTCGCTGCGAGCGCTCAGTTCTCTGCCTGTTCAAACGGAATTATTTTTGTAGATTGATTGATCACCAGGCGATTCAGGCTCGCTCTAAACTGTACCTCGTGAAACTTTGATCAGTTGCGAACCTGCTATACGGCTCGTATAGTTTCACAAGAGAGTCGTGGCTCAGAAGACCATTGTTCGAAGGATCTGCCTTCAACTGCGAAGTTTCGCTAGGCCGACCCCCGCGGTGTTTTCCCGCGCGCTATTGAAACATTAAGCGCCATTACTGCGCTCACCGGAAGCCCGAATAACGCCCTGCGCACACTTGTGCGAAGTCATTAATTTTAATAAACTTGGTCTCGAATGCGAAATTATGTCCAGCGTTCATCAATCATGAGTGGCTGCATGACATGCAGCTACTGATGGAGACGGTCGAAACGGGGGAAGGGGTCATGATTTCGTGCGTTCAGCGACCGCTTCTGTGGGTGCGTTTCGAAATGCACGATGTGCTCTCACAACGGGCCTAATGGCGATATCCAGCCGCCAAAAGAGGGGAAACAACTCTGCAGGTAGAAGGAACCTAACATTGCTTCTCATTGTGTTGTGAAAGGTACTTGATATAATATTAAATTGGATGTTGCTTAGTAAAGTGGTCAACTTTTCGTGATGAAACTAAGAAAAAAATGGTAATCAAAAATGTCGTATTGAGACAGTTCTATCACTCACTGTATTGTGACAGGCAGGGCGGACACAGGACAAGTAAAGGGTGACGCACCTATTTGTGAAGTGCTATGCGATATGCTTTTCTAGAAAACGCAGCTCAGAGCTCCCTGCCAGCGTCTGTGTGGTCAACATGTGGATTCTTCGTTGATGCTTTCTCATGTATTTGGTTTGACTTCGCACGCGTCTCTTTGAAATCAATACTCCAGTTAAGCATCCTATCGCCCTCTCTCTCTCTCTCTCTCTCTCTCTCTCTCTCTCTCTCTCTCTCTCTCTCTCTCTCTCTCTGTGTGTGCACGTATGTGCGTGGGGGGGATAGGCGAGAGCCAACTGATGTGAAAGGTATTGAGCTGAACTTCAAACCCGCAACACCTCAGTGTTAATTACAAAAGCTACTACCAGCTTTCTGCCCAGTTTCTCCGATTGTGTTCTTTCAGCCTTCCTTGTGAATACACTAATATCCGACTGCGTGTTTTCCATAAGTGCTTTTATTGTATCATAAGCGTCTATTGTGTATTCGTTGTTGTCTGCTGTTTTCATTGTGCCCCTTTCCGTTGGTCCTAAGACTTTTTTTACTTCCTCTTTCGTTACTGGCGGTATGTCCCATTGCTGTGCGCTGCTGTCTCTCACATTAACGTTCTGATTGCAATGGTTACTGTATAGATATGTGTAGAATTCTACGGCTATTTTAACTTTCTTATTCCTATTGCTAATGACATTAACATCTTTGTCTCTTAACGCATACATCTGGTTTTTACCTATGCATGATTTCCTATTCACCGCTTTTAGGCTACCTCCGTTTTTTATAGCATGCTTGACTCTCACCATATTAAACTTTCTTATGTCGGCTACCTTGCTCTTATTTATTAACTTTGACAGCTCTGCTAGTTCTGTTCTGTCTGTAGAGTTAGACGCTTTCATGCTTTGGAGTTTTTTTAATCAGATCTTCCGTCTCCTGAGATAGCTTGCTGGTACCCTGTCGAACCATCTTAGCGCCTACTTCTACAGCGCACTCTGCAACGATAGCTGTGAGATTATCGTTCATTGTTTCAACATTACGGTCGTCTTCTTCAGTTAAAGCGGAATATTTGTTCTGCAGAGAAGTCCTTAATTCCTCTACTTTCCCTCTTACCTCTAACTCGTTAATGGGTTTCCGCTCACTAGCTTCCTCCGTTCCCTCTTCAAGTCTAAGCTAATGCGAGACCTTACCATTCTCGTATAACTAAACTAAATTATACCATTCGGTATATTTTGGTTTGAATCTTTTCGCACAGCCGTTGGACTTTCATCTTCCAAGTAGACTTTGTGCTACTCCTCTTGCGGGCTTCACGTGTCCGTCCCTCTTTCTCCGCAGCTGCTGCCTCTGCCCAGCGACTCCCGCCCCGAGCCCGCTGACCTTCCTTCAAGCCGGGAAGGAGTGCCGGCAGCCCTCGCCCCTCCCCTCCTCCTAACCTCCCTGGGGAAGAAGGGTCCTGCTCTAGGGAGTCGAGCAGGGAGAATCCAACATGAGCGAGGCGAGCCCCCGGCGCGAACCCGCGGTGGGCACCTCGTCGTCGCTGACGTCATCGCCTGCCTCCAACGGTGCCAGCAGGCGGACGCCCGTCATCCGCCTGCACGGGGCGCCAACGCTTTCGCCGCGACCCGCGCCCAAGAAAGGTGAGGCCTTCCGAGGCAGTCTCAGCCAGTAGCCGCCGGCAGCCATTGGTGCAACGGCCGACGTGTGCACTGCAAAAACGAGCTACCATTGCGTTAAAAATTTTTCACGAGGCCACAAACATCCTTTTTAACTACTAGATACTCTAGTCACTTCTATATTCGCTGTGTTCGTGCTCGGTGAAAACGGTGTTTCCTTTCTAGTGCTTGTTTAGGATATTCATAAACTTAATTTTTACAGACTACGATATACTGTCTATGTACCATTTTATTGTTTCCACATTTTTTCCATACGACTGTGATTGCAATTTCTCAACGCTTAAAAATGCCGTTTTTTTCCTCTTTTTTTCTTTGCCGTTTACTCTTGACATTATTGTTATGAATTTAATTGTGTACCGCAGGTGTGTTGTGCATTTCGTTGACATTTCAAGCGCGATATTTTTATCACTGCGAACATTTGTAACCAGTGCCACTGTCAGGCTCTAATCTCTCCTTACGTGGCCGTCTAAACAGAAAAAAAAAACAACTGAAATCTATATCTGTTGTTGCCCAGTACGACTATATCGAAGAACACTGCCTTATGTCTCGCCTATCACCCCAGTTTTCCGAAAAATTTGACTCCCTTCTGCCTCTGGTTTCCCCCAAGCGAGCTTCGCCGCAGTAAGACTGCATTTGAGGCGAAAAATAACTCTTCGAATGTCTTGGCAGTTTGCCCGTACAGCCCGTCCAAGCCTCTTCGGTCGCCGAAGAGGCTCACCAGCCTCTCGAATGACACATTACGCGTGCATCAGTTGAGAGGGTGATGTGAATTAGCGTTGTCAACTTGTGGATGACAGTACTGATCACGTATACTTCTTCCTAAACGGTGGCAGTAAGAAACCCTATTTGTGAAGCTCTTGTTGCATTATTTGCTCTCGAGGCCGAAGCTTTCTGGCGAAACTCAAATTTCGCTCGTGGCCGTCAGTGTCACTCCTATGTTGCGGCCGTATTCTATCTGTTGACGTAACCAGCAGCTCAGAAGTTGGGCCAGTTCCGATGTGTCTATTCAGTACAATAGGAGAGTCGAGAATAGAACCGCAATTACCACTCGTGCGAGGAATACTGTGGAAATGGAATTAGCACGAGGAACAGCGAGTCAAACTCCAAACCTTACGTAATTACGCAGACTCGTTTCGCAACTCAGCCTTGCTCTCCGATCTGCTAATTGTCTTTCAAGGGACTTGCTGCGCCGCACGAAGAGAGAGGATCGTAGGTGGCGCCGCACATCAGAGCAGCGCCACCGGAGTGTAAAGTTAGTCTAAAAACGAGTATGCGCAGAGAACTAGAAAGAGCTCTCTAGAGCTACACCAATATTAAGTCTCTCTGATGTTTTCTACCCCGTCATATCGAAAACTATGAATACCTTAACAGCTGTCGCTGAATCTCGCGTTACACAGTGGTAGCCGTCCTGTCAGGTTTTTTTTTTTTTTTTGCTTTAAACGTCACGAGTTTAAATCAAACGGCGGGAAAACTTTCAAGTGCAATTTTCTCAGTAGTGAATGCGTCCTATGCTGCCGGGGAAACATCAACCCACTCAGAAAGAGCCACAGAGTGGATGTTTACTCAGAACAAAAGCCGGATGACGTTATCTCAAGTGTCTCTCTGAAGTGTTCTACTCGGCAGTTATTGCAGAACTGAAACAGGAAAACGGCTTGTCCAAAGAATCGTGGAAGGACACGGATACTCGCAACGATGTGGGCTTGTCTTTTAAAGTCCCGTTTAGCAGCCCGTGTTTTCGGTTTTCTTCGTTAGTATAATTACTGTTATTTCCCTTTTATGCACGGCGAAAGCCATTTGACGTGACGCTGCTGAGCTTGAAGTTGGCCGCAGATATGACCGCAGTAGCCGTCTCATCTTGCAGGATGAGCAATAAAGAATGCACAGACACTAACTGTACTCTAATATCCCAAGCTTTGAAGCTGGATAAGTCTCAGTACAGGAGAGAACAGTTATGTGATCTCCAAAGTTTCCAAAACTTTTTTCATAAAACCAACTTTTTACGGCTTTCAGCATAAGCAAGCCAGATATATCTGATGTTATTAGTGTCTGTGAGAACAGAAGATAGCGTGGGATGAGCTAAATAAACGGGGATGTAAACGAGTAAAGTTACATAGTGCGCTCTGCAAGGGCATCAAATGAAGGACGAGCTTAAAGGTACGCCTTCTTTCATTCGCCGAAGGCACAGTATCTGAATTGCAAAGCTGCAACGCTGCGAGGTAACTACTGCAAACTGAGTGACTGTAACGCACCCGCGCCATTGTTTACGCACAGCAGATGGGATCGAAGTATTAACTTGTAGAGTGGGCCCTTCTAGAATACCGCAGTCTCAGGGAGGCGTTTAGCAACTCTTCATTGTCACGAAGAAGTCAACGAATAGTTTGTCTCTTGTTCGCTTTGTCTATACAATGGCAAGTTAAAGTTTGTCAGGGAAACTCACATAAGTGAAAAACTTCAGCCAGAGTCTATACTTTCTGGCACCCCCTCTCTGCATGAGTGCACAACGGCTTCTACCTCGCTCACATGCAATCGCAATTGTAGACCGATAAATGCGCCTATTTTAGACCTGGTAGCTACAGCACAGCAGCCATGTGCTCTCGTTGATCAGGTACACCTCGCACAACGTATAGGGGTGCAAGAAGTGGGGCTGTCCCTGCAGGTGGACGTCGTGCGTCCGAGTTCTGCTTCCGCGAGCCCCCCGAGTACGTGCACCTGGCTCCCCCGCGGTCCACGGTGTCCACTCCCCCGCCGGGCCGCAAGCGGTCCGCGTCGCTGCCGCACGTGCGCAGCCCGTCGCCCGTGCCGCCTCCGCTGGCGCGGGCCGCGCGGGCGCACCATGCGGCACAACAGCAAGCCAGGCAGCAAGCCAGGAGGCAGCCCGGCGGTGGCGACGAGGAAGACGACGAAGACGAGGAGGACCAGCGCCGCGACGAGAACGACGAGGAGGAAGAGGAAGAAGACGAGGAAGAGGCCGCCGACGGCCGGGACACCCCGCCGCCGCCCATGGCCGCCTGCCCCGAGGAAGACGCCGACGCCGCAGACCCGCGCCAGCAGCACAGGAGCCGGCTGCTGGGTGCGGCCACGGCGGATAGGAGGTCCGGCTGATTGATTGATTGATTGATTGATTGATTGATTGATTGATTGATTGATTGATTGATTGATTGATTGATTGATTGATTGATTGATTGATTGATTGATTGATTGATTGATTGATTGATTGATTGATTGATTGATTGATTGATTGATTGATTGATTGATTGAGCGAGCGAGCGAGCGAGCGAGCGAGCGAACGGGCTAGTGAGTGAGTGGTTGAAAGGAGTGGTGAATTGGACGAATGAGTGAGCGACTGAGAGTGCTTGAGCGAGTGAGTTAAAGAGAGAGCGAGTGGGTTAGTGAATGAAGGTGTGAAGGACTGACTAAGTGAGTGAGTGAGTGAGTGAGTGAGTGAGTGAGTGAGTGAGTGAGTGAGTGAGTGAGTGAGTGAGTGAGTGAGTGAGTGAGTGAGTGAGTGAGTGAGTGAGTGAGTGAGTGAGTGAGTGAGTGAGTGAGTGAGTGAGTGAGTGAGTGAGTGAGTGAGTGAGTGAGTGAGTGAGTGAGAGAGAGTGATGGTCTCTTTAAAACACCAAGAATATGCTCATCTAACTGGAGCAGCAACATAATTGTGCACTTCACGCGGGCTGCTTGGCGACGTGTGGCAAGAGCACAGTTTACTCGGGTTTAGCGCGCACTACCGGAGCTATACATTAGCAGCAGCTGTACTCGAAGAGACGAATTCAAAGATAGGCGCACTGCTCTTCCGAATCCTGCCTGTATAGCCACGATGGGCAGAATTTCTGGTTCAGTTAATTTTGAGGTGTGCACTATGGAAAGCTTTCAGCGAGCGCTCCGAGCTTTTCAACGAAAACTTCTCTGAGAGGATTGCCGACCTCGCAATGAATTCGCTCGTCACATTTTCATTAAAGGGAAGCTGAAACGGTTTTTTGAGAATTCGAGGTTATTCAAGAATTCGAATCTATCAAGCTTCTAGATAAAGCCCGCAAAGTATATTTGCTCTAGCATTTGTAATGGTGACATAATCGCAGATTAAAACCGCGATGGTGTTTATGCTTCTCCTCACTACGTTGGAGGAGTGCGAGGAAACTCGGCAGTGACTTCATTGTTGCCGACATTTCAGATGTCCGCTGCTTACGCCTGCATGCTGCCGTGCGTCGTCAGATGGCGCCAAACAATGCATCGTGAGCTTCACCTATGATGGCGTCGGTTTTCTTCTATGGAATAACCGTTTCTTCGCTGGAAACATAGTGCCGTCATACGTGACGTCATTATCGGGGCCTCTGCCCGTCGCTGTGCACTTCAGAGAAGCTGAACGCCTACGACGACTTTATTCGGTGATTACGCCACGATTTCAAACGCTAGAGCAAAATGATTTCGCAGGCTTTACCTGCAGATTTTGCACATTCAGCAACCTTAAACTCATCGATTTCTAAAACCGCTTCAGTTGCCCTTTAATGCTTCATAAGGGTATTGTATGTAGCCCCCATTCGTGAACAAGCTGAATTTTAAGGCAACGTCACATTTGGAAGCTCCCTTCTGTTTGTCAATCGATTGAGAAACACATTCATCATCACCAGGCCGAGACCATTGAATTTGGAAAAAATGGGAAAGTTTGTCGGTGTCCCCTTCAGGCATCATCGGCCTTCAAAATAGAAGATTCGTTTTGTTTTCGTTACCCATAGAATTTAAATGGCTATCATTTATTTTTACGCCTTATCTACATGAGCAGTCTTTATGCCCTCGGTCAGTAGTCGCATGCGTCCTCCAGCTCGGAGCGCTGCTACCACCTTTTACGAGCGCTTTATTACTACTTTTTTGCGACATGAAGAATACGGAAGTGTCATGCAGGAAGCCGATGTCTGAACCGTGGTTCATCTGTACGTGTACCTCCCTTTCAATGCAAGAGAAGAAGCCTTCCTGAGACAAAAAAAAAATGCAATAGCGCGGTCGGACTCAGTCTCGAGAACTCAACAGGAAAGTCTGAACGAGGACATCTGTCTTGAGAGGTCAGAAGTAATTTAAAAGTCTCATATATTTACATTAATTAATACAGCAGTTTTTATCCTGGCGGCTCGGATAGGCTTGCTGCCGGCAGCATTTGAAGAAGAGTATCGTGCATGCAATTTGAGAAATACGCACTGAAGAAATGAACGCCCGCTCCTAACTGACATATACAGAGTATCAGAGTGCGAAGAGTATATGCGTGAAGATTACTTGTACTTTCTATATTTTGTAGTGTGACTGAAAGTGCACAATAAAATAAACGCGGCTAAAGATATTTTTCTAAGAAAAAGAATTCTCGCGTAAGAGTGATTTTAGAGCTCCCGCCTCCTAACAGTGCAGCTCGCGTGAAGCTTGTGAAAATTTTGTGCCGGTCGTGTGTTGAACAGCCCTGGTGTTAAAATGTGCAAATGAGTGCGGTGCTGGTTCCAGTCCACAGCATGAGCCTTTTGGAGGCCATCTTGGGCTGTTCGTCCCAGCTTCCCCTCGTCTACTGGGGAATCAAACAATCAACATGAGAACTCAATTCGAAATTCACCAACACATGCTCTCCGGGCTGAATGGCACGATGCGCGGGCCGCCGTCACTTTTCGCAGGAAGTCAACGCCCTGCCAGCCGAAGTTTCTGCAGTGCCGAAGGGGGCGGCCTTCACTCGACCTGACCGCCGCACAGGCGTCCGGCCACATCACGCTAGGTAGCCACTTGGGTGAGCAGTGAAACAACATGCCTCCTCTCTTTCCGCATCAACTCGTTTGCATTGCGGAACAGTAACTACCAACACCGATCTGTGACGTAAGCAAGATGCGGAGAAGCTGCTGTCAGCAGCAGGGGCTAAAAGGTCGGGTTTCGCCCCTTGGGAATATATGTAAACAAAAGTTTTCATATGAGCACTTCTTTTCATTTCACAGAGCACAAGTGATGTCGTCCCTTCGTGAAGAAAAACCCAGCACATTCTATAATAGATTTTAAACGCATGAAATGACATTTCAAGGTCACCCCCGGCTGGGGGTACCAAGCAGAAGTGCGAGCCATAGGAACATACTAACACAAAACTTTCCTAAATATTTTTCTCGTTTCACAGGGTACCCATGGACGCAGCCGTTCGTTAACGTTTGGAAACTAAATCTATGCGGGAGCGCGCTCTCAAACACACTGTTGCTTTTGCGCTGATCCACTTAAAATAAATACTGCCGGACAACTAGCCCAAGTTTTCCTTTTTTTTTGCATATACAGTTGAACCTTGTTATAACGAAGTTTAAGGGGCCCAACGATTACTTCTTTATAGCCGCAACTTTGTTATAGCCCGTACAGACCGAGCTCACAAGGGGAATCATCATTCCATCGTTATATCCATTATTTCGCTATAAACCGTATCGTTATAACGAGGATCGACTGTAGCACCATTTAGAGGGCTTGCTTGTATACGGTCGGCTCCGAATAATTCGAACACAAGCGAAAATTTTCCAACTATACGTTGTTCAAGCTAGTGAACCCTTTTAATACACTCGATTCTAGCAACACCAAAGCATTAGTTCGCATAAAACGGCAGTTCGAATTAACCGAGTTTGAATTAACATTACGCTCTTGCACTGACTTTGTCCATTTCTTTGGCGATCCTCCTCGCAGAATCCGAGATCGCGCGTCGCCGCCACTCGGTGGCCGCGACCGCGGCGGGCGCGGACAAGCCAGCGGCGACCTCGTCCGATCGGGGCCTCGCGCAGCGCACGCAGGGCTCGGTGGCGGCCGGCGCCAGGAACCGCGTCGCACCCTCAGGAGGCACTGGGGCCGCCACCGGCGCCGCAGACGCCCTCGCCGACGAAGCGGCCCGCGCCTCATGGCTGCGCGAGGCCAGCTCCAGCGACGATGAAGACGACTTCGACCTGGGCCCGCGCACGGTGACGCCCCACTCGTCGCCCGTCATGGCACCCGCTTCGTCGCTGGCCGGCGCGGCCCGGAGGCCCGTCTCCTAAGCGTCGCCCGCCGCTGCCCCTGGGGGGAGATAGTCGATAGCTGTTACGGGGGCCCTGTCTTTTAGGCGGCGGCCACGGAATGTGGACTAGCTCGCTCTCGGCTTCGAGTTACAGCATCGGTGGTGTGGCGATCGGTCTAGTACCAGATGCCCAATGAGGGAATTCATGCATGCCATTTTCTGCGCTCCTGGTTCGCCTACGCCTACTTCAGCTGCTCCTAAAGAGGTTCTCGCTCGTGTTGACTTAGGAAAAGACCTTTCCTACAAAGCGGAGGCATTCGAGTTCAGTTGTTTTCGGCGCATGACATACGAAATGAGAGGAAACCATCTGTACTCTGTGTGCGCTCACCAAAGTTAAAATGTGATGAGTATCCCCATTACAAGACACTTAAACTTGCTGCCTAGCCGCAATAAGTGGACGAAAAGGAACCAGTTGTGATTTGAGAAGAGCAAACAGGTATAGCTGTGGTACCGGGCGCCGTCGCCAAATATCTTTTCGCGACGGGCGGAAAACCTTCGGACCCTGTCCTTTACTGTTGCGTCTTGAAACAGGTCTTGGCCGCTACGCTCCTTTTTTTATCTTTATTTTCTTCGCGCGAAAAGCATCTCCAGTGCAAGAACTCCCTGACAGTTGTGTAGAAGCTGCGATGTTAAGGGCGCAGGCTTCTTCGACGACGAAGCCCTGAAAGGACGTGTGGACGCACGAGCTAATGCAGCCAGCTATATGGCGTGTTTATTTTGCTACGCTGTAAGTGTAAGCCACACAAGCTGACGGGATGCTCAAAGCCTGCTTTATTTCGTTTGCAGTATATTTATAGCACATCCTTAAGCGCTTTGTGACGTCACAAACATTTCGTGCTTCTTACTGGTCCATTGTGACATTCCAATCGGACAAGCGAGCCAGGAGTAGCGAGACGGGACGTATGAGAGGTGCGAAGAGCGCACTCATGCAGTATGTAGGCGGCAATGGGACGAAGCGCCATTTCGAGCTCGGCCGTAAGTGTGAGCAAATTTGAAAATCGTGATAGAAGTTCAGAGGAATGTCAGCACGCTCATATGATGGCCTTTAAAAATATAAATACTTTCGGAAAGATTTTCTCCGGGCATAGACGGGATGTTCACAAGGCGCTTGTTAGATTGCATGAAAGATGCTGCGAACGCCTTTTGTGAGCATTACGAGAGCGTTTTATGTACGTCGTCGATGGTATTTCACGCTTGTTCGTACGGAGCCTGTTGAACATGTCTTGTACACGATCGGTTTTGTTAGTCACAACTGCTGCCACCTACTTGGAGATGGTGGTTTGCCGACAAAGAAATGAAGTACTGCAGGGACGCATGAGCTTGTAGTATTGCGTCAGACAAACAGGTTTGCTCACAACAATGATGTTTAAGGGGGATTCACGTCCTCAGCACAACCATACTGGTGGTATTTATCGGGAATCCCGCAGCTTGTAGCAGTTATAATCACAGGGTCGCTTCGGCACTTATACTGCCAAGTTATTGGGCACTCTAACCAGCCTCCGGCGGAAGTAGCCGACCAGCAGAACCTCGTTTTTGGATGTGTGGTGATGTTCAAGTGAAAAAAGAAGTTTAAGGCTAGTAACCTTACTGTTCAAATCGCTCGTTCCTCAGGATTTAAGCAAGTGCTTATATCCGACGACACAAGACAGCCAAAGAGATAGACGCTGACTGCATTATTTTCACGCATGATCTGCTACCTTGTGACAATTTGGAAATTGTTCAGACGACACTTACCGCTTCATTATTCTGCTGTGCCGATTATGTCACTTTCCGCAAATGGAAAAAACACAATGTTTAACACATCCGCTGTTTATTGAAACCCGTGTTTATCGTGTGCTGTTCTTTGATGACGTAATCGTTTCTAGGTAACACAAAGGGCGATCGTAATACAAATTTCTAGTATGGGCATTCAGTTCTTGCTCTTTTTTTTTACCACTGGCGAAAGTGTAATCCCTTGGCACACCCGACCATGTTCGACTCTGTCGCCTTTCCTTAAAGCCTCTGTACAGACGAACATTTGTGGCATAGAAAAGAAATGACTTAATATTGTATGAAGATTATTGTCGCCCTACTGGGTGGTTGTACTTATACCTGTATAGTGTTATACCTCGTTGGAATCGTTGTGGTGCACTCCTCCTTGGGCACAGTGAATATGCTGTTGTGTGATCCCGTTGTGATACCGGAGTAACCGCGCCGCTGTGTAGTCTAAGTGGTTGTAACATATGACTGTCTCGAATCACACCGTGTTTCTTGGTATAGTGCACGCATACTTTTAACAAGCGTACGCCGCCTTTTCGCTTCCGCAAAACGCTGTTCGCATAGATCTTTGCGGGAAGTGCTGTGTTCAGTATATGAGTTTACCGAAGGTTAATTCTTTTCAATCATCCGGGTATTGCTACACGAGTAAGCTGCCCCAAGTTTTATGCACCTCATTTAGAGATGCGCCGTAGATTCAACATCGTCGTGCATCGTCCCGTATTGTAACGCGAGCTTGCGAGGAACCGCTTGGCGTATCCAGTGTGATAGAAGTTAAAGTCGAGAAAGATTACAGTGTGTTTTTCACCCGTCTAGGCACCCTGACGTGGAAGGAAAGTTTGGGAGCGGCATAGACGACATATCGTTCAAATAATAACAAGTTTTAAGAAATTTTTGTGGCCACGGTACGATGTACGACGCAGACATAACGAGAATAGACCATGATAGACTGTCATTTGAAACAACAACTCAACTTTTCACGTTTAAGTCGGTAGTGTCTGTTTCCGTACAAACACGCAGGGTTGGGTGTACAATGACGTCGTGCTGTTCTTGCACGCCCCTTGCGGTGATGACGTCACCGCAGTACAGGGTGGTGACGGTCACTTTTCCAGAGCTTTCTTACGCAAGATGTCTGCGCTGTTTTGCTTAAGATACACTGCAGGAAATATTATAAGCGCTGTAGTGAGAGCTTAACTTGCGAAAACTAATTGCAGACCATTTTTTGATATGCATTTGGTGGTTAGGTTTATACCTTCGTATGTTCTTGTATCACTTTGTTTTCATTCAACACCAGAGCCATTTCGAAGCCGTATGCTGTTTCAGAAAAAAAAAAAAAAACTTCCCTTACCTAGCGCATTTATGAGTATTTTTTAATGTTAAGCAGTTTTCTCCCCCTAGTCCAAAGAATTCTTAAAATGCTTAATAAAGTATCGTTTTCAAGGTTTAATGCTTACTTACCACGTACAAACAAAACCCCTTTCAATTAGGCCTCCATCTACCTTGCATGCAAGCCCAAAATGCGGGCTTTGTTTGTGAAGCGCGTAGAGGGCGCTTGTATGTTATCATCCATTAGTGCTGTCATTCATTAATGTTCTCAACTAAAATACGAAGGTTCGCTTACGGGTCAAGCTACTGATCCCTGTACATAATACATGTGTAGTTTAAGTATATAGTTCTCTCAATTTTCTCAGCGACTCGCTGAAGATATTACGTGCGTCATGTCAGTTAAATACGCCCCTCATAAGAATCCCTTACGGGATCTTCTATCGGCAAACAAGGTTCTGTCCTGTACATCGTGAATGTTGTCCTCTTAACAGGGCCCACCTTGCGTCACGGTTCCAACTGTTCAACCATCAGTACCACCAGTAAAAGCACCCGCCCACGCATGCAATTCTTCGCAAAGCGCTTGTGAGGAAACCTAAGGCTTGAGTATGTTGCAGGGAATCAAGTTAAGCGCTAAGGAAAAAGGCAGTGAGCATGTTTCAAGTTCATAGGCCGCATTTTCGCGCGATGTGCTCTTTCTTTCCACAACCGCCACGCGCTCGCGCTCTGCAGAAGGCTCCCAACGTCAAGTATGGTCAGAGACGTGAAACTGGGTACGCAAGTTCAGGATGGTAATCTTAGACGAAATGAAAAAGCGGCGATAACGCATTACGCGCTTCAACCATCGTAATTGGAGCCGCCTTCGGCCTCCCGCTGCTACGAAGGCGAAGCCGAATAGCAACTACCGCATTTATTTTCATAAGGGGTGACCTTTTGTGTTTCAGAAAAGGAAGAAAACTTTATTAGCTAATTGAGGCGTCATGAGAGGCCCTGTGTCCAGGATACCAGATCCCAAATTTGTAGTGTCGCTGTAGTTGCAATGCTCATTTGGTATGTTTGTTTCATTTAAAAATGCTGGTCTGGTAAAGTTGTGGTCAAGGTCAGTAAAACAGGTCGAAAGCCAAGAAAAGATTTTTCTTGCCTAGTTGTGGCAACTTACTAATTTTTGGCAAAACCCTAAAACATGTGAGTAAAAGTGTGCGTCAGTGCAATTTTTCATACTGTATTAGTTATTTAATAGTTATCACTCTTTGGCTGCAGAGGCTCTTCACTCAAAATAACTATCATAAAGAATTTTTTTTTCCTCCTTCAAAAGGAGCGTTCAAAGCCTAGAAGGGTGTCTACCTATGATACTGGCCAAACAAGTTCAACCTAAGGTCATGATCAAAGAGAGTTCGTTTGTAGCCGTTGTCAGAAATATACCTAGGAGATCAGCTTTCCTCATTAAACCTAACTGCGATGCCGGACATTTAGGGTGTTGGTAGCTTCTTCGCCTCGCCTCCCTATCTCCAAAGAAGGCTAGAAGCAATCTGTATGACATTATGTCACAAAAGTAATGACCTGTCACCACCTTTACCAGCGTGTGCTCAAACGGTGTCATTTGGGCAGTCGAAGATATCTGCAAAAGTATGCGCCAACGATGAGCCGTGACGTTGACCTGAAAGTGCAGCTTGCACCTGTCAGGTCTGTTCTTCCGCCGACTGCCCGCCAAAATTAATGTTTACTTTCTTCACTTTTCGATGCGTCCCGATGAAATTACTTGTCGGCTCGTGCTAAAATAATGTTTTCTGTTTACCCGTATGCGTCTCGTATGTCAGTGACTCGACCAACGTTCTTGGTCTAAAAACATTAGAATGATTACGATACTAACGACGCAGTCATTTACTATGCGTATTTAGGGACGGTTCCCTATGGGCGTCCAGGAAACAGAGAGCACTGAGAATCGCATCCCAGCCAGCTTAAACAGACTCCGAGGATAAAATTTAAATTGGACTGTATGGACAAGTAGGAATCTATTCTTACGACAAAGAAGTGGCTCTCAAGAAAAAAGGAGCTTTAATAAGTTAGGTCAAAGAGCAAAACGCAGATATCGCCGCCACCGGCAGTTTCCGTAAGTAAACCACGACGACACCGTAGCAGTTTGTGCGCCATCCCTGAGGCCTGGTTACATCGCCATCCATCCCGAGGCGGGAATCATTGAGTCCCTTTAGGTCATGATGTCAAGAGTTTGAATCAAGTGGTACGAATATTTTTTAATCTAATTTCCTCATCAATAAATGCTTCTTTTGCCGGTGAGCAAACACCAACATTCTCGGTAAAAGACGTAGAATCTAAGAAGAAAAAATTGGCATTGGTTTAGCTCCGGCTAAACCTGGAGGATTGCGAAAGCAACGAGGAGAGAGAGAGAGAGGCGATGGAGAGCGCGCGGCGGCGGCCCCGGCACGCTGGGTATGCGCCGCATGCGCAACTGGCGAGCGCGGGCCGGCACCTCTGAGTCACCCGCGCAGCGACGGCGGCGGCGTGCTAGTTGTGCTCCGTGTGACGTCACTGCTCCTCGCGCATGCGCAGTATGGCCTTTCCTCAGCTCCGAGAAATGGCTCGGCGACTCGCGTAGTGTTGCTTTCGCAATAAAATTGAATGGTGCGATCCTCAGTGACCTGGCGAACGTGCTTGGTACTTAGGTTTTCATTATTCGCTTCCTTCTAAGTGTTTCCATCCAGCTTGTTTAAGAGGGTGCGCTCTCGTAACGGCACACTGCAAATGTCAGGAGCCCATCTGCGGAGAAAGAAACGCCCTCGCTCCCTTTCGTCGTGCCCGAAAAAGTGCCCTGGCTACGCACCCGACCGTAGCCGTTCTCATTCTCGACGTGCTTGGAATGATGTATGAAAACGATAGGCGATCGTAGAAGGAATGTGAGGGAATGAATGCACTTACTGGAAGTGGTGAGCTGATCTCGGCTAAACATAGTGGAGTGGCTGACGTTGACTTGGAGCTTGCCTCTCTGACGCCTCGACGCATAGCCAGAGCAGAGGGGGTGGAAATTCGGTTTACAAGCTGCGAGATACCAGGAAAGCAAGGAAAATAAAGTTTCATCCCGATTCAAAAGCAGACAAGAATGGCTTCCCTAGCATGCTGACTCGAGGAAATAGATTCCTGTCCCAGTTTTTCGGACGAACAGTCAAGCTTTGAAAGAAACTTTGAATAAATGTTAGACCAGAATTAGGCGCCAGTGATTTTGAAGAGTAAAGTCAACCGGAAAAATTGGAATGCCAGAGTGCACGCTTAGAATAATCAGCGTGCTCGGTATTGAACCATTGGGTGTATGGGATAATTTTGTAACTGGTTTGGTTTGGTTTGGTTTATGGGGTTTAACGTCCCAAAGCGACTAAGGCTATGAGAGACGCCGTAGTGGAAGGCTCCGGAAATTTCGACCACCAGGGGTTCTTTAACGTGCACTGACATCGCACAGTACACGGGCCTCTAGAATTTCTCCTCCAAAGAAATTCCAGCCACCGCGGCCGGGATCGAACCCGCGTCTTTCGGGTCAGCAGCCGAGCACCATAACCGCTGAGCCACCGCGGCGGCAATTTTGTAACTGCTGCGCTTGAAAGCTTTACATGCCACACCCTCATTTCATGCCCGCCGTGGTGCACACCTTCATGTCAGATCACTGAGCTTATCGCACATTTCAAAGGCAATTAACGGAACGAACTTGTCGATCAGAATGCGTACAAAGGAGAGCTCATATTGATACTGCCCTTTAGAGATGTAGGCTTAGCTTTGAATTTGGATCCTATAAATGGTTTGGTTTGGTTTGGTTTGGTTTGGTTTATGGGGTTTAACGTCCCAAAGCGACTAAGGCTATGAGAGACGCCGTAGTGGAGGGCTCCAGAATGATTTTTTTTTTTTTTTTTGCTGTCATAAATGTCACCTCGCGAGTACAGTTCGCATATATTTCAATGGCGTGATGATGTCTCACGTTAACTATGTCATATTGAAAGAGGCAAATTGTAAAACAAAAGCAAATTTTGTCTCTTCAACTGAGAGGGGATGCACCGCAGTTTTCTAACAACGCCAGGACCTTTTTTCGTTTTTTTCTTTCCACGTACCAGCAGGAGCTTAAAGGGCTCCCAGCGCAACTGAAACGGAAATTTTTTCGCTTTTCTCCCCAGTTTTTTTTTTTTTTTTTTCCTGGTGAGGTTCTGGACCCCCCTCAAAGCATTCATATCGCTCACCCGCTTACAACACACCCCTACAAGAGCACGCAGGCACCCACACTGACACACAAAGACTCTAAATGCAGCTTGAAAGTACTTACCAAGCTGGCTAAATCCCATTATTCTTAAAAAGCGTCGTTCGAACATAGGCATACAATCGAAAAAATTTCCATATTTTTTTACTCGACATTCGAAAACCATGATTTGGGCAGGCACATCGCAGGACAATTGGCGCACTTGGCGTTTCCCTTGGAGACACAAAATAGGAAAGGCGGAGTAAAGAGCCTTCTTTTACACCGTGTTTACTCGGTGTAATCCGCGTTGGTTCCTCTCCAGTACATCTTTCAGATATTGGCATGTTCTTTGCCTTTTTATTTTTTTCGTCCTGGAGCTTTCTCTGTCTGCATTTTTTTTTCTTTTTCCGCCAACGAATGCAGCTCGAAATGAAGCCTCGACGCGAGCTGCCTGTAAAGACCACCCAGCTCCCTGTGTTTCTTGTATTTTCCTTTCCACTTTTCCACTACAGAAACACGGGGGCTTACCATAACTTTAAAGCACCTTCAGTATTTCCAGTACATCTGAAAGTTTGAACTGAACAATTGTGGCTTTATTGGGCCAGTTACAGCAGCAAAGGTTTGTTTTGCAAGGATGTTTGGTCCCCACGAAGACGACATAAAACGCCAAAATGTATAAGGACAAAAGAGAGAGCAGCTCTGAACATTCCAGTGTATATAGCGCAAAAAACGCCTGAAATCTTGTTGCCGCCTTTTGTCTGCATCAAGCGGTACTCATTAACTGAGAAACCATAACTAAATGTCTTCCGGTCAGTATTTTGGTAGTTGTAACTGCCTATTAACCCTAAAAAACCAAAGCCACTTTATCTTGTTGAAATAAATGCAACTATAAAGGCACTCAGTCCAGAAGCGTTGCTCGTTTTAAATTGTTTTTTTTAAATGAAATTCTCCTGAACAATTCAGTTACAGAAAACATAGAAAAAAGTAATTAATAAGAATACAAGCAAAGCCCTTGCCCATTACGCCCTCTCCTCTTCCTAAACTATCATCCGCCACACAAACGCTCCCACTGTTGAAGCTGTTTCTCCGGTGCTGAAGTAACCTTGAGTGCTTCATCGGTGAATGACGTCATCGCACATTTCACCCAATGAAACAACGCCAACTACCTTCTTTCCTACCTTCAGTGACGTCAAGGTCGCAGCCTATAAGCACTTGGCGGCACGTATAAACATATCGGCTCATTCATCTCGTTTTCAGCGCCATTCTCTCCCCCTTCCGAGATTCTGGTTAAATGAAAAAAAGTGGGGCGACAGCCGACGTTTCCACTGCCATTTTCCTGTCCAGTGCGACCGCGCCCTTGGCAGCTATTTTTGATAAACGAGATAGCCGCGTTTAAGAAGACGCATCTTCTAAAGCATTGGCCGTGGAAGTGCCGACGGCACACTTTCAGCACGAGGTGTTTCGCTGACGCCTTATTTTCGCTGTTATCGCGGTAACGTTTTCTAGGAAGACATACGAAGCACGTTGATGACGGAGCAAATAAGTGCGCCTGAGAAGGGGAGGCTTTTACGTGCGCTCAACAACCCATGGAATGAGGGGATAAATTATCAGCTTTCCTAAGAGCAAGAAGATTTTAGTGTTCCGAAAGTCTTAGGGTATTTGCTCTTGCCTTTCATCTCAACGTTTTTCGTTCTTCAGAGAAATGTAAGCCTGTTCTCCGGAAAACTTTCGTGTGTAATGAGCTTACGTGTGCTCGAGTGCGAAACGAGATTACCTTCGGTGTTTTTAGAGGTTTCGAGCTCGCAACTTCCAGCGCTTATGCACCGCAGTGCCCATCAAGGTTGTCCTTCCTCGGAATAGTCTGTTCCTTTTTTTTTTTTAACATCTCGGTCCAGTCTTTATAAACAAGCTGTTATAGAGCGACAACTGTCATAAGCCACGAAAGTTTGTCAGTGTTTTGAGGCAGCTGAATGAGACGGGGGTGACAGGCTGTCCGAGTACTGTACTGGTACCATCACGTTGCAAATTCTCATCTCGACACGTGTCGAAGTTTGGAGGGAAAAAAGAGCAGAATTATGCATACGCATATGCTAATGAATCTTGTTTCGCTCTATACCCTGTAAGGAGCAAGACCTCTGTCATGTAGAACTCGCAGTGGTGTGCTTGATTAACAAGGAACCGCTTTAAGTACGAGGTTTGCGCTAGTAAGGCTACAGGATCCGTTTTCAGGGTTGCGAAACACTTTTCAGATTCGTGCAAATGTTAGAAACGTAAAGAAATGCATACGCGCCATACCAACGTAGCAAAGCATTCTGAGAGGGAACGCGTCAAACAGAGCGCGTCAGTGAGTAAACCTCTGCTATGTTTATTACGTTTTGCTACCGGAAAGATTGGGATTACGAATAACCAAGGGTGAGGAGAAAGATTATAACGTGTGCAGTAGGAATATGAAACAAACATAAGCATAAATACCGTTGCATTTCCGACTTTAGCTGGACAGGGTTCTCTGATTTCTATAACCTATCGACATGCGATGAACAGAGCTTTTGCATTGGGAATCATAAGCAAAAGATTCAGGCCTGGCACGGGCCTGGTTTATTATCTGTTAATATAGTATAATTAAAGTATTAGGAGATACCAAGGAAAGAAACCGCGCAAATGCGGCGCACGGAAGCTTTTCGTACTCGAACCCTACTTACCTTGGCTGGTGCGCGCAGCACAGGCAGCCATACGTTATACCAATCTTTAATCTAATCTGCTGTGCCAGAAACCTCCGGTTCGGGTGGTAAGGTAACGCTAAGCTATCCGGTTGCTAAGGTTTTGGTTTTTGTGCTTATCAGAAACGAATAAAAATGGTGCACCAAATACGTTTCGAGACATCTTTCATCGATGCTACTTTTCACAAATGACTTGGCAGGAAATATTATCGGGCAAGAAAAGACGTCCCCTTCCTCGATGATCATCAATCCTCGAGTGACCCAAATCTTACCTTGTGCGGTAAAGCCCATTGTTACTTTTTTTTTTCCAAGAATTTCACCGCTGAAAAGCCGAGCACCAGGCCGGGGGTAAGCTTGTTCTCATTAAGAACCCGCTGGGTATCCGGCGGCACTTGAGAGCGAACCCGCAAGGCAGATGCTAGCTTTATTCGCCTCGCGCTGTGAGTTACTGCGCATGCTGGGTGTTACGGAAGCCAAGTAAGCTTGATCCAGCTCTATCGTGAAATGTACGCCATAAAGGGCCGTTGCTGACATTCAGTGATGTTCGTTTAGTTGCCGGTGGTATTTCTGTAAAGCGTGCAATGAATCTAGACGACAATTTTTGTGGTACCTGAATCCTCCTATCCGAGCTCTGTAACGCCTCGTGGTCGTACACCTTGATGTTTCCCGGCACCGCAAGCCCCTCCGCCTCACCTTTCCCACGACGAAATTCGTGAGCAAAGCCAGCCTCGCGACCAATCAGTGCATGTGGTTTCTGATGTCTTTTCTCACCTTGTCTACCTGCCTGCTATTTGTTTGGGGAGCTGCATCAAATAAGCTGTCTGTCTGAGAGCGAAGTTTCCTGATAAATATGCTGTTTTTTTATCGTATGCGTAAGATTAATGCCTTGTAAGTAAAAAAAAAAAAAAAGGGACCTATTCCTCTTTTTCGCACCACGCCTGCGCCCAAGTGGACAGCGTCGTAGTTAATCTTTACGTAGTTAATCACTGTGTTATTCTCGAAGCTAGTTAAATCATAATGCACAAGAAACTTCTACAGCTGTTTTCACTTGGGGCAGAAATACACGGTCAAAAGAAGCATGCGATCGTTTTTTCTTACTGGTTTAGTGCGCTGATATTGCAAAAGAGTAGAACATTGGGCCATCTGGTAACACATGAAAATAGCTTAGCGCAGGCACAAGCACAACAGAAAAACACACGGCACGAGCGCTGTCTGTCTGACGCTGCAATGGCAACATCTACACTTTATTGTCATATTCGACTCATATATAAACGCCTCCTCCCCGCACGCACAAAATAAAACAAGCAGAAATGTCTTAGTGTATTGAATGGAGTGGAATAATAAGCACAGTATACGGGAGGTTATGAGCGTTGATGTTGGTCCTTTCGTCCTAACTACCAAGTTCAGAGAACCATCTATTTCCGTAAAAGAAATGCAGAATACCAGCAGTGGCTAGGAAAGAAGCCTTCAAAACGCGGGCTATGGAAACATTAATGGGCCCGCCTTAATCTTTCTTTTTATTCCTGCCGGCAGCTTCTGAATCTGCCTTCGCGCTAAGCTCTCTTGTGTATAGCGCACTTTTCCTCGGATAAGAAGGCGATGTCCTAATCTGCGTGCTCTTCGCTTATATGAGGAACGGATCCCTAAGCACCAGTGCAAACATTAGCGATGGGCCATGAAGACAAGCGTTATTGAGTCAGCTCCAGACGTTTGCCGTAGCGCCTAAGAGAAAGACGAAGCGATCAACTGCTCCCAGCAACGTCTTTGCCCCTCTGGCATGAGTGGTCGTTCGTATAATTGCTCCAGCGAGCAAGGCGACGGAGGTGCTTTGTTTGCGCGTCTGTTCTTGTAATCCGACAAGGTAAAAGTAGTTTGCGTATAATACTCCCGTGTCCGTTTAATGTACCCCCGTACCGGCTCTTGAGAACCATACGCTCGTTTGCGCTAATGTATTTGTTTGTTTTCTTAATTCCTGGTTGCTGATTCGCAAATGCTGTTCGTCACAACCTTCATATGTGTGGCAACGTTGAAATCATCGTTGTGGTTGCTGTTTGTATAGTTAGCGCGCGTGCAAGTCGCGACGCATTTCTTTCCAACCCTCGTCGTCTTGGAATATAGGACTGTATAATAATTATAGGAGAAGTTAGATTGTTCGCTGTTTTATGTTGTTTTACGGGACTCGTTATTCGCTGTTCTTCGAGAGGAAAACTATCGCGGAAAGATCTGTGAACACAGTGTCTGGAAAGTGGAGGAAAAAGAGCGTTTCTCACACGCTGCATGCTTGACGGCTTCGCGCGTAGCTGTCGCGTACACTGTGTGCGTACAAGCGCGCCTGTATTATACAAGTGTAATGTTCGTGGTGTACGCAGTATTTACACTCGTTCGTGCAATTGAGATGTCGTCAAGTGCTGTGGTTCATTATTGTTTCTGTTTCTCTACCTCTTGTGGTGTCGAAGCAGACTTTTACAGTGTGACCAGTGATTGTGCAAACTTGTGATCAACCTTCCGACACCCTCATAGCACGCTCGGTGTGAAGTGCGCATCTGACAAAGTTTAAGAGATTTCGAACGCGATACTGCACACAATTACTTCGCTCGAAGCGCCTATACTGTAAGTGACATTATTACCCGTTGGTGTTTGCGTTGTTCCAGCTGCAATCGTTCTTTTTATAAGCGGCAGGACGAGTACAGAGCAATAGAAGAAACCATCCTGCACCACTTAAATTTCTTTAGTGGGTCCATCCGTGACCGTGTTGTTTGGTGCGTGTACTGTACATATGCGGCTGCCAATACGTTTGCAGCTAACCCTATTTTTTCGAAGTGTTTCATGATGTGACGTACTTTGTATCCCAACAGTGAGAAAAATTATTCGACTGCACAAGAAAACTGGGTACGTTTTTGGCAATGGTTGAGACAGGATGGTGACCGTCGAAAAGCTGGCGATTATTTAGCAAATATCACTGCAGTGTGTTCCACGCCGCAAAGTATGACGCGTTGCTCTTTTATTCCAACACTTGAATACGCGGCTAAACCGTAGATAAGCGATGGGCGGTGTTATTTTTATAACGTTTAAATCATCTCTCTGAGACACCGCTTCCCGGAAGTATTTTGATTGCTTGACGCGAGGTAACGTTAAGCGAGCTGCTGGTAAGTATAACAAGCAGACTGAATTTAATGTGACGGTCATTAAAGAATGCGGCAGTTTGGGCGAGTTGGTTTGACACGACTTCGAAAATATAGCGCAACTCAAGACAAAGACAGGAGACACACAAGCTCTCACTTTCAATAATTTATGGTGAACCGCCGAATGCAAAATATATAGGCACGTTATCGCCAGGTATGACGCAGTCGGTTCAAGCAAAAATATCAGTGGCACCGCAAGTATTGCAGCTCCTTGCAAGATAGAGCGATCGATCGCTTTGATGGACGCGTGTCACTTAAACTGTCCATCATCTCTGTCTCGCTAATATCGCCGGTTAGTTTGCCGCTTCTCGCAGTGACGACGATGCATTCTTCATAAAGGGGTCTGTACTTAGATTTACAGTTTCTGCAGTGTGCGTCAAGAAACTCTCCGCGGTCTACAAAAAGTTTGTTGAAAGTTAACGCTCGCGTGTCTTCCGTCTTCTCACCTCTCTTCATCTTGAGATGAGCTATATTTTAAAAGTTTTTAGCTGTTTCTAAAATAGTCATCGATTTTACCCACATCTCTTTTCGACTGGGAATTAGTCTAGCCCATGAACTGTCTTTACCGTTCTGAAAGCATAGACTTACATCACGAAACGACAATTAAGTGCAGATGGCATGAAGTTGTATTGAGTGATTCATGGGCAATTTTTGCAGTTAGGCACTTGACCTTATGTTGGGTTGTAAATCACTGCATCATTTCTTGGGTAATGTACATGACAATTTAGAACGCAACGGCAACCTTAGCTCACTGCCATCCATAGGGTCTACTATTAAACACTTGTTCCAGCGCGTATGACAGCGTTGAAGATTTGGGCCACGCCTAGCGGTCGACGAACTGACATGCTCAAAGCAAACATGCGCGTGAAGTCACAAAAAAAGAGTGAAAAGAGGAAGCCGACCTTGCAGTACATTCAGTCTTTCGAAGTTATTGGCATTTTCAAACGCACTGCCCAGTGCACGAATTCGTCACCGCGCTCATTGAATGGGGCGCTAAACGAAAGGAAATGTGGTTTAGTGGTTTTTTATTATTATTTATTGCAATTTCTTATTCTCCCATCTTATTCTTCCCTCTTTTTTTACCACCTTCAACAAGTGTCGCATGTGCACTCTTCCATTTTTTCAGTAATATCAAACGCGCGTACCGTTCGCTCGATAAGCGTCCTACGGCGCTTATTCGTTTAGCTTCACAAACAGTACAGCAGACGACGGTCGCCCTATCCTGTGCTTGGTCCGTTTGCGGCAACTTTCGGCAATTTGGCCGATTAGCTCCATCCTGGAGCGCTCAGTTCGGTGAACGGACAGTGCTCGTGTGATATTACTACAAAAAAATTGAACGGTGTACCTATTCTCAGCATTTTTTTTTTTTCTTGTAGGAATTTCCTCTCACCCAATTTCTGTGGGCTGTCGTAAGCGTACGCAATGGTTCATGGGAAGTCAAAAATTACTCTTTAAAAGAATTGTTCTGCGGTAAGTTGGCTTCTGCACTTCTTGCAGGCCTAATAACTCTCGGTACAAACACCGCCGACTATCCGAGGCTGCGCAACTAGACTTTAAAACCATTCTTTCATAAAATGAAGAGCAACATATCTTTGCAGTGAGCAGTAAAAATCAAACTCATGCTGTCGATAAGCATTCGTTACTACTGAGCCCTCGGGCATTGTCACAAAAAAAGGTTTTACCAGTACAATCAACTATATTCTCCCTGCCTCTCCTTTCCCTACCTCTCAACGACGAGACGACAAACGAAGAAGCGGAAGCGTGTAGTCTGTCAAGCGAAAGGTTCATTGCACCCACAAGTGAGAATTTGTCAAATGTGGCTCACAACACCGTGCAGCGCGGTGTATTTTTTTTTTTAGACATCAAACACACTATATGTTCCTGACGATGGTGTTGTACCATCAGCGATTCTAGGGGCTGTGTTTTGTAATGATTCATTTTTCGACGCATTCTTCCGCCCATTTATTATCGGTTGCTGCCGCCTGTCACATTAGGCTCGACAGCCAGCACGCAATCTCACTGACCATTTCTGGTATCAAAGACGAGGCTTACCAATAACAAAGAAGCAGAAGAACTGAACGAGAAAAGGATCTTTACAATATGCTGCCCTGATTAAAAGATTAATATGCGTGTCACACGACACTTGCTGCTGTTAGGATGTCATATTTCAAAAATGTGTACAGAGCTGGATATTTTGCCTCTGAATATGAGACGATGTCAGACTTGTTGACCAACTGCCGCAAAAACCCAAAGAACCATTTCTTGTTTGCGTACGTACAACCTTAGTGAAAAGCATTCAGGTCGCATGCCTTCTAGCCCTATAGGAGATCACTAGTGGGATATCTCACAGCGTTAATCTCTGTAAGGTGAACAACGTCCTCGCCCTCACCCTTCAGGGGCACCGTGAGTGGTCCACCATACGGTCCAGAAGCAAACTATGTGGCTTGAAAACTTTTCGCCGAGGTTGTACTTTTCTTATTGCACTTTTGGCGGTGATAGGGGCGTGTTGTGTTTCCGAAGGTAGTAAAAGTGGGGTTGTAGAAGCTAGTGAGCTTCTATAAGCTGTCTGTACATACACTTCGACGTTAAAACTGTTGGTCAAATCCAGTGTGTTGTTGTTCGTGACGAGAAACGAATTATTTAGTGTAATAAAACGATGTTCGTAAAACTGAAATTAACCCCTGTTTGCCGCCTCTGAATGCTTTCTATCTTTTCCTTTGATCCTTCCCATAAATGCACGGTGCATTTTGTACAAAACTTGTTTTCTGGTTTAGGTTTGGTTTGTGGGGTTTAACGTCCCGATGCGGCTCAGGCTGTGGGGGACGCCCTAGTGGAGGGCTCCGGAAATTTAGACCGCCTGGGGATCTCTAACGTGCACTGACATCGCACAGTACACGGGCCTCAAGAATTTCGCCTCCATCGAAATTGGACCGCCGCGGCCAGGATCGAACCCGCGTCTTTCGGGTCAGCAGCCGAGCGCCATAACCACTGAACCACTGCGACGGCCAGAACGTGTTTGCATATCACAACGCATTTTTGTTGCGGTTCATACTGGATTTAATTAGTATGTGTCAGTCCTTCAGAACAACCTGACTCATTTTGATTGGGTGTACCAGAGAGAAAAAGACTGAAGCTATGGCCAAAGTCGCATGAGATAACCGACGTTTCGGTGCCGACTCGGTCCATTATTGCTTGCCTGCCCGAATGGTTCGGCGTCCAGCTTCTACAATCTCTCTAAAGTGTTCAAGCTCGGTGTCCCCTGCGACCGATCATGGATTTCGCATCATCCCGTTTAAGGGGCCTTGTCGACCTACACCGTGTTTTGTCCCCATTGACTGGCAGAACGTCCACCCACTTAGAGAACTTCGTACATTTGGTTGGACTCCTCTCGCAAGAGAAAGTGAGCTCGGATGAGGTGTTGGTCTCGTTCGGCGTCTTCGCCCTCTTCACCAGCGTTCCGGCCCCTCTGGTAGTCAGCGCAACCTGGAAAAAGGTTAATTGGACGACCGACTTGCCGAAAGTACTTGCCTCAACGCAGACGAGGTTTCAACTCCTTGGTGGCGGGTACTTCTCTTTTAAAGTAGAATTATTCAGGCGAACCAGCGGCATGGAAATGGGAGTGGCAATATTCTAGACGGCTGTGAACATGGCGTTGAAGGTTATTGAGCAACGAACGCTGCAGTAGTTGACGAACAGACACGAGGTATTGCTTCGGCACGTGGATTTTGCCATCCTGAAGAAACCCACACTGGAAGAATTTCCGGCACACCTCAACTTTGTTGAATCGGCCGACAAGTTCCTCCACTACGGCGTCTCTCATAGCCTGAGTCGCTTTGGGACGTTAAACCCCATAAACCAACCAACCAAGTTCCTCCTGGGATAGGAGACAAGAAACGGCCTCCCGTTTCTCGACGGGCTAAGCGAACAGGACCTCGACTGGCACTCTCCGTCTACAGAAAACTCACTCGCACTGGAAGCTACTTATTTAACTTCAAATCACCCTGCAGCACACAAAGCAACCGTGGTCTCTGCTTTTGTGTCGAGAGCCAAGATGATTGCCAGACATCAAGCGCAAGCTGAAGCAGGAAACCGCACTAACTGATCTCCGCCGAAACGGCTACTCAAACAACTTTATCCGACGGCTTCACAGCAAACCTAAAAAACAGTAGACCACCGTCAACCCACGGGCGCTTCATGCTCCGGCCGAAAGACCGCGTACCAAAGAAATGAGCATCCGGTACCGTCTACCAAATCTCTTGTACTGTCTGTACTGTCACAAAGGCTTCGACAGCACAGACACGATGTCTAAAACTTCGATCGAAAACGCAGTGCAATTGTGGATCATTCCAAAGACTAGATCACTGCATCGACTTTGAGTATGTGAGCGCTGCTTAATCCGAACCCAACCGAACCAAGAGACAGCTTATATAATCCTGACAGATACAAAACACACCCACAAATTTAACCACTCCGCAGGCCTTGGTGACTCCGCAAAGTCCGCTCCCCACTGCCCCGCGAGCACGCACAATAACTTAGCTCACACGGCAGCGACCCCCTTTCCCGCAACAGTGGCAGTGGGCCAAAAAGGAGGAGGTTAAAACCGCGCCTCTTGCTCCCACGCAATAAGCCCGGAAGAAGGGGCCGAGCCGGCACCAAAACGTCGATTCTCTCATGAGACTTTGGTCGGAGTTTCTCAGTATTTTCTCCCTAATTCGCCTCCCGACCAGGCTGATTTCTGCCGAAGCGTTCACGTTCCGATTCTGTGTTAATCTTTTCGATGCCACGAAGCACTGATGCCACGCCTATCCGTCGATATTGGCTGCAAATGGGATATCCAAGGAACAGGAAGTCGTTGCGGGTTATCTGCGGAAAAATTATGCAGCTATGAAGACAGCAGTACCGTCCATCGCTAAATATTGATGTAAAATGTCTCTCAGACGTTAAGAGAACTTCTGCCCGTTTTGTGCTGGGCAGTTCTCGACCTTCGTTTTCAATTATTATAATTTCTCGCTGGAAATCAGTTATAAAAAGTACGCACTCACATGAACATTTAGTCATATAAAACTGACCTACCGTGAGGCTACATACTTAAAGTGAAACTGGAAGACAAATGAAAAGGGGTTCATCGCAGTGAAGCTGCATACGCATATTTTTGCCCTTTTTTGTGATCAGGCCGCGTCGTACAGATACTCGCGCCAAGAGAACTGGGACCACCAAAGGATGCAAAGAATTCCCAAGATCTCGTAAACACGAAGGTGTTTTGTAGCGAAAGCTACATTGGCCACGAACTTGCGATTTCGCGGTGGCGGTGCTCCAAGGAGGCACAGAGACCGACCTTGAGCCGTTGCCTAGCAACCGCCGCAGCTGGCGGACGCCGCGCGCTCACCGCGCCGTCTGGCATGACGTCACACCGCGTACCTTGCCGCGGAGCCGCCGTTTGGCATGACGTCACACAGCATGCCTCGTCGTTGCGCTCACCTCCGCTCGCTTCGCCAGCTGTGCCACCTGCCTGATAACAAGCTTACGCTACGTATATCCTGGCATAGCCGAGCTAATCCATGCCAATGTTTTGATGTGCTTCATCGTCACAGACGGTGTTTCACGTAAGTGAGGAGCCGCCACTACACAGCACGAGATGGTGGCAGAAGGCGCATGCCCACATAACAAGAATTAATTAAGTACGAGACGTGGGAAAATGAAGTTTGGCAACGCGCTTCTGTGGTGCAAGCCACATGTACAATTCGGGCTAGAAGCAATCCAGCTGAAGGACTGGCGCTAGGCGCTCAAGGCAAAACTAACGCACGATGCAGCACAAGGCGACATGATCTACAGACCTCACCCGAGGTGAGGGAAACCCAGAGTAAACTTATTTTCGAGGAATGGGAGAAATATGTCATATAAAGATATCTGATTGACAACAGATGGACAGAACAGCTTTTTTTAGATTTTACAAAAAAGAAAGACATAGTGCCCAACTGACAAGATGGTTTTATCCCCAGATCACACACGAAGAAAAGCAAGACGCATGCCCAGCCACATAGCAAAACAGGTACGCGGAAAGATAGGGATTACAAAGGGCCGTCCTAGTGCCTGAATGTTTTTTGCTTGTCAGCTTTTGTAGTCACAATCTCTCCATGTACTTCTATGGAATGTGTGGCAAATGTGGCATGCCCAGCCACATTTTGCTGTGTGGCTGGGGATACACATTATTTTTCTTTCAGTGTGATCTTGGAATAAAACCATCTGTTATCAGTTAGCGCTCATCTGGTCCTCCAGTGCTATGTCTTTTTGCAAAATACAATACCAACAAGCCACAAGTTCCACTTTGTTAAGATTTTTAGATATCTATGTACCAAAGCACCGGTTCAAAGTGGAAGGAGAAAAAGCTAGAAAATTTGTAGAGCTAAGCTTACTGATTAAGCGAATTAATCAGCGTAAGCTCATAGCATTAGTGGCCAAGAAGCCTGGAGTGGCAGGCTTGTTTTGGCGATTCATACGCGGCTGTCCGTTCGGCCGTCTCACGATCCCGTTTTAGCGTCTCAGAGGCGACTGCCCGATTGGGCGTTTCACAGCCCGGTTTTGGCGTCTCTCAACGCCCACGCGCGCTACCGCCTGTTAAAGTCAGTGTGGCGCCCTCTGTCGGTTTAGAAAAGAGGCTGGCGCAGTGGAGGGTGATATGCAAGACGCTCTCTGTCTGACTTCCCCAGATCCTGCACACGACAATAGCAGCGCGCCCGCCCCCTCCTTTCAATCAGGGTTTTTGTCTGGGCTAGTTGGTGCATAGCTAATTAACGGAAACCACAGCGCGAAAGAACGTAGACAGGAGAGAACACACGAGACAGAATGAGCGCTCGTCTTCTTTTCCCCTTTACCCCTTCTTTGCCCTCTCCCTTCGGCTCTGCCAATTGGCAGAATTGGAGCAGCTCCGCTCTTCCGCTGCAGATGATACCTGCGCTCTTAGCGGCGGCCAGGTGTACTAACGAGCATTTCCTCCCAGCCGCTCTCGACTTTCTACCTTTGCACGCCCCGGAAGATCCCTGGATGACGGTAGAGTCCATAGCGAAATGCTACTCTAAAACTAAAGCGAAGCTATAACAGATTTCGCTGTGAAAGCGAAAGAGCAAGTCATATACGAAACGCGCAAATGAGAAAGTGGAACAGAGCTTAAACGGGAAAGATGCACAGAGAGTTCATTATAAATAAAGCGACAGAATGTAAGTTCACCGTATAAGTATTGTAGGCTAGTTTTCAGATAGAAGGTGGGGAAGAACCGAGGTGCCGTCTGATAAACCCGAGTGACGAAGCATCAGCTACCAGTTTCGTAATGTGCTCGGACCGCGTGAGGTTGTTGGTGATATGAATTCCTAGATACAGGTATGAAACGACTTTGGAAAGGGTGGTTGAGTTCAATGAATATGCCTAGTTGACATTGGTGCGCTTGCGTATTACCTGCATGTACTTACACTTGGAAGCGTTGAGCTGCATTAGCCATGTGGAACACCAATCTTCAATTCTGCTTAAGTCATTTTGAAGGATTAGCTGGTCTTTTTTAGTGGTTATGCGACGGTACAAGACGCAGTCGTCCGCGAAAAGACGAATGGTCGATGAGATGCCTGCAGGAAGGTCATTTATGAAAATTAAAAATAGAAGTGGACCGAGCACCGAGCCCTGGGGGACAGCGGACAAAACCTCAGTTGCAGGCGACTGATCATCATCGATAATGGTGTATTGACAACGAGCAGTTAGAAAACAACGCAGCCAACAACAACCGCCGGGCACAGTACAGTGTTGGTGAGTATCTTGATGAGGAGGCGCTCGCCAGCGCGATCTAACCCTCACAGGAGGTCGGGTAGCACCGGTGCTCCTCCTTGTAGTAATCTGTAGTAAAATAAAGGAGCATGTCTTGTTAGGATGTCGCAGCATTCACCCAGGTGGAGGTGCGGCCCTGATTAACATTCTCAGGGAGCCTGAAAAAACCTGAACAACCTACGGCAGTGTCGTAAAAGTAAGGAATACGCACAAAGAAAGGAAGTCATAATTACTTTAAACTTAATCTCAAGAAAGATATGGAAATTCCTGGCTCTTGGTCACGCGAAACCGTTGACTGTGATAGCAAAAATGTTCGCGAAAAAAGGGCAAGAAGACGACGTCGGCGGCACCCGCCACAGACCTCAGGCCTGCTGGGAACGTTTCAACAAAAAACTTGTCACCGTTACTCATAGCCCGTACCCATGCGTGAAACTGTGGGAATTGTTTCATCAATTTGAAATCTGTAAACTATCCAGCTAGGCGCTTTAAAAAATGTTTTCCCGTGGTACCTCTTTCCTATAGATCCCTGTTGAAGAACGCCCACAAGTATTCTATCGGCACGGCGGTTCAGTGCTGGAACATGGCATTCTTTGCTGCGTATGCTATTAGTCCTGCCGTGATGAGCCCAGTACAGTGCGACAGCAGTCGGCGTCAGCAATTCCTTCCTTCTCAAGAATTTGCAGGGAATTAATTATTCAGAGAACCAGACAGAAAAAAAAAAAAAAAGAAGCTTTGACATAATGGCAAGATGTTTGCGGAGTGCTATGCACCCTGGCCAATCCCCCGCTGTAGGTATGTGCCATTTAGCCTGAGGACATCATCATCATCAGTGCGTCTTTGGTTGCTTCGTCTGAAGTACTGCAATTTTAAAAGTGAAAGTACTGAGTACAGCATATACTTACAGCCCGCTGCAATAGTGCGAAAACACTTCGCTAGTTTAATGGTCGAATTACGCAACTTCTTTCGTATTCGGTTTAAGTATTGCTTCTTCAACTCACATGAAATACTGCTAATATGGATGCGACCCGTGAGTGACCCGTTTCAAAGCAGAACAAAAGACAAACTGGTGGTATTAACACCCTTCAAGCAGTACAGGCAAAATCTTGTGCAGTAACCCAACGCTAGTTTTCACGGTTTGCTAGCCCGAAGGATTTCTTTTTTTTTTAATGCAGAATTCGAAGTGTCCAAGCCATTAAAGAGCTAGCGGACTTATAACGCAGAAATCGATGGTGCAATAGCACTGGGAATTCGAATAGCAGTGCCAGTAAGGCCGCTCGCGCAAACCATCCGCGTTTTTGGAGTGCTGAAATTCCTCGCCTAAAGCTGGCTGTTCTCTGATCGTTCTATTCCGCTGTCGCGGTCGACATACTACTGTATTTGCTTGATTGTAACAAAAATAACGCTTCAATATCTGGTCATATCGAGGACGGAATAAGTTCAGTTGAGCGTTCATAACGGTGTGCCTCATCGTGGTCTGCCATTGAAAATAGCGAATATCTTTTTATTTTTTTCTTCCTTTCTGCGTCGTCTCAGCGGACGCATCGCGATAGACCATTGACTTCATAGCTGTAACCGACCGTAAATTGCGATCGCTGCGAAAGATCCCACCACTGCTCGGGCTGCGCGACTGGAACTATCGGAATATATGTGGCCCGAGGGAGTAGAGTGCCGGTATTTTTCCCCTTGATTTGCTTTTTACTGCATCGCGTTTTCTCACTACCAAGAAAGAATCGCAAAACGGAGCGACGTTGAAGCCCGAATATTTTTTTTGTCTATTATCAGCGTTGGAAGCTTTATACAGGACGCCGCTGTGTGGTCTAATGTCCACTATTTCCTCGTCGACCGAGTGAGGAGCCGAAGCGAAGCGTTTCGTCCGCGGATACGACTGCCTCGAGGAAAAATCGCAACTGTTGTTTGGTCAATAAAGTTTCTAGTTTTGTTTCTTTTTCTTCTAGCGATTATTTTTTTTTCTGGAGGCACCCTTTCACCTATGCAGTGCATGATGGAACCCAGTGACTGATAGCCTACATTTATAATACGGCGCACCTAAAAGCAACATTAGCTGTTTAAATAAAGTGGGTTTCCAGAGTTTCGCCGGTGGTCGTCCTTAGTCCATGATCCCTAGTGGCTTACGTGGCCTCTCTGGCTCTGATGAGCATCTTGCGCTGCTCAGAGAGACCCGTGTTGGTCAGCTCCGCCTCCCACTCCGTTTAACTGAGTGCTTTAGCTTTATGTTTCTCTAACTGTTCCCTGCAGTTCTATACCATGTGAATGAGGTCGGACACTTCTCCGCATGCAGTGCATGTGTTGTCTCTGTATTTTTCGGGCCAGATTTTTTGGTACTTGGCTAGGTTTGGGAAGATCCTAGCCTGTATGTTTGTTTCTCCACGATAATGCCTCCTGTCAGCTATGTTCCTTGTGTGATTCTGCGTATCGTTTTTTTTTTTTTTTCCTGATTTGAAGTATTCCAGTAGCTCCCCTTACGTGAGAGGGGTAGACGGCTCTGGGAATTAAGCGGTTGGGGAAGAGAGGGGGAGTCCAGTCGAGCAGTAAATAATTTTCCCCTTTTCTTTTCCCTTTCAATCTCAGTGTCATAATTTGGTTTTATACTTTCTTTTTCTTTCACTATTTATTTGCTTGCTTGAACAACCGGCGGGGAGTAGAAAAAAAATCGTTGTTCTTTAAGCCGTGCCCTGTTGCGTGCAGGTATGGTTTTGCGCGTAAAAATTTCTTAGCAAACCCAAAGGAATACTTCGAGGAAGGTTAGAAACTGCGCAAAAGGACGAGGACAAAAGGTAAAGAAACAAACACGACACCACGGGCACAGACTGGCCAACCTATAGGTGAAAGTGAGGATTACAGAAATTGACGCAAATTTTTCAACTATGTTACTAAGGCGTCGTCAAGACTATTTATTATCTGGAGTCAAGCGAAGTGTAACTAGATAATCATTAAAGTAGAGAAAAATGCGTAAAACATCTGTACGTAAAGGCGTTCTGCGACGTGCTGGTCGAATGCTTACAAATATATATCGCAAAGGACAGGTGCCACAGAGAACCCGATACAAATCCCAGCCTTCTGCACACACAAAAAAAATGCAGTGAAGTTCAGATAAAAGTTTCAAGAAAGTGTCCTGTGCTCACACCTGTCATATTCTGAAAGTCAACTTCACCGTTCTCTTATATATCCTGCCTAATTGCTTAAAACAATCGATTAGGCGATATCGAGTAGAGCAGATCTTTTACGTTGCTGGAGGATACTGTAATGGCCGTCGGAACGCCATCTTCTAAGAGTTTGACAACTTCACTGGAACTGCGTACTAACAACGGCTCCTTTGCAACTACAATTTGCAGGCTCGACTGTAGGTACTTTCCAATATCATTATGTTGACAAGTTTCATTTTCCGAAACGCTGGCACGTAGGGGAGTCAGGTTTGCGGTTCTTTCCAGCGAAGATCTCTAGACCGATCTCAACGCTTTCGACTGCCTTGCTAAGAGAATCAAGGTGCGCGCTGTTGAAGCTTGACAGCACAACGTTTCTGATCTTTCGGAAAGAAGTCAGTATGCTTGAAATTCTTTCTAACTGCTTCTGTGGCCTCTTTGTCAAAGGTACCGATAAGCAAAACGACAAAGCTGCTTTCCTTGTCTGCCAGTATGATAGTGAGGTCATTTTCTTTGAGGTAGAGCTCAACCCTCTTTTTTTATGGAAGGCTTCTTTTGAGGCAAATCACTTAGAGTTCGTTGCAGACAATCCACTCCATCCCCAATGACGCGCTCCCGCTGCTTTTCTGGAGCACGCTTACCTACGCGTCGCACCACGGCGACAAGGTGAGAGTGTTTTGGAGCGGGCTCGAAGGAGAGCTTGAAGCCTTCTTCCAGAATATGCTGTACGTCTGCGGGCAGGGCGGCGTCTTCAAGTACGGTGACCTTGCTACCCGACGGGACCCAGGAAGGGTCGATCTTGCACGGTTGCCACAGGAATTCAGCAGCATTCGCGGCTAGCTTCTTGTACTCGGCGAGTCGAACGGAAGCGACGTAGGCGTGCAGATCACACTGAAGTAAAGTCTGAAGCCAGTCCGTGTAAGGCTCCTGTTTCTCCAGCACTTGTACTTCAGCACCTTCGATATTCTCGGGACGTGGCCCCAGGATTGTACCAGATGACCGAATACAGCTTGAATTTGTGGAGGTACTATCCTGCACTTCAGGCAGTACTCCAGAACTCGGGACTAACAGGTGCTCAGAGAGATTCACACATAAAATGAGCACTACATCTTTCTTGGGTTGCTTACACAAAATGGAACCCTAAGTAGAAATATGCGTTAGTAAGACGTTTCGGCTGGCTAGTTGGTTCATTTTTGACGAATGTTAGAAGCTGCGCGTGCTTGCCAGAAGCTTCTCGATACATTTAGACTTCTGGCTATGAGCCTTTGGCAAAAAAAAATAAGGCTCTCCACGCGCTTCCTCTTCATAATCAACTTATTCATCGGCAGTAGCTTCCTGGAAGGTCATTCGTATTGGAATTTGCCTCAATGATCTCCATTTTGTCCATGCTTTCCACGATGTACCAGTACAAGAAGGTCTTGCGCGCGGCAGATCACGACTGCGAAAAACATAAGTACACTTATCAGTGGTCACCAAACATGGTTCACAAGTTGTACACTGTTCCAGAAAGTGGGTACGAAATGTGGAAAAAACGAGCAGCTTCAGAACAAGCACTACCAACCAGTGAACTGCTCGGAGGTTCGCTTGAACAGTTCCTGTGTGGCTGTGTTATTCCCAATGAAAGCAGTTGACGTCTTGAGACACTTAGGGGGAATGTCGCAGACAGCGGTCTTGACGTTGTTCGGGACTCACTCCATGAAAAACCCCGAGTTCTTGTTCTGGACACTCTGCAGACCCGGGGAACACAAGCCCTATGCGCGGCCGTCTTTGACTGAAAGGTACGTCGGGCCAAAGTTTGCGGTACAAAAGCGCCCAATTTCCTGTGTCACCCCACGTGCCGACAGCCACCGCAGCGAGCAGTCGAGCGTTATCTTCCCCAATGATCGCGGCCAGGTCTGCAGACGAAGGTCTCGTTTCGGGTGTTGCCCTCCTGCGTGCCTGCCCCACGAGTCGGGTGCTATTAAGCACAGGTTTGGGCAACACGTTGTTATGTCTGAACTGTCTGCGAAGGCGCCGGTGCGTATCATTAATGCCAAGGAAACCGTGGATCGCTTAAGGGCGGATAGCAACCATGGCCTGGCAACGAGTACGCGTCGACGAGGGTTGCCGTGGCGCGTGACCGTACGCGGAGCTCCAGTTCGCATCGTATCGAGTGTCCGGATAATGCAGAATCTGCACAAGGCTACCCTAGAATGGCGACCTCGCCAAGGTGCGACGGCATGGGCATGACGGAAGCAACGTTGGCTCCGCGCGGGGGTCAGTTTACCGTAACCCGCCGGTTGGAGAAACGTACACGTCGCTGAGGAGCAAGCCTACAGGACGAACGGACATTCCGAGAACACAATCTTCCTATTTCGCAGCGTGAGAAACAGCGGTTGCCTGCGGAAGGCTGGTGGTGTGTGTACCTACGTGTTGTGACTTACGTGCAGGAATTCGAGGGCGGGCCTTTATGGTGCCGTGTGAAAAGAATGGCAATTTGTGTTCTTCGATTGGTGCGTGCCCAAGGACAACGAGTTCCCTGCCTAGGAACCTAGGGACATTACAAGGCTTAAAACCCCGGGTTTCCGCCTCGTAGGAGGAGGATTCTCTGAAATCTCTATCTGTAAAGATGTAAATAAATTCTAATTCACCTACGAGAGCTCCTCGCTTCCGAGGTTCCTCGACGCCTCGCTGGTCTTCGCTACCCTCGACTCGGGCCCAATGTCCGGCGTCGCGACAACGTGTCTTCCATCAGCTGGCCATGGAACAACCCGGGCTAACCTTAGAACGCAGCCTACGCGACCTCGCCGGCATTCTCCTCACTCAAGCTCGAACATGTGACAGGGGCGTGGCCACAAGTGGGAGAAATTGTGAGATTGTGCGGGAAAGTGAATGTTCAGGCCACTCCTTCCTGGGCGAGGCCGTCCTCTGTCTAGGGACTCTAGGGAATGAGAGCCCTATTTAACTCGGCTGTGAGTGTGGCCGAGAGACTCCAGTTAGCGAAGAAGCTCCCTTCCACTGAGAGTCACTCTCAGTTGCTCTTTTTGTAAATCATGTAAATAGCCTGTATAAGGTTTTTTTTCCCTTGTTTTCTCTTCTTAACCACGTCTCCGGCTTCCTCGTCCCCTCCTCCGGCCCGACCACACTGCCCCGATCCTAATAGCATTCATCGAAGCTTTAGTTTCGCTGCGAGGAACTACTGGGATGGAGTACAGTTGGCCGCCGTCTCCGCCCGCTTGCACATGCGCAGCTGACAATGAAGCGGACGACGGCTCTGCACCCAACGTTGCTATTGGCTGCTAATAATTCCTGGCAGACGCAACGCTCTTTGTGGTGTGATCCGCAGCGCCAGTATAGACACAGTCTTCGTATCGACCCCACTTGTGACTTCCGCATGCCACGCAAATTAGATAGACGTGATCGCAAAATTCAGGGGGTCGCTTTGTTGACCTAAAGCGCGGAGAGGCGAAAGCCTTAAGCACGGTGTTGCTGCTAGTGTCACTGATGTGTGGTTACGATTTTAAGCTTCGCCTCTGAGTGTGGAACGCGAAACCGTCTCGCAACGCTGCCAGGGAGTCCACAGAACGCCATTGCCCGTTCGGCTCTACGTCTTGCTTGTCGGTAAATTAGTTTTTGAGGAAAGGAAATGTA
Organism: Amblyomma mixtum; assembly: GCF_055824585.1. Lineage (NCBI taxonomy): Eukaryota > Metazoa > Arthropoda > Arachnida > Ixodida > Ixodidae > Amblyomma > Amblyomma mixtum. Next base: position 31,938,949 of record NC_143016.1, on the reverse strand, counting down.
TCTGTCTCGCATATCTCGGTGGACACCTGAACCTCGCCTTAAGGGAAGGGAGGAAGATGGGAGTGAACGAAGACACCGTATTCACCAGACGCGCCTTTGTTCATTCCAAACCATCGAGATGGCATGGCGGAGTGATCGCCAGTGAACCGACACCAGGTAAGTATGACTGGCTTCAGGTTACTGTCAGCGCATGTTAAAATCTTAGCATATGCTGACGACATCGCCGTGTTCTGCTCAAGTAAACAGAGTATCTGTGAAGCCACGGCTGTTGTTGAGAAGTTTTGCAAATGCACCGGGGCGCAAATAAATTGGGAGAAGAGTTATGGATTCTGGCATGGTGACTGGGAGGAAACGCCAGACTATTACTTCAGACTTCGGTAGGCCACAACTCCGACGACGTATCTTGGAGCACCGCTGAACTCTTATAGCAACCCCGAACCATACTGGAATGAACAGGTGGCAATGGCAAAGGAAAAGGCCAGTGGGTGGCAGGGGCGACCACTATCAATGTTCTCGCGCGCCACTGTGTGTAACCTGTTCCTCATCTCCAAGATATGGTATGTCATGAATGTGTTGAGCGCCTCGCGGATCAATATTCAAAGGATCCATCGGGTTTTTGCTGTATTTATTTGGGCGTCGACATGGAAAAGAACTAGTCGAACAAGCTTATTCTTGCCCGTGAAGAGAGGAGGTCTCGGTCTTGTTCATTTATTTGTACGACAAATCGTGTCCCGCTTTATGTTCCTTCGCGACCAGAACGATATTTTTCTTCGCACAGTTATGCAAGTTCGTTTATGTCGATTGCTACCAGGAGTTGTAGTATGCTCTGTTAAAAACATGCGTGGTACAGTGAGAGGTTATCTGCGTGAAGTTGTGCTTGTGTACAGAATGTTACAAGTGCGGTTTTCAATGCAGTACCTCTCCAATGTCACTAGAAAAAATCTGTATAAAGATATAATTGAATCAATGCTCCCTGTACCTATTTACCCATTGTCAAACTGCGGAGGCCCAGGAGCAGATGTGCTCAAAAGGGTTAAAAGAATGCCAGTTTACCCATCTTTGAAAACTTTCTTCTTCAAACTTCATACCGGAACTCTGTCGGTCAAAACATGGATGCATGATAAAGGACTCTTTGTCCCTTGGTCAACAGATTGTTTTCTATGTAAAAAACCTGAAACAATAGACCACGTGTTTTTAGGTTGTTGGGATGCGGTTTGTTTCTGGGATGTGCTTCAAAGAACCTTAAAGAAAGATTTACCGCTACACCCGCATGGCATCAGGTTCTTACCGGTAGGAAAACAGGACATCCCTTATGACACTATTACGCTCCTTGGCCTCCATAGTTTATGGAAAACAAGGACACAATTCAACAATGCAGAAGTAGTTGTGAGATCTCCACGCGAGCATTTCATTGAAGGTGTCATACGTCTGAGGGAAGTGTATCAGGCACTGCCTGATCAGCCAACTTGGTTAAATGTGTTGGATGACTTGGTTCAACTGAAAAAAATGTACGTGAAACGCTCGCTCCACCGGGCAGGCAGACGCGGCTTCCGTGGCAATCCAGGCGCTCACCCAACGCGCGTCTCGGGGTTAGTCGGCGTTCCGCTGACATACAGCAACCGCTCCGATATCCTTGATGTCGACGGGGCACAAAATTCGAAACCAGGATATTTCACGGCAGTCGCAGCCTATGAAGACGGCACAGTGGGAGCCGCCGCCACTATCCGGACTAATTCGCCTGCAGAAGCGGAAGGAGCCGCCATCGCACTTGCTTTGGCCCACTCCACCATTGACAAAAACGTAACCGAAATTTGCACAGATTCCCAGGCCGCGTACCGCCACTACCTAAAGGGCGTGGCGACGCCGGCAACACATCGTATTCTTGCCACAGTCACCCCTCTCGACCGAACGGTTACTCTGTCGTGGGTCCCTGGGCATGCCTCGATCCCCGGTAATGAGCGCGTTCATGCGCTGGCCCGAGAACTCTCCTCCCGGACCCCGGATGATCAGGCACCCAACCCTGCGAAAGAGGCTACATCGGTCCTGTATACATATCATCAAATTACAACATTCTACAAACTCAGCCGCATGACACTGCCACCACCCCACAGTACCTTGTCGCCCTCATCCAGCGCCACATGGCGGCAATTACAGACAGGCTGTTTTATTTCCCCCCACCGTCTCTCATGCTTTCACCCCACCTTTCCTCCTGATTGTACCACCTGTGGCGTGCCCAGATCTACACTTTTCCACTACCTTTGGGAATGTCCTTCCCCAAAGGCAGTACTCAACATCCCCAATCCCACTCATTCTTCCTGGGAGGCTGCTTTACGGACCGCTCAGCCCGCCGGCCAGAAATGGCTAGTGGATCGGGCTTTACGTGAAGCGCAAGCCCGTGGACTCCTGGACCAGTAGGGGACCACCCTGGAAGATTTTTATTTTGTTTTGGTGTAATAAAGTTGTTTCCATCCTTCCAACTGAAAAAAATTTAACCTGCCGCGTCAGTGCAAGTGTTGCTGACAAGTTTTACTTCTTTGTACCCGTTGTGAAAATGCAATAAAGAAAAAAAAAGCTGGCATGGCGGAGTGGTAGCGTGCTCGTCTCGCACTCCGGAGACCGGGGTTCGATTCCCGAGCTCGACCAGTTTCCTACTCGGCTTTATTTATTTATCTGACCTGACTAGAAAGGTAAATTAGGCTAATTAGGTAATTAAGCAATTAACTCAACTCATTCCCACTTACTTGGAGCATCACTATACGATCCCTGTAATTGGTTGCATGGTTACTAGGCGAAGTACAATGGGCCCCGTTTGAAATTCGCGCTCTCTGACGTCACGACCATTTGGACCAATTGAAAAGCGTGACATTTCTGTCGACAACGCCTGCTTACAACGATGAGGCATTAAAGGCTTCCGCCTTAAAATTGCCTGCACCGAATTCGCCGATACGTTGCCTTCACTAAACTTTATCTTCATAAAATTAGTGCATCAATTAGCCCTCTGTGCCCGACATGTGGTGTGCGCAAAGATCTTCAACACTTGATCTGCCGCTGCCAAATATTTAATAACCATCGCAAGGCACTGTTAAGTGCTTTAGGACTCAGGACGGCCCCGTGCACCTGGAGCATGTTCTTGGACTCTGGCTGCGCGAACGACACAAGCATCCCAGCGAACCACAAACCTCCCATAGATGTCCAGATTAAGTCTGAACGTCTATGTACCAAAGCAAAATCTCTCAGACGTCTTATCTACCAACCTTTTTTCGTGGAAAAGCTGGAGACGTACCCACGACATTATATCTGCCTTGACCTAGACTCCTCGTAGATATTACTTGTCACGTCCTGGGTATGTAAGTGAGATATATAATTTAAGAATTCCATATTTTTCAATCGTTCGATATTTCGTATTGCCTTACTGCATTTAAATTTGGAAATTGCTGTTCACTACAAATTAGAGGCATCACCAGCGCTGCCTGTGTTTTTGTGTTTTTTGTGCTCGCTTCACGGCAACATTATCCTACCTAGAAAGAAGAAAAATACGGGAAGTAGTAAAGACAAATCTGAATGCAGACGCGTCAGGTTTCTGACTCAACTGTACGCAGTTTGTTTGAAATGCCAGTCACTTTGGTCAGGATTCGCATTGTTATTTCATTACTGTTCTTACATTCAATTTATACCTTGTGCTACAGCCTGCAAGCTATCTCAACCACACTGAAAAGTGAGGACACACTAAAAACATTTTTGTTATTTAGCAGCCATGACTATATAATAACCATTTTTTCTGATTAAGCATGTTTTATTCAACTTATCCAACTATTTAATGTACAAAAATTGGTTCAGTTCAATTTTTGGGAGTTATTTTTTCTCAAAAATGGGTTAATAAACCTGCTAATCGCGCTAGCAATGATAACTAACTATTGGAATGTTGAACTGAAGAAAGCTTAGGCATTTGTGTAGCTGAATGTGTGACCTCATATTTCTTGAGAATAAAATTCTTGAGTCCCGCTTCTTATCATCATGTCAACACTGTAATCATGTCCAGTCCAGGCCAAAAATTTCTCCAGTTAACCCTGTGCCAGCGGCGGCCCCCTTATCCCAGCAAACTTCCGAACCTCATCTGCCCACCTGCCCTGATCCTCTCTGCTGTGCTTGCATTCTCTCTGAATCCAGCCCGTTACCCTAATGATAATTGGTTATCTTGCCTTCATGCTACATGCGCTGCCCATATGCCTGTTCTGTGCCGCGGACAGGCGGCGGCGGGGAAAGCGCGGTGAATTGTCTACGCCGCCATCGCGTTGTAGTTCGTATCGTATTTTATCAATAATAGCGCAAACTGCTCATGGCGATTGCAGCTGTGAAAAAAGTAATATGCTACAATTTAAAAGTTATTTACTTATTTTTCGTGCCACAGCAAGCCTGCTACTAAGTACAAAAAAGAGACGATACAAAATATGTGTAAGTTTCGCACACTCCGCACGAGGCTAGGTTCAGCCATGGCGGCAGTGGTAGAGCGCACGGCGTGTGCGATTTCTCATCGTGTTCCGTGGGAACGTTGTGTTTGAAGAACCTCGACAAAGAATTAATTATTACCTTATTATTGCTGGCGAGATTGTTCAACCGTTCTTTCCTTGATGGAGCTGAAGGAAGACAGTTTGCTTGCTTTTACTACTCGGCGAAGTGGACCCGTCAGTACAAATTAGGACTACAAGTCGTTTTCACCGGCTGGAATCGTGACCTTTCCTGGTGCGTACTCAGTCTCAGTTTACTCATTGAAGTGTATTTTATGCTATTTTTGGGTTCGTAATGAAAAAATTCTAACGCATTTATCGGCACGTTATATTTTTACGCTCACTCGTTTGGCTGTTTTGCCAAACTCGCTGTGTATTGAAACAAAGGCTGGTGATGTATGCAACTGGCCTCTACTACCGAAATGTGGGCATGCGTTCGGATGGTGTGCCGAAGTGCGTGTGCAAGCACACTCCGCTCAGCACGACTGCCTTTTAGTGCTGCAAGGGCAACCTCAAATCAAATCAAAATTTTATTTGTCTGTATAGTACACATTCATAAATTCTGATCTGCCTAAGCACATTTTGCTTGTTGGCTGATCAGGCAGCAGGTGGAGAAATACCTTCATATGTATACTTTACTTGTCTAAACACTCATACTAACATAGAAAAAAAAATCAATAAACCAAACAAAACACAAAAAAAAAAAATTTGAACACAAAATTGCACATACCAAAGAACTCAAGCTATACACAGGGAAATACATTTGCACACCAATTTCTCATGTCAGTCATCATCCTACGTTTGTTACTTGCAATACATAGATCATCGGGAATTTCATTAAATACAGCCGGTACATAATAACTGCGCATCTTTTTACCATAGTTTGTGTAAACCCGTGGCTTAAAAAAACGTTCTGTTTTTCTCAAGGTGACATCTTTTTTTACGGGAGTCTTATATTCATTTGAATAATAATACCGTGTTAACACAACAAAGTGAAATAGTTCACGAATTTGAAGGATGCCTAACTCATCGTATCTCTCTTTCATGTCAACCGAGTGTAGTTTTGTGCCGTACGATATAGTGTTGACGATTCTTTTTAGGATAACATTTAATGCTTATTTCTTGTATTCGGAGCAGTTACCGTATAGAGTAATGCCGTACTTTAAAACAGGTTCTACTAATGCTGTATAGACCAGTCGCCTAAGATGGAGCGGAGTTTTACCACGAAGGTGATACATCATAGCCGCAATGGCCCTTATCTTTCGAGAGAGGTAGACGATGTGGTCGCTCCATGTAAGGTGTTGGTCAAAGTGGATGCCCAGATACAGAACTGTTCGCTCTATTTGCATAGCTTTACAATTACACTGGTAACAATGGGATGTATGAAGATACAGTGGTTGGTTGAAAGCAACAATTTTATGAGGGTTTTTAAAGCATGTCAGTTTTGTTTTGTTCACGTTTAAAAAAATGAAATTTTGCGAGAACCAGTCAACAACTTCACTTATATCTGTTTGAAATGACTCCACGCCTGTACGATAATCAGTAGCTTCAAGTGCTAGCGCTGTGTCGTCAGCGTATTGAAAAACGTTTGACTTAAGCTGTAACAAACCCAAATCGGATACATATATGTTAAAAAGTAGTGGGCCAAGTGTACTTCCCTGAGGTACACCGAATTTAACATTTTTTAAATCTCCATGCGTATTATCAAGCATCACACACTGCAATCTACCTGTAAAATAATTGACAAAAAACTTGTTAAAATGACCGCGGAACCCAAGTGAGCTTAATTTTTCGAGTAGTAGTGTATGGTCTATTGTGTCAAATGCCTTAGTTAAGTCCAGAAATAAGGCTAACACGATGTGATTATTTTCTAGTGCATTGTAAACATAGTCAGAAAATTCTTCAAGAAGTGTAGTCGTACTTCTATTCCTTGTGAAGCCAAACTGCGCATCATTGTTCAAAGAGTATTTTTCACAGAATGATTCCATAACATATGCAACATGCTTTTCCGTAATATGTGCTATTGATGACAGTATTGCGATCGGCCTATAATTTGTAAAATCGCCTTTCTTCCCGTGTTTGTAGATTGGCCTGACAACAGATATCTTAAGTTCTTCGGGGATATCACCAGTTTCGAATATACCATTCAATATGTTCATAAGCACTTCTTTCAAAGCGTCAAAGTTTCTGCAAAGATCTCTCAGACGAATGCCATCATACCCAGGTGGCTTGAACTGCTTCATTCTGCACATAATGCTCCATAGCTCGTCCACTGATATCAGTGGCAGATATGCAGTATGCACACATGTCCGCTTCGGTCGATGTGGTACAGGCCTACTGACAGCTATATTCCGCAACTTTTCGGTTGTGTGTATAAACACGTCATTAAATTTTTCACACAGCACTTTCACGTTCTCTTTTGGAAAATTCTTTTTTACTGCTTCATCAACGGAAGCCTTTCTCTGTCTACCCATCAGTTCATTGGCAATTTGCCACGTTTTCTTTCCGTCATGTTTGTTCAGTGAAAACTGTCGTGCGTAAAAGGATCTTTTCGCCAGACGCATTTTCGCCGTTACCTGATTCCGCAGAGCGCGATATTCATCTCTTCGAGCTTTATCTTCAGGTTGCTTCCTACATTTTTGCCACGCTTTATCTTTTGCACAGCACAACTGTGCTATCTCATGAGTTATCCACTTCTGATCTGGTCTTCTTATTTTGATGTTAACAGATTTAGTTGACTGTGCATAGACGTTGTGAAAGATTTCAATAGTTTTGCTATATAAGCTGATATGATCTAAGTCTAAAAAGGAACTCCAGTTAACATTGCGAATTAATTGGTCTACTTTTCTGTTATCCAGAACAGAACCTGTAATAATACCTCCATCAGTTGTATGATCCTCAGACAGAATTGCAATCGTCACAAAGTAATGATCAGCTAGTTTTTGCTTGATAACTCCCGAAACATACTGCTGGTTTTGCAAACGAATAATTATGTGGTCAATGCATGACTTGGTAATATTAGCACCTAAGTATTCCTCTCTCGTGCATTCATTAATTACATTCACAAGACCAAATTCTGCCAGCAAATTGAGGTAATCTGCTGTGATACCTTTTGTCTCTTTCATAATGTCTATGTTTAGATCCCCTGCAATGATGAAGTTCTTCTCATTCATATATTTATGAAAAAAAGTATGCAGCTCATCTAGAAATGCACTGCCATTCAGATTTGGTGGCCTGTATATTGCACATAAAGTGTAATCTGTATTTCCTTTGGAAATAGAGAGAGTGACCGCCTCTGCGTGAATAAAGCTGACGTCAATTCTATTCGTCATCCACTCATTTTTTATGAACAGCATAACACCGCCTCCTTTACGGTTTTCACGGCACAATGCGTACTGAGTGTACCCTGCAAATGTAAATGCACATTTTCTCGACACATCTATATTCACCTCTGTGAGAATAATAACATCAAATGGAACCGCAGCAGTCTTTAAAATGAATCCTATTTCATCCCAGTATTTGTTTAAACTTCTGATGTTGACGTGCAGCAAACAGAGTTCATGGTTCAAATCTGCATCTCTCTGTGCAGTTCCAACATGAACGTTCCACTCGCTAAATGAGTCAAAGGACGCCATTACGCTAGTTTCTCAAGATCCTTAGCAGAGTTGATACTAATTATCGATGCACCTTCACTTTTCGGACAAGAATTTTGCCGTTGCTCACCCAGACGAATTTGAACCCTCGATCTTTCGCAAGCTTCTTGCAATCAGCAAGCAGCATTTTTTGAGCTCTGGTCAGGTTCTCATTTATGTAGATTTTTTCTGTTTTCAGCGCGCGCTTTTTCGCCAGCCACATGTCCCGTGTGGCTTGGTCCACGAAGCGAACAATAATCGGCGCAATCTTATCTTTTTGTGCCTTGAGTCGATGCAGCCCTTCTATTTTCTGTCGCTCTGGTATCTGTACATTCAACTTTTCACTGAGGTCAGTCAGAACTTGGTAAAGGTCCTGATTAGGGGCTTCAGCAATCCCATGTATTTCTACATTTCTGCGCCTTGTGTACTGCTGTGCGCTTTCAACACAATCTTTTAGCCTGGCAATCTCAGTGTCCTTTTCAGTCAATTTTTCATTCAGTTCTTCAGTTGTTTTCTTTAGTTCAGTTATCTCGTTTTCATGACTGGTAATCTTTGACAAGAGTTCGTCGTATTTGGAAGCAAGCATTTCCATTGCTTTTTCTACTGCCTGTGTGGTAGCACTCTGTTTGTCTACCTTGTTTTCAAGCGTTTCTAGTCGGCTCAAAATTTTTGTAAGCTTCTGGCTGAAGCCTTCAATCAGAGTGTTCATAGCGGTTGTCTTGGGAGACGGGGGCCTACTACTCTGCATTGTCTCATCATTTTCGCTGCTTGATGTATCATCATCAGTACTTTCTGTTTCCCTGCAGTCAACACACTTCCAGGCCGATAAATCGCCTGAACCTATGTTTTTAAGAGCTGATTTAGTTGTACCTGAGCATTTTATGTGGAAAGACTTTTCACAGTTACTGCATGTTAAAAACGTAGTTTTCTTGCCAAAATTCTTCGAACAAGAGAAACACTGCTGAAGAGCCATTGGTGAGTACAAAGAAGGTCACAAAAAAAAAAGGTGCAGTCCAGTGGAGTGTACAAGAAAAAAACAACAACAAAAAAGAAACAAAGTGTCGCTTACCTAAGAGCAACAGGACAAGAATTAACACAACATTCGATGCTCCACCGGACTGCGGAGGGTCGCCTTTCGCTGCTTCCTTTTGTAGTGCTTAAATCCCGTGGTCCATGACGTCAGTTTCCTGTAGGCGGTGACGGCGAAGTTATCTGTCGATGCTTTGGTGCTTCTATCTTCATTCCACGCTCCCGTCATGCAGCAGGATCATCTGGCCAGTAAGGGACACATCGGCGCCTAAGAGCAACAGGACAAGAATTAGCACAACATTCGATGCTCCACCGGACTGCCACCTTTGACCTTTGACGCTTCATAGACTTGCGTCGGTAAAAGTGGCGTAAATTACTGGGTTTGTTTGTTGTGGTTGCTGTGCTATTCTCTTGTCACCTATAAAAATGAACAATTATGCTTTCTTTTGCAGCAATCCTGACTTATTGGGCTCGGCAGAAGAGTATTGATGCCACCGCAGCTGTAAACCTGACGATTATGCTCAACGAGAAGATTCAGTGAAAGCGCCAAGCGCAATAAAACACTGACGCACTCGGAAGTCATCTGCAGTATTTTGGGCTTCCGTGATGGCCATGTACTCGCCTACTCAACTGTATTTGAGCTAGCTGGAGTGCTTGGACGTCCCGACGACTCCATAGGGAAGTCTGCGGCTGGGATGCAGTAGGTCTCCGTTCCATCTGGAATTGTAACAGGTGTCAGCTGCATCTCGTATTGCAGCTGGTTCCAGTCGCAACTGGTTTAAGGAACAAATTTCCAGTTGCAACAACTGGAAATGTGTCCCTTAAAACAGTTGGACTGGAACCAGTTAGAAATTTTCACCTGGGTATTGATATACAGGGTGTCCCAGCTAAAAGTAACCAAGCTTTTAAAAAAGACGAAGTGTCCTAGCCCCGTGAGACCAACTGAGGGTTGTTGCCAGTCGCGTGTCCTAGTCTGCGGTATTTTTTTTATTGTGCAAACGTAATTAATTAGCAGAGACTGATTAGCTAACTTTTTAATTATTGCCTTTAGGAAGAAATCGTCAATGAAGGAATTGTAGATCCCATAGAAAAATAACCGGTTGCGGTGTTTCCAAACAAGTACCTCTGATACAGCTTGTTTTATTTGCCTTAAAAGAAAGCCCGCGAAATACAAAAAGAACCACGTGATAGGGAAGCAATTTCAGCGCTCCCAGACGACCGATCAAACAACTACATTCGCTTATCTTTGCAACGTTGTCCCGCACGGGGTTCGGCGTTTTGCGATGGTTGCGAGATATACGCCAGCAACTCTCGCATGGGCGCTAGGGCGACAGCTCCTTCAGCGCGTGACGGTGCAAGTTCGGTGGCACGGCCACATGCCTCTCACTCAAGGCGAGGTTTCGCGTGAAAAAGCGCTCCATGCGAGCCGCGCTTCACTTCCTTGAAAAGCAGCGCCCGCTTACTTTTCATGACGCATATCTCGCCACCACCTCAAAACGCCGAACCCTGTTCGGGGCAGCGTTGCAAACATAAGCAGATGTCGTTGCTTGACCGGTCGTTTGGGAGCGCTGAAACTGCTTCCTTATCACGTGGTTCTTTTTGTATTTCGCGGGCTTTCTTTTAAGGCAAATAAAAGAAGCTGTATAAGTGGTACTCGATTGGAAACACCGCAACCGGTTATTTTTCTATGGGATCTACAATTCCTGCATTGACACTTTCTTCCTAAAGGCAATAATTAAAAAGTTAGCTAATCAGTCTCTGCTAATTAATTACGTTTGCACAATAAAAAAAATACCGCAGACTAGGACACGCGACTGGCAACAACCCTCAGTTGGTCTCACGGGGCTAAGACACTTCGTCTTTTTTAAAAGCTTGGTTACTTTTAGCTGGGACACCCTGTATATGTATAGTCATATTTGCTTTATATAGACGTGTAGACTACGTAGACTGGGCGTACTTACATGTTCACAAATATCTGATAAATTTCGAGCGTGATGTCTGCAGTACGTACTTACAACGTGAACTGGACCCCAATTTTCATGTTGTAGGTACATAGATTTTTCGTAAACGGTACTAAAATGGATGTCTGATGGAGGTGTCTAATGTCCAGCGTAAATATCTCGCCGATGTCTCTGTGATGTTTTATGGTTTACTGGGATTATTCATTTTTCTTAAGGACACAGGTTTGGTGGACACCCTCTGATAATGATGTGTGTTTGTGAGTGAGTGAGTGAGTGAGTGAGTGAGTGAGTGAGTGAGTGAGTGAGTGAGTGAGTGAGTGAGTGAGAGTGAGTGAGTGAGTGAGTGAGTGAGTGAGTGAGTGAGTGAGTGAGTGAGTGAGTGAGTGAGTGAGTGAGTGAGTGAGTGAGTGAGTGAGTGAGTGAGTGTTGAGTATGCTTGATTTCACCGTTCACCCTTTATTTTTCCCTTTTCCTATCTTTTTCACCCTCTTCTTCTTCTCCAATCTTTTCTTTCACCCTCACCAGAAGTAAGTAGCATGCTAGGCTATCAACCAGGCAGACCTCTCCTGTATTTATTAAAGTCTCTCTCCTCTCCCTCTTCCTGCAAACTTTGCGAAAAACCAGGAAACTTCCTAAACACACTCCTCACATGCCCCACCTTCCCTCATTCCCCTTCACCATTCGTGGCGGAGTCTTACTGGGAGACTCTTCTAGCCACCACATCCACTCAGGACCAGCACCGGATCATCTGTTATGAGAAGGATTGCGCTCCAAGGGCTATCTTCGCTTGGTAAGGGTGCCTCCTTAAGTGAGAAAGCACCCAAGAGCCATGCAGGGGGCTTCGCCCCCCCCCCCCCCCCCCATTTATATCAGTGACAATAAAAGTTTCTGCCACCATCACTGCCACCTGCTCAGCATCCTAGGGGAGGAATTTTAACTCCCTCTTCCACAAGAGCACGGACCCGAACATGGGTAGTTTAAATAAATGTTTTTTCCTCTCTCTCTCTCTCTCTCTCTCCTTCGGAACGCGGCCGCCACGGCCGGGTTCGAACCCGGGTACTGCGGCTCAGTAGCCGAACGCCTTAACGTGCACTGAGCCACCGTGGTGGGTACAGAAAAGAAGTAAATTTTTCACACCTCAACTACGCCGTCAAGTAAATGAGAAACAAACGAGTGAAAGAGAGAATAAAGAAAGAAGCGCTGTACTGGATTGCGATCGGGATACAATTAATCAACCCTGCATCTTTGTATTAGTTTTTAAAGAAAGGAAAGACCGCAGTAACTGTTTCGCTTCTCTGTGGGGTGCACCTCAACCTCACCCTGAGGGAAAGGAAAAAAAGGAAGCGAAAGAAAAAAAAGAGTAAGAGGTAATCGCCTCTTTCCAACTAACGGGCAGTGGACAGGAGGCTACGAGCGCGAGGCAGTGGCTTCCATACTGCCTCGCGAGCGCGTGAGCGGCGCACCTACTTTCAGAAGCCCCGCGTGCGCTCGAATCTTTCCACCACGGAGTGCGCAGCGAGAGTATGCTAGTGTGCATCGGGCGTGAGGTGCATAGAGGCAAATGCCACCATAGCGGGGGTTTTGCTAAATAATTGGTTTCGAGATAAAAAATACACAGTAACTCTCATTTCTCGACGGACAGACACCGCAACCGCTCCATGGGGGAAGGGATGAAGGAGAGAGTAGGACAAAAAGGTGAGAAGGCGCCGCGCCGGTGGGCTCTGGAATAATTTCGACCGCCTGGGGTTCCTTAACGTGCGCCGACATCGCAAAGCACACGTGTGTCTGTGCGTTTCGCCTCTACCGAAACGCGTATGCCGCTGTCGAGATTCAACCCGAGTGATTGGCTAATCGAGCCGAAGATCGAGACAACGATTACCCTCTCTCCTTCCGCAGTACAAAAAAAAAAAAAAGGTTGGTTGGTTGGTTTATGGGGTTTAACGTCCCAAAGCGACTAAGGCTATGAGAGACGCCGTAGTGGAGGGCTCCGGAAATTTCGACCACCTGGGGTTCTTTAACGTGCACTGACATCGCACAGTACACGGGCCTCTAGAATTTCTCCTCCAAAGAAATTTAACCGCCGCGGCCGGGATCGAACCCGCGTCTTTCGGGTCAGCAGGCGCACGAGGAGTGGTCGACTCATTACAAAGGCCAGGATGAGTGCCTGATTTCTTTCCTCCTTCGAAATCAGAATACCACGCCAAAAAAAGAAAAAGAAAAATGTCGGTATTTGCGCTTCTGTTTCACACCTTAGAAGTGAATGTTAGCGCCTTGCGCGTCCTAGAAAATGCACAGGGCAAAGATTTCATGCGCTTATTCACGTATCCTTCTGTATTATTTCAGTTGCACCTTCGAGCAGCTGAAACTCTGGCAGGCGTTTGCCTGAAGTAAGCGGCGATGTATTATTCTTACGCAAATCAACGCCTACATGACAGGCGGGCAAGGCAGTTAGTGAAGGGCATGCAGGCATCAAACGGTCCTCGCAAGCTGCTCCTTCTGAGCGCCTCGCTCCATCAATCGCTCCCTCAATCGCGGGCTGCAAACCGTATGTGCTTCAGCAGTAATCTGCTGCGGCGTCTAGATATGTGCTTTTTTTATTGTTGTGTGCGTCGAGACGTCCACATGCCACATTCGCGCCAAAAATCCGTAATACGTCAAAACGTGACGTCATGCACACGGTGTGCTTTCGAAACGCGATCGAAAACATGCGCCGCCTGCCGGCCGTGTTTGCTTTTTCTCTCGAGGGGAGACGTGCGACATTTACTTGAATCTATGGTGAGTAATATTATCCCGCTCTTATTTCTTGCCAGTAGGCTTTAAAACAGCAATTGTGACGGAGAACAAGTACCTAGTGCTGTCAGAAACGTGCTGATATTCCCATCAACGCTGCCGGTTCAGCCGTGGTGCCAGCGCGAATGCGGGGTTTGCTAGGCCTTTTCGAGTTGCCGTTGGCTTTCTGCGTTTTGACGCCATGGCCGATTAGGGCGCCACAGCTCTGCCATATATTCGCTGCCGTACACCCGAAAACTGCAAAAATTATTTTTCTCGTTCTAGCCGTGCTAAATCGGCTTGCAAACATGTCTATCCGACGTATTCAGCGCATGGCAGAAACATGTCAGTGGCGAGTAAAAGGCAATTTAATGCTGTCGCATCGTTTCGATGCGTGTCGCAGGCGAGGTCTGGCCAGTTTGGTATTGTTCATGCTGCTGTCGCGTTGGCGCGGTGGTGTGATTGCAGTGTACTTATCGGGATCGTTTTTGTGCGCCCAGTAGCAATCCGATCTTGGAAGCTGCTGATACTAGCGATGGTCGCGTTCAGGTGGTCGCGTTCGGGTGCATGTTCGAATGGATCGTTCAGTAGAGATCATGGATGGGATCGCGTTTGGAAGTGCTGAGTTAGCGGCGCTCAGTGCACGTCATGTGAACTCTTAATAAAAGTGTTTTTTGCCGCCGTGTGTACTGGGAGTGATTGAGACTTGGGAGGCGTGCGACGTGCCCCGCCTCCTCCGTGGTGTTCCGAGGCTGCGCAGGTTATCGTAACGTCTCTTGCAATATTCCCGAGCCGCCCACTTTTTGGTCATGTTTCGCTCTCGGCATGCTGCTACCTTCGTTTCGAGTTGGCGGCTCCGTTGCCACCTTTTGAAATGTTCGAAGCGGGAGGTAGGAAATGGGCAGTGGCGCAAGCCTTGGAGCACAATTTCACCGCGGTTTCTGGCGTATTCTGCTGATGTTCCGACTGTGAAGTGTTAATTAAAAGTCGGCGTAGGGGCAAAAAACAGCAAAATTACTTGAATTAGCCTGACTGCATCACGAGCGCACACGCACACAGTCTCGCTCTTTTCCTCGGTGGTTGCCGACCTGCTGAAGTTCTTTCGCGAAACTAAAAACACTTACTTCAGTTTGTTCCTAATATAAGCTGATGTTCGTTGACATTTTATATGCCAGAAAAAAGAAAAAAAAAGCTAGAGGATACACCAGCTTTGTATAAACCCCTAGCCTTTTGTCTGCATTATAGAGTGGGTAAAATATTCGTTTTAGGTTGTTTTTGTGCGCTGTGTTATAATATTGAAACATGGAGCAATGTTAGACAGCGCTTTAGTAGGGAATTTAAGAAAGCATGAAGCAGTGTTTACATGTGGACAGCACATACTTGGTGCACTGAAAAAGAGCTATAAGACGCACTGAGTGGAACCTGGTTCCAGTGAAAATTTCATATGTGTACAACGGTTTTATTTGTGGTGCCAACTGATGTCGATGCTATGACACAGTGCCAAATTTCTCCGTTGAATTACTCATGCATGTCTCCCCGTATTCCCCTAATGTTTTTTCCAAGTCGGCATGCATAAGTCACATCTAGCAGGAAAGAAATTTGTGACATTCCACATTGGTGCAGGTGAAGGACCCCCATTCTTCAGCTGAGCTGGATACAATGCTGCAAAACCACTGACAGGAACCGAGAGAAGGCAGGCTCTGGGACAACTGTCACAAGCATGGGTCAGCAATCTGTTCTAATTTGTTTTGTTCTCTTGGTGTGAAATCCTTTCTTTTTATGTTGTGATTTGGGTGCTCATATGGCAGGAAAAAATTGTTTCCTTGCATTACCAAATCATTTCACCCCTCACTCGCTAAAAGAGTGCGAGAACAATTTCTTGCTAGAGAAGTGAATTCATTCGTTCCCAATTTAAAATATGCTACGAATGAAATTACACGGGCGGAAGACAGAAAAGCTTAAGAAGCATAACCCCTGTTCAGTAAAGCATGCTAAATGGGGGAGTAATGACTGCAAATATAACTCTTCTTTTATCAACAGCTTTCTAGCATGTGAAGCATCTGTTCACAAATTCTTTGCCTTAATCATATCGGCATCTTGGTAGAATTGCAAGTATGGTTGCATTTCTTAACTCACCAGTTTTACTAAACTTCTCAACCTTAGTCCTGCTCGGCGGAAAAACCTTGCTCGAATGCTTATATTTGTCTATGCAGGGAGGAGAATGGATGTCCAGTTCTAACAACAAGTTAGGATCAATATTTTTTCATTAACCTGATGAGAAACCTAAACGAATATTATTGTTTTATTTGGGGGGGGGTGCTTTTTGCCAGTTATTTCATAGCAAAGGAGCTTCAAAAAGTGTCCCTAAGCATCTATTCGTTAGCTGCTAAAAGAACTTAAGGAACTGCAGAAATGACTTCCTTGTTGAGAACAAAAACTGGTATTAGGACTGCAACAGAAATTTTTGGTTTTTCAGGCTCGCTTTTCGTGCTTTGCAGACGAATGCGGTATTTTGCAAATGAATTCATTGCCTTTCTATTGAAAATAACTGTATGAGTCGTTTGTGAGAAAAGGTGCTATGTATATGCTGCTTTGGCTGTATGTTTCTTGCTTATTTATAATACCTGGTCCTTTTGGAACGTTTCTCTTCGCATTTTGCTAGCATGGATAGTTCGAAACCCCCAAAACGAATAACACAAGTAATTTCAGATTGTACAGTGTGTTGTAATTTCTTGTTGTGTTGCTTAACACAGCATGTAACAAGGGGCATAGTGATGCAAGACACATATATGCACAGCTTTGTGTGAAGTGAACATGGATTGTCGCATTTCTGTAGCAAATTTACACACTGATTTCTAATGTACTTGGATCCTGCGTCTCTCTATATTTTTTTCTGATATTGGTCTCCTTTTTCTCTCCCTTTCAGACTTCCTAAAGTGTGGTTCCTGTGGCACCATCTTTCATGAGCTTGACACCTTCATCACCCACAAGCAGGCAGGATGCACTGGGAAATCCGATGGCGCCGAAAATGCAGAGAAAAAAGGTTTTTCTGAAATGCAGCATGCATCTTTTGGGAACTCGTCCCCATTTCAATGTGTGTGAAAAAAAAGAAAAGAACAGTGCGTTCCAGTCATAGAGTTTCTTACTATTACCTAGAGGGAAAGCTGGCGGCCCGTCTATGGGAGTTTGCATGGCGACCCCTCGAGACCACTTCAGCCACCATGGGCGCTCAAAGCATCATGGGGCGGTGAGCTACTTGTTGCGGAACTGCAACTTTTGGCCAAAAAATAATAAAAAAATAAAGCTGTTTGATAACTACAAACGTCCTAACATTCAATATCTTGTCTAATGATTGCAACAAACAAGCAGAAAAGCATTTAAGTGTAAAGTTTGCCCAAAATAAGAGACGACTCGCTCTCCTATTGGCCAAGGGATGAACACTATAAAAACTAATATTTCGTAACTAACAGGCGCACTTTTAAAAGTAAATATGTTTTCAAAAAAGATGTTGTTGCTGAAATACTATAAGAGGTTTTTTAATGGCATTTCGGAAAAGTGAAACCTTTATTGGCGTCGTGTGTCGTTGCGTTTTCACTACTATGGATTTTGCCCACTGCGTTCGCGCGAAAGTCGTCTGCGCACACACGAACAGCGTTTTCGGAATGAAACGTCTTAGTAGTGCCACTCCATATTCCCGAAAAATTACGACTGTGCCGCAACAAGTAGCTCACCGCCCCATGATGCTTTGGGCGTCCATGGTGGCTGAAGTGCAGCGCCGCCAGCTTTCCCTCTAGGTAATAGTAAGAAACTATGGTTCCAGTGGATGAAAGGTGCAATTAAGTGAAAATCATGTCCACTTCTTAATTCTTTGCTAGCAGCGCACATTTAGACAAGGATTGTGCGATTAGCAGTTTTAAATAGCCTTTCATATCGATTCTCAGTAATTTGTGCACATCTCACTTCAGTTTATCCAGTTACCTGCAGCGCAATGTTTTTTTATATCACTAAGCTTGTGTCATGCCTCCAAAACTAGTATGTTGCTTGTACCCTAGGGTGCTCCTATTTTTTTTTCTGTGGGTTGAGAGTGTTTAGCATGTAATTAGTCTTGTCATTCTTTTGTGGTGACTGGTCATAATCTGCTGTGCTGTCTATGAGAAACATTACTGTGATAAATTATCTCAAGTTTACACTTACAGAGGTATATATTCTCCAGTTTTGCTGTTCCCAATGGTCGGTTCTCCATTATCAGTAAAAAACAAAATGCTGAACCTGAAAAGTTGTCCTTATTCCTTTAAGTTGACTTGTCAGAGAAATAGTAAAGGCAAAAGTGTTTTTGGGGCACAGTCAGGCTTGCTGCCACAAAATTAACTCCACAGCAGAAAAAGGTATAAACTCTGTAAACTAGACATTCACTGAGGAATACCAGCCAGGCTTATAGGAAAGCAGTATTCACCAAAAAGGGTTCATCATGCAAAGCTTTAAAGTAAACAACATAAACACTCAAGTCTAATTGGCATGCTGTGTGCATGGAAGCTGTTCTCAGAAGCTTTCATAATTTGTGGTATTTTCTGTTCAGTGCACCAGCTTAATTTATCAAAATACATGAACTGCGTAGTAGTTGCACTTTTCAGTTGTGTTTTCTTTTTTATATATAATTTCTGTCCCCCCCCCCTCCCTCCCTTCCCCTTATTTACATGTTAAAAAAAAATGTTACTTCCGGCCTTCATACCAATTCAGTGGTTATCGCGCTCGGCTGCCAACCTGAAAGACGCGGCCGCAGCGGTGGAATTTCGATGGAGGTGAAATTCTAGAGGCCCGTGTACTGTGCGATGTCATTGCACATCAAAAGAACCCCAGGTAGTCAAAATTTCCGTAGACCTTCACTACGGCGTCCGTCATAGCCTGTGTTGTTTGGGACGTTAAGCCCCCATAAACCATAAACCATTTATACGTTCACTCAGAAGGCACAAAGAGCATCTCCAAGGGTTTTTTGAGGTTGCCATGTGTAAAGGAAACTTATACTGTAGATTTTCCTCTCGTTCCTGATTACTTCCACCAAGTTTGGCAGCCATGCAACATTTCATCCCGGCGCAGACCGATATTAAAGTTTGTCATTTTCTGTGGAATCAATTCAGAAGATTTCTGCAGGCAACACTGCATTTTCGACATCACAAACATAACATTCCCCACATGTTAATGCCCCCTCTGCCCGCTTCACTAACAAAATATTGAAGCTTGACAATATTAGGTAGTCTCAGGTAGTTTGTGAAGGTACTCATTGTTTTCAGTTGCTGCTTCAGAGATTCATTATGTGCAGAGTTTTTCTAGTAATGTTTGTATGTCATAGTTGCATCACATGAAGCATCATCCCTGGCCACGGACAGAGTTTCAGTTTCAACTTACTGTTTTCGTTTTAAGGTGGTTCCACCCAGTATTTTTTAAAATAGTTTGTTGTGGCGGAGAGAGGGGACTCTTTAATTAATGTGATGTGACTGTGGACTCAAAATGTTCGAAAAACCCTCAGGGGTAGCTCTTTAAAGGGACCCTGCAGCCAAATTGAAGTTAGCTTGATATCGATAAGGTGCCACATTCTGATCACAAAGAGACCACTCTCATCAAACACAGAGCTTTTATAATCTAGAAAAGGACAAAAAAAAAATACAGGGGTTGCCATCAATGGCCAATTTTGCAAGTGCATTGTGGCATTGATTTTTATTGGTAGCGGATCCAAGACGCTAGGCTACGCCGCCATTCACCTCAAACGGCGACAACTCCTCCTTTTTTTTTTAAGAATGTCATGAGTTTGAATCAACTAGGAGGAATATTTTAAATTCAATTTTCTCTGTGATAACTATCTCTTTTGATGTTGAAGAAAGCTCAACATACGCAGAAAAAGCCAAAGAATCATATTTAACTTATTGCATGGAGTTGTCCTCAAGGTCCTTTTAAGCTTGTGAGTACTGAATTCTGGCATTCTTCGTGTAAATATAGGTGAATACCTTGCAATGTTTTCAGGTGCCCTGTTTTTTAATTTATGGGGAAATGTGGGCTATAGCACATGGAGTATCTACAGTGGACTGCCCACAGCGTTACTTTTATTGCGAAAGCAGTACTAGTTGCACTTTCAGCCTGTTGCGTAGCGAGTCCGGTAGCTACTATATTAGCATATTGGATTGGATTGGGTTGGATTGAATGGATTGGATTGGATAACCGATGCATCACCACAAGTCTAACCACAAGCACCACCACCAGCTACACTACCAGCTGTACCATGGCGTAGCTACGGATATTGCTTTTACAATTACCGGGCTTAACAAAGCTAAGCCACAGCCATTTTTTAGCTGTGCTGAAAATCATGACAATGCTTGCGTGCCATGTTTGTTTCACCTATCATCCCTTCATTGGTTTTGGTAAGCCTTACAGTCGTCATGACATTTAATGACTAAGCCGTACACTAATTTATGCAAATAAAGACTTGCATCTGCTGTTTTCCTTAGCCTGATCCTGTGGCGGAAACAAATGCTCTGGCGTTTATTTATTTCCTGCGGCTGCAATGAATGCAGATGCACCTGGTGAACTGGCTGCAGCAAGCAAGCAGGACACCACAACCAAAGAAGCAGTCTCCAAAGAAGAACCTGCGCCCGAGGACGAAGAGCAGTCTGTTGCACCCTCTGTTTCCAAAAACAATGGTATTCAGAAGACGGGTCGGCGAGGATTCCCTGGCTACCTGCATCAGGTGAGGGCAGAGCTGTGGTATCGGTTCAGAGACCTTGCAGAAAGCCAGTAAGGATGGCCACATATTGACAGCAGAGTAATTGCTATCAATATCAACCTTAGTGCATCCACTTGCCTTCAGCTACATTTGCTTTCTCTTGGAATCCACTCCATTGCCCTTAAGGACCATCGGTTATCTTGCCTTCGCATTACATGCACTGCCAAAGCCCACTTCTTCCTCTTGATTTCAACTAGGATGTCATCAACCTGTGTTTGATCCCTGACTCACTCCGCCTTCTTCATGTCCCTTAACGTTACACCTATCATTTTTCTTTCCATAGGTTGTGAGGAAAGGAAGGCATGATATCACTCAGGCCTTCGAACTCAGCTGTGCTTCGCATTGCATAGGGGAAGGAGGTTGTGAGGAGAGCAAATGGAAGCGGTCGCTGGGAGCCGCCCACCTCTTTTTGTTTTGTTATGTTTAGTGTTGCAAGGAGAAAAGTCATGAAAACCATCATACAAAGCATGGACTGTGCACTTGGGCGTTGTGATGAGAAGGAGATTACGGGGAAAGGAAGGGGGCGTGCGCTCGGAAGGCAGTCCTGTCCAGAAATGCAAAATAAGCTGTCACTGAGCATTACTTTGTCCAACCATACACACACAGCTAACACACATTGATAGATGCAATGTCAAAACACTCAGCCCTCTTGTCATCAGAGTGAGCGACAAGTGGGTCTTTGAGTATGTATGCATTTTAAACGGACACTGAGGACACCTTCGTCCAATTATTGTTGTTAGTTAAAATTGATTGTCTGGCTCTTTGCATACCTGCCACGGTGGCTCAGTTGTTAATTAAGGCGCTCGTCTACTGACCCAGAGTAGCCGGGTTCGAACCCGACCACAGCGGCTGCATTTCAATGGAGGCGAAGCACAAAAGGCATCTGTGTGCTATGCGGTGTCAGTGCAGGTTAAACATCCCTAGGTGGGCAAAATTATTCCAGTGACCTCCACTACGGCACATCTTCCTTCCTTTTTTCTTTCACGTTCTCCTTTATCCCTTCCCGTACGGCAAGGGTGTCCAACGATATGTGAGACAGTTACTGCTTCATTTCCTTGCCTCATTTCAGTTTCAATTTTCTCTTTGCAGCAGTGCTGATGTTTATACATCTCTAAAAAACACATTTATTGCGTAGAAAAATGGGTTTAAACGCTTTTTTCTTTTTAGCCACTCAATTAAAAAATCATTCTATTGACATTACCGCAGCTTGCTTGCGAAAACAGCCAGTCGCGACAGTACTTGTACTGCGTTGTTTGGCCTTTTCTAGCTTATAAAAAACTCCTTATCCAGCGTAAGTAGCTTCTGTGTCATTGATACATGGTAATCTATGTACTATACAGGCCAACGTCACTTTGACCGCAGTGTTCCTTTAAAGGAAGGCTACTGGGTCTAGGCCACACCACCATGCACTTTCAGCCAGTGATCACTCAGCGCTTTTTGATGGCGCGAGTTTGAAACACGAGGGAGGAAAAAACTGTTCTATTTTAAATCCAAGCCTATTTTGGCAAATAATGCGCCTTGCCTGGAACAAGAATTGGAGCTGTCCACAGTCTTCCTCTTTAATGAAGCCTTGTATTTTCACCTTGTTTTCTACCGGTCGTGAGCTGCTTCTGTCTGCGTGCAGCGCTTGCGGCAGCAGAAGAAGCTGCAGATGCAGCGTGCGTGCAAGGTGGCTGCGGCCGAGCGGCGGCAGCAGACCTCCAAGTTGCAGCAGTCACAGCCGGGGGCCCCAACGACGGCAACGTCCGTCGCTTGTGGCCGCTGTGAGGGCTGCAGCCGAACTGAGGACTGTGCCCAATGCGCCAGCTGCACGGTGAGGACTGGGTGGCTTGAGCCACTGCCATTGCACAGGCATCGCTGAAGGCTCGAGGTTCCAGCATACCCTTGGGGAGCTCTGCGTACAGAATGCTAGCATGCAGGTTTAGTATAGTGTTGCATGAACTCATTCAGTATATCGCCCATTGTTGTTAGTGCACAGAAGTGGTTTAATAATTATAGTAGAGGATGGATTAATGAGCATTTATCAGAAGAAGTAGGAAACAGTGTCGTACAGGCATCAATTTGTTTGTTAGGAAAACTGGGGGTCATGCCACTTAATCTGTACAGGGCTTCTTGCTAAGTGGGAAAGGCTTCCCCTTCCTTCTAAAACTCAACCATCCTGCTGTCTTTCACTGCCTAGCCTGTCTTTCACTGCCTAGCCTGTCTTTCACTGCCTAGCCCCACATGTGAAATAATTTTATCCTACACACTTCAAAGTGCTGACAGGTACCTCAATAATTAGTGTTAACCAGCCATGTGCTGAGGCTTGTGTCCAGTACTTGTCAGCATTTTCTTTTTTGTTCAAGACAGTATTGTGTAATGCTGCCTTTGTAGACATGAGAAAAAGCACACAGATGCCGTAGAGTCTCATTCCAAGTGTTTTTCATGGTTTCCTGACTTACTTGAAGCCAACAGCCACCGGAACCAAGGAGCATAGGGGATATTTTTTTTTAGTTTTAGTTAATGGGAGATTAATAAAAGTGGAAGAAAAAACAACCGCATGCCGCTGATGGAGTCCGAACCCACGACCTCCGAATTTCGCATCCAGTGCTCTGCCACCCTCTTTCGGCTCTATGGACGAGCTTGGCGCTGGTGAACACTCTCAAGGTTCGGTTACACTACGCATAAATACCCCAGAAAGCGGATGATTGGACAGCCGTTGCCATAGCTCAATTGGTAGAGCACCATATGCGAAATTTGGAGGTCGTGGCTTCGAATCCCACCGGCGGCATATGGTTGTTTTTCATTCTGTGTTTATTAACCTCCCATTGGTGAGAACTACAAGAATAAAAAAAATCCCCTATGCTTCTTGGTTTCAGTGGCTGTTGGCTTCCGTCATATTTGTGACATACATATAAAAGTACAAAGCACAACCAGAAAAAGTGGCGACTTGCTTTTATAGCCAGCCAAGAGGTTTATTATATATATGTGATTTAGGACAGGTGCCAATTTAGTTCTTTTTTAACTGATCTTCTTGAAAGAAAATATTTCAGCCCTCATGTCTTCAAGCAGGACAAGATACAAGTGAAGGGAAAAGAGGTGCTCGTCGTGACATCGGGCACCTCTTTCTGTTCTGTTCTGTTAAGACAGTTTCTTTATTTATGCGAACAAAATGAAAAATAAATAAATCGGGTAGAATTACTGTGTGCGTTTTGGCTGAGATGGCGCTGCATGTGGCTAACAATCCAAAAAAAAGGTCAATAACGTTCCTCGTATGTTGCCTGAACCACCACGCAACAGCGTAGCAATGACAGGAAGGAAGCAGCCGCAGCCGGTCATGACGGGAAGGAGATGCGGGGGAAAAGAAAACGTCACACGGGGTTCCAGTCAAATCTGCCATATTTGGCGGAGCAAATATCGCTGCTCCACGGAGCGATCTGGGATCAACGTCTGATCCCAATCTGCCATTGAAACAGACTACTCGCACTCCAGTTTTGCCTTTGGATTACGATTGCTCCAAATAGAGCAGAAAAGCCTGATCTGGATCTGCCATTGGAATTCAACAATTGTTTCTGCTGCTGACCCAATAGACACGAGTTCGATCCCGGCCGCATCGGTCACATTTCGTTGGAGGCGAACTTGTAGAGGCCCACGTACTGTGTGATGTCAGTGCACGCCAAAGAACCCCAGGTGGTCAAAATTACCGGAGCCCTCCACTATGGCATCCCTCATAGCCCGAATCACTTTGGGACCTTAAAACCCCATAAAACCAAAACCAGATCTGTGGATGGTGCCCACACAAGGACATCCGGGGTTCACAGAAAGATGACAGTTCTGCGGTTTTGCACCTTTAAAGTTTGGAGCAGTCCTGTTCTTTCGTTCTTGTCAGTATACTTGATATATGCATAACCATGTTTTCATGGTTGTAAGTCTACCTTTTTTTTTTTTTTTTTGAAAATCAGAAGTGGGGGTGGTTGACTTAGGATGAAACGAAAGCATGGCACCATAAGTAAAGCCGAGACAGACGAGATATCAGGGATGCTACAGCGTGGTTGATATTTTATGTTTGCTATACAATTCTACTCAGTAAGATTCGGTTATTGTGCACGCTTGTTTGGAAAGATTTTTTTTTTTTTTTTTTTTAATTTTAACTGCGTGCTCAGCACTCGTGAGTGTGTCAGTAGTTGATGGAAGGGTCGCTGTTGCAATAGCGGCAGCTCCACCACTCGGAATGACAGTGCTTCTGGGGTGTGTCGGTAGCTGATGGAAGAGCCGACACCGCTCATGCATAGTTTCTCTTTGGCTCTGACACATTTCGCTTGGCTGCCAGTCACATTTTACCGGTTTTTATGTAGTGCTTCGTCAGTCATCATTTGTGCTCCGGGCCCGGTAAGCGTTCGACGCTTGTTCATGGCTACATTCAAGATGGCCGCCATTCTTCATGCCAAAGAAACAGTCACGCTGGGCCTCAAGTTCAACATTTTGGAACGGGGTGGTGCAGCTGTGGCGGCGGCAGCAACGGAAAATTTTCAGGTGTTCTATGCGATGTCGTGGGTTGTGTGCAAAGTGGGGGAGTTCGCTAGATGACATCAGAATGACATACTGCGGGACCGCAGCCCGATGACGACAGCAGCACTAGTGAGGACAATGGCACAAGTGTGAACGGGTAGTCCAGTGACTTATACATTTTCATTTTGAAGTGTGCCTTTGGGCACGCCCCTTTTTTTTTTTCCTGACATGCGATACACAGGGGAGCCGACTTGCTCTGGAGTTGACTTACAATTGTGTAAATACGGTACATGAAGTTGACACAGATCAGATGTGCATCCACACACAAGTGCTTTTGACTTGTATCTGTGGTAGTTGCTCTGGGCACATCCTCGCCACTTTCGTCGCATTGAAATACCTTGCTCAAACAGTCATGCATGGCTGTTCGGTGTACATGTATGTGTGGTAAGCTTTTCTGAGCCCATTGTCTGACAAGCCTTCTTCACCTTCTTCGAAATTGCTTGCCGAGTTTGTATGTTTTTATTGTAGATATCTATAGCAGATATATATATAGGCTTGTGGTGAACAGTACAGATGGGCCTCCCCTGTGGCTTGCTGTGTGGTGCTGAAGTGTGCCGCCCTTTCTTGTTTTAGGATAACAGGGCTGGTCTTCGAGGAAGGAAAAAAAAGTGTCTGCTGAGGCGCTGCGAGAAAAGCACAGCCCAGGTTAGCACTGCGTCATCAGTTATTATATTGCACGTGGTGCTGCTTAGGGCTGGGAACAGCACCTGAGACTGCTTGGCTTCCACGGGGCGTGTGCTTGTGCTTAGGTGCCCCATCCTCTGCTTATGCAATCAACACTTGCTTGCTACTTAGTCAGCCAGCATGTGGAATGAGTTTGATGAAATGGCTCTGAAAATTTAAAGAGTTTTTAGGAACAGTATCCTCATCTTTTTTGGTGTGCATTTTATGTTAGGATGCAGGTAAAATGTGTGCATAGTGTGTGACGTATGTCACTGCTTTGTCTTTTCACTGACATTATTAACCCAGATGCCCTCTGAGTTGTCGACATTTTCCACAGCTTTATTTTGTTGTTTGTTTTTTTTTCTGTCTGTGAGTTAATTCAAGAGGAGCTAACCACGCTGTTCTCATTGAATAGCTTCATGAGAGGCGCTATGTAACTGCACTCTGTCATTATGCTTGAGCCTCAGAAAGTTCCATGGTGGGTGCGCTCTTAGTACCTTGAGTTATTCAAATGGGAGGACAAAGTGGAGGTTCTTATATGGACCTCCAGTGCTATCATTACAGAAAACTGCAGAATGCTTTTCACAAGTGTGCTAGTTGTATCATTTCGCGACAGCCTGCGTGCTTTGTTGTGGTGCTTAATGACAGAACATTTTTTTTTCTTTAATGTGTTTTCTACCTTTGGCTAAAGTTTCAAAGACAGTGATTCATTTCATGTGTCTTCAGCTTCAATGCTTGCATATTGCAGGCTAGCGTTGCACACCGGAACACACTGTGCTGTAAGCTTTTCAGTAGGGATTCTCAAATTTGCAACATTTTATCATGAAAGTCTGACATGTCAACCTTACTTCCTCTTCCTGTCTTTCTAGAAGAAAGTGTACATAGTGGAGAAAATACTGAAGAAGAGGGTGAATGCTGCAGGCAAGGTTGAATACCTTCTGAAGTGGAAAGGGTACCCAGAGTGAGTTACTGGTCATTGAAGCCAAAGTTTATTTTCCTCCTTTTTTCATGTCCTGTCCTTATGCTATCTTAGTATCCAGATACCAGCTGTGTGTCTTTAGTAAAATAGCTGCTCAGCTGAGACTATTCAGAGTACTCTTCTTAGTGCTTTATGTCTTTCGCAACTGGTTTGCCGCTTGGCGAGCAGAGTGAATGTTATTGTAGTTACTATGGTGCAGTCGTACTCACATGCAGTCAAACTCAGTTATATCAAACTTGGTTAGATCAAATTATCCTTTATATGGAATAATTTCTGTGCACCATAAAGCTACAGCGTGAATGTATAGAAAAATGTACAGCTACACGGTCATCTTGAGGCTGGCTTTCCTTCAGCACATCTCAGGAGGTTAGACCAATCATCGTGCGGATTTTTCGTGCCTTAGGTGGCACGCGTGTACCAACTTGGACAAAAACAGCGCAGCAACAGGGACAACAGAGAAGACGGGACCAAGGCAACCAGAATATGCGCTTTTACGCTTTTGCGCTTTGTCACACTGTTTATATCGGTTCGCACGTATGGTGCATGCGTCGTGCTGCCATCAACAATTTCGCATGATTTTTGTTATCTCTGTGTGCTTGCAATGGCAGCTGTGAAACAGCAGAACCTCCTCTTTTCCATGAATCTGCAAATTATCATGCAAGATGAATGAGGGAAGAAGAAATTTTAAGGCACCGCGGTGTGCAAAATTCCAAGAAGCATGCTCAGCACCTTTTTGCAGAACAAGGCTGATGTTTGGGTTAAAGCAGAGAGAGATATTTTTCAAGAGGTTGCTTTTCTCTTGTTAGGGTCTTGGTTTGGGAGGAAGAGTCATGTTTGTTTTACAATCTCTTTCAGCTCGGAAAACTGCTGGGAGCCGGAAGAGAACATCATCAGTAAGCGGCTCATCCAGCTCTTTGAAAAAGAGCAAGATTCTGCGAAAGCTGCCGATAACAAGGACGAAGGTGTCAAAGACGAACCTTGTAGTCCCTCCAGGAAAGAGGTAATGATGTGGTCAGCATTGATTTGGTTGATTGTAACCACTCTTTGGTGAATGGTGTCAGAAGTATTTTGACGTTGTGGCTTATGGTATTATAAGAGATGGCTTAGTGAAAACAAATTATTGTATTTACTTGATTACCCCCCTTTTTCAGGATTCCAGTGCCCAAAGTCAAGGAAGGGGGCTTAGAGTAGAAAAATTGCAAGTTACCCCCCCCCCCCCCCCCCACACACACACACACACACACACACACCCTTCTTTTCACGGAGATATTTGCGCGAAAAATAGCATTTTAGTTGGCAAACATTCAAAAGAAAAATGGTTGTAGACAGCGAACCCACCGCTTGTGTCTGATACTCTGTCACTATCACTGCCACTTGGGTCCATCGCACTGCTTCAGCCGCTGCTCTCAATAACCCACGGCAGGTAGTCTTTTGTTCCGTCAAAGTGGTTTGCATTCGAACACTTTTTAAATGACTTGGCCACAACATTGACTTGGACTCGCTTGCTCGTGTCTGAAATCGACCTTGCGATGGTTGACGCGGACGCTTTCTGCAGCTTTCCCGTCGGCATCTTCTTCCGGTTGGGGTTCCACACTTACTCTTAGTACTGCTGTTGAAGATTAGCTTTAAAAGGTGTGTTGACTGAAACGTCAAGAGGTTGCAGCACTGGCATCATGCTACCTGGAATCACAACCAGGTTGCACTTGTTGATCTGAAACCTGGTCTTTACCTCTCGGGTAAGATGGCCGCGAAACGCATCCATTAGAAGCATCGACCTCGTGCCTGCAGATTCGCCATGCAGTGTTGCCGGGCGTTGCTGCCACTTGACTCGAATTCAGTGGGACATGTGTGAATCCGAAATATGTGAGACAGTTACTGCATCATTTCTTTTCCTGAAAAACCAATTTTCATTTTCATTTTTTCTTCTAAAGGCTGTAAGACTGTAGTGCATGCCAGTGTGAGAGTGAGTACTGAATTACGGAGAACATAGTCACCAGTACAAACTGTAGTATGCTGCAGTAGGGTGCTGTTATCAGAGTCATTCGAAAATTCTTATCGAATAGTACCACTGGGCTTGTATTAAAGCCACCAGTTAAGAATTTGTTGCCAAAAATTGTACAGTGGCCTCTTAATTGTTCTGAACTTTGTAACCATGTTACTCTAGTTTCCTTTTTTCATTTTTCAGAGTCTGGAAGAAGGTGAGAAAATCAGTGAGGATACTGATGGAGCCACTCACAAGCGCATCTTCTCGGCATTAGGTCTGCATCGGCAAGGAGATGAAGGCGCTGTACCCACACTCGAGCCAGGTCGGAGAGGCCGCACGAGCAAAGCAGCAGCAAAAGACTTTATAAAGACAGTGTGTAGCAAGCGGCCACGAAGCCCGGAGTCACTCTTATCGCCTACAAGAACAGCCGTTGTCTCAGCTAGTGCCACACCAGCCAAGCGACCTGCAGCTGTAACCAGTGTTCACGAAGTGGCTACCGGTGAAACGGCCAGCACCACAGCTTCATCAGGCGAGGCAAAGCCTGAGGACTCAGAGTCTATCGCGATCATCTACATCCCGAAGCCAGATGACCCTGGAAAGTACATTACCGTCAAAGGTGACCATCGACAAGTGAGCGGCTTGGACAGGGCAGACCTGAATCCTGTGGTTGTTTTGGGTCCCAAGCACCCAGAGATCAAAGGGGCTGCTGGACCATCAACTGAGGGTGCAGAAGCAAAGGAGGGAAGTGCATTGGGTTCCAAGCTGCAGGAAGAGCCACGGACAATCAATGTGGAAGTAGTGCAGCTGGGTTCTTTGGAAGATGAGGAGGCAGTGGGGGGGTCGTTCGATACTCCTTACCGCAAACCTGCAGCAGTTGCCAGGGCACGCATGAAAGCCATTGGCATGTTCTCATCGCCATCACGACAAATGGCGTACCACAGGGGACCTGGGAGGCCACGGAAGACTACTTTGCCCGTGCCGACACCATCACGCAGAGGCCGCAAGCGGCGACGGCCAGCCAGGGATGACTTCTACTACGATGATGAGGATACGGAGTTCGTACCTGCCCTATCCCGTTCAACTAAGTGCAAGACGGTTGTAGAGGTCAGTTCCTTAGCGCATTTTCACATAGAGTGGAACCTTGTCAATTTTAACTTTTATGGGTCCTGTAAATTGTTCTAAATGAAGTGAAGCTCGAAGTTGCCAGTTGACTCGATAAGGCTGGACTACGGCTCCTATGCCTTAGCAGCATACAGACTAGGGTTCATAAAAACCTTTCAACTCGTGTCACCTTGCCGCAATTTTTCGAAGACAAATCAGTTAATTGCAGTGGAAGCATAGCATTGTGCTCACCTTTCCTGAGATTGTTAACAAAGAAGAGTGGTGGTGCTTTTTGAAGTGAAAATTGCATGCTTACAATAAAGCTGCAGTTTTTAACCACAGTATGTACAGTAACCTGCATCTCACTTCTCACCTTATGTGGTTTGCAAAGTGTGAACAGTAAGGTATTGCTGGCTTCGAGATTGATTCTCTGATTCTCGGCTCCAAGCACCCCATAGCATGATGACAAAAGCCAGTGCCAACAGAGCACTCACCTTGAGTGCATGTTGACTGTCCTGCCTTCATTTTTTTGTCTGCCCATGTCATGCGCAGTACACTACAATTAACCTCGTTAATTCGGACTTAAGGGTATGGGAAAAATGCCCAGACTATCCGGATATCGAATTATCGAAAGGACCTCTCCCCCCAAAAACTGCCAAAAACTGTTCACGGAAAAGTAGGATTTATTTTGTGAAAACCTTTTAAAATTTAAACTGCGTGACAGTGGCAATTTTTCGCAGTTCTGTAAAATTCTTCAATTCATGCATGCTCTCCGGAGTGTCAGAAGCACAACTGCTTCATAGTGGTAAGAATCTTAGCGGATTCTTTCAGTGTGCAACATGGTAGCACTGGAGCTCCTTGACGTGTGTTGAAGCATGTGAGGCTGCACAAACAGCGAACAGCATATGATGTGCACAGAGTTTCGGCGCGCTGCTGAACAAAAATACCGCATGGATGGATGCAAGGAAAGTGCTCAGCGGTGCTGGAACGCCAAAATGCTTTCAAAAAGCAGGACAAAGAAAAACAAGGTCAGCGACAAGGCAGTCATTGTTCTAAACGGCAGGCAGCAATAGGCTCTGGCTGGCTGATATGCACCGCTGACAGCCGCCGTCGCCATGGGCTAGCATCAAAGTTCCAAAAACGAAACTAGGCTGCCGGACACGGCCTGTCGTTGCTGTCATGCCGATTGTCAAAGGGGTGCAGGAAGCTCCTTGGACCCTTGTTCACCTTCCGTTGTGTTGTTTTAAGGAAAGCGGATAGTGTTCCCTGCTTGTGGTGACAGCAGGTGTTAATAATATGTCTGTACAGCTGCAGAAATTACCATTGTCTACAGCATTCCTGTCTTACTAGCTTTGGTCTGGCGTATGGGAGTATCATTTTTGGGAGCCATTTACAGGGCACATCCCAAGGTGTCCTCTTTGTTCCACGCCTTGTCCAGGTGGTGGGTGAGGACGTCGACCCCTCGGCGTCCTTAATGCCAGAGGTGCCAAAGAAAAAAGTAGGCCGACCACGCAAGTACCCTCCGCACCCTATGCACCACCTGTCGCCGCAGCAACGCAAAATGCTGGCGGCACGCCGCGGTCGCAAAAAGCTGACGCAGCCACGAAGCCGCCGCAACCGGGTGTTTGTAGTGATGGCTGACGGCACCATGGTAGAGGTTTGCGGCACTGACCGACAGCGGGCAGTAGAACGAGCAACCGAGAAGGTGCGCGCCATGCGCGAAGGTGGCACAGACACACTCGCTGCGGAGGAAGCAGACCTTGCCGAGGACGAGGACAGCATGTCTGCAGGAGCTGGCACTGGGCCAGCCATCGTGAAGGAGCCTGGCCCGGTATGTGCTGCTCATGGCACTTTTGGTGGTGGTGGTGTGGTTTTAACGCGTGTATTAAAACAACCTTTATATGAGGCATTTAATAGGTCCTGGGCCAAGGTGACGGGGTGCGTTGCAGGTTCTGGTCCTTTGAGGTGAGCCAGATGGGCCATGTTGGAAGTGGGGGGAAAGGATAAACGGGGGACTGGAAGGCTGAGTGGCGCTGTGCAAGGCAGTGTTCTATGTCTGCATATGCATGTAGTTTTTACTGCATTAGCCGTATGACCATTGTTTTCTCAGAATGTGTTGTTGTGCGCTTTGCAATTGCAGGGTTGAGGGTTGTAGGGTGGAGTGAAGGAGTGCAAGAGGGAAAAAAGGAAGTGCACTGCAATAGTGGCCTTAGGCACAAAATGTGAAAGACACAATTAAAATAAGATGTTAGAATCGAATTTGAAAAGAAGACAATTTAAATCATACGGCTAATGCAGAAATGCCACATCACTGTGTAGGATCGCCTGTGGATTATTTTATGTTCTTTTTCTTCCTCTTCGCTCAACCCTCCTCTCCCCACCACCGGATTTGGAACCATCATGGCTAGCCCTGGCTGACATTCCCACCACTGCAATCGCATCCGTGTTCCCTGTGTATCTATCTTTGCAACATCGTGATCAGTGACAAATTAAACCTCCATGTAGTTGGCACAGCTAACTTCAGAGATAATGTGAACGGACACTCAGAACTAACGGGGGACATTTATTTTTGTAACTCGTTTAAGCAACAACTTGTGCAAGTACGCGAGCCCTAGAGGAAAACCCAGAGGCTTTGGAAGGCCACCGCTTTATGGGAAGTCCTTGCAAACTCGAGAAAACATGGCAACACTGGCCAGCAGCAGTCATATTTTTTTCAAAGCCGGCAGCGCAAGGTAAGGGAAGGCGGTAAGGCGGTAGCAATTCAGGCAGGAACTCAATCTCAGTCATGCTACCAGCGATGGAGGCGTAATGATGGTGATTAAGCGCAAAAGGGCACCTGTATGATGTGCGATGTCAGCGTACGTTTAAGATTGCAGGTGGTCTATAGTACTAATCCAGAGCACTCCACTACAGCTTCCCTCAAGGCCCTTGTGTCACTTCGGGATGTTGAAACCGCACAATTTACATTTTACAGCGTAAACTGTAATAGCTTTGTTATAAGCCATTCAGAAAGTACTTACAATGGCAGCCATAATGCGTTAGGCTATGGGGGCTGCATTTGCGTTTTTGTCCTGCTGTTCAAGTGTTCACCTACAAAGTGAGCCAAGAATGTGACTTTCCTTCAAAACCAAGAGAGTGTTTAGATCGTGAATAAGATTTCCAGTCTAGCCTTAGCCTAGACTGCTCTGCTGGATTTGAGAAAAGGGAAGATGCATAACTGGCTCACTTTGTCGGTGGACACCTCAACCACACTGTTAGAAGAAAAAAAAACTGGGAACATTGATGAAAGGCTTGTTTCTCACAGTGTGGCTGAGGTGTCCAACTGCAAAATAAACCAATCATGCGCCTTTCCTGTCCTCAAATCCAACAGAGGGTATAGACTACTTCTAGCAACAAGGTCAAAACTGTGAATAAGGCTGAAGGCTGGACAGGGAACTAGACTGTCAATTTTGCTTCAAGCAAGCGTGCCCTGGACTGTGCGGAAAAGGATTAAAAGGGGCAATCCATGATGCAGAACAGCGCTCTGAATCAGGCATGCGTCTCTGGTGGTGCACAGCGCTTTCTAGTCCTGTTGTGAACTCCACCCACAGTTAAAGCTATTTCAGTCCTGGCTGCAGCAGCCGCATTCCGTTTTTTTTCTTGTTCGCCGACAAAATCAGCCAGTTATGCGCCTTTCTTTTACTCAGATCCAGGGCAGGCCCTCGACTGGGAACAAGATTCGGCTGCTAACTGGAAATTCTTATTTGCTTCGTGCAAGCGGGCCCTCGAGTCCGTGAAGTGTGCAGAGAACACGGTCGAACCAAGACTGCAAGCGGGAGTAGGCAGAGTATGCAAATGAGCGTAGAGATGTCCAACCAGACAGTTGCCTGTGAAACGTCAAAACGGGCTTATAGTTCAGACTTCTCGGCCGCTAATTCCAGTCAGCTTTCGCTGATTAATGCGCTAAGCTGGTAAGCTTAGGTCCACTTTTCTTTTTATGCGGTGGTTTCCGCGGTTGATAGTCGGGGCCCTGAGTCACATGAGTATATATGAGTACGCAGATCAGTACAGTACTCACACACAGATCTACATATGAGTATATGTAGATCTGTGTGTGAGTCAGTCTTCGTTCTCGTGCTGCCGCATCATTTTGCCTGTTCTGCCCGGCATGCCCAGTTCGCCATTGCCAGCCCTAGGACAACATGCCAAGCACTCCGTGGCATGGACATATGATTGAAAACTCAATGCACGAGGGCAAGCCGAGGTTTTAGAATTCGATGAGTTTAAGAGGACCGAATGTGTGAAACATGCAGGTAAAGCCTGTGAAATCATTTTGGCTAGCATTTGAAATAGTGGCATAATCGCACGATAAAGTGGCGTCGGCATTCAGGCTTCCCTGCAGTGCACAGCGACAGGCAAGGGCCCTGATAATGACGACACGTACAACAGCACTACATTTCCAGTAGTGAAGACAGTTTTTTGCATGGAAGAAAACCAACACCATTGAAGGTGAAGCTCACAAAGCGTTGTTTGGTGGCATCGGACGACACCCAGCCACATGCAGACGAAGGCAGCGGACATCTGAAATTTCGGCAACAGTGGCTGCATTTGTTTTTCAGTCCCGGACTGTCCGGGACTACTTGCGGACTGGAGTCCGGTATTTGTTTTTCTCGGGCAGCCCGAAAGCTCCGCCCACCTGCCTGCATCGCCATAGCAACGCATTCGTTTTTAGCCTATGGCAGTCCGCGGGCTGCTTGGGGCTGCTGAGAAGGCAGCAGACGATAGCTGCGCGCCGCGCTGGCAGCCATATTAAGTTAGACTCCGTCTGCATTTTGAGTGCTTTTCGTGTTCCTGGAGGTCGATATCTTGCGCTAAACCTTCACATGAGCTCCGTAGCTCCTCTCTGAGCCATCGTAAGACTTTTTGTTCTTGCATCTTCGTTTATTTTCTTGAAATCCACTGCACACGGACGCGCGTTCGGAGTTTGCTCGTGTCGTCAAGAGGTTCTTGTTCACTTGTTTTGCTGCATGCTGTCTGTACGCTTACCTGAAAGCATCACAGGTGAACCACTCATATACTGGAGCAGCTATAGAGCTTGTTGTCAACATTCGGAGGCTTTCGTCTATCCGCCTTTCCGCAACGAGTTGGGCTACTTTGTGCGAACTTCGCCGCAAGCAGTAGCGGCGAGCATACCTCCGAAGCTGAGTTCTGTAATGCACCTACGTTAAGCTGACAGTACAGTCTTCAAATCGACTCTGTATCATGACCGAGCGCACGGCGTTGCTTCGGCATCGTGGTGGCCGTGGCTTGCGTCGTCTGCTAGCAGATGACAGCGTCCTTGTACGGTAACCGAGGGGGAGCCCGGCTCTGGCGCCGAGTTCGAAAGCAGCCTATGGCAAGTAGGTCATGTGACCATGAGGCTTTCCTGTCAGTGTGGAAGCCGAGACCTGCCAGCAAGTAGTCCGGGACTGGAAAAACAAATGCGGCCAGTGACGTCACTAAGAGTTTCCCCGCAGTTCTCCAACACAATGAGAATCCTGAACATCGTCGTGGTTTTAATCGATGATTACGTCACCATTTTAAATGCGGTTATTTTTTACAGCCAGTGTCTTTGGTTCGACGAACACAGTTGTTGTGAGGCTGGTCTGTTCTTTCACTTTCCTCTCATATCTTTCAACTCTCCTCTATTTGCACGTGGTTTGCGTGCTTTACCTAGTAGCTTCATAGATTTGAATTCTTGAATAACTTCAAATTCTCAAAAAACCATTTCAGCCTCCCTTAAGCAAGGAACACTGCTGAAAATATATATATACAGTATCTCAGCTAACTTGGACCAAGATGTTCAAAAAACATAAGCGTTCTTCAGAACTGAAATCGTGTGGATGTTGTCAAAGTTTATCTAAAGTTACAGTACTATTGTTTTGCTCTTCCTACTTCAACAATTCTTCAAAATAAATAATAGACTTAGCAAGATAGACTTAGGACTTAGTGTGGCCATTTTTCATTTTATGTACCTCAAGTGTGATTGAGGTCTCCACTGACTCCGTATTTCCAATGAGATAGACTTAGGACTTAGTGTGGCCATTTTTCATTTTATGTACCTCAAGCGTGATCGAGGTGTCCACTGACTCCGGAGGCAGTTATGTGCCTTTTGTTTCCTCAAAAACAAGGAAGTCTAACCTTGGGCTGGTTTTGAGAAAAAAAGAAGGCGCATAACTGCCTCAATTTGTCAATTTGTAGGGGGAGTTGCTAATCGGGGCAGGGCGGTAGGGTGGTTATTTGTTACAGCCAGTGCCTTCGGTTCGACGGACGCGGTTGTTGCGAGGCGCGTCCGTTCTTTCTTTCCTCTCATATCTTTCAACACACTATCTGCACCCGGCCGCGGCGGCCGAATTTCGATGAAGGCGAAATTCTAGAGGTACGTGTACTGTGCGATGTCTGCATGTTAAAGAAGCCCAGGTGGTCGAAATTTCCGGAGCTCTTCACTACGGCGTCCCTCATAGCGTGAGTTGCTTCGGGACGTTAAACCCCAATACGCCAATCTCCTCTGTCTGCACGTGGCAGCGGTTGTGGCTCAGCTCGAGCCAGTCGACAGGCCCGTGCATGCAATTTCATTTTCATCCTTCTTTCAGTCGCAACAACAACAGAGGCTTCACATAGACACAATGCTGAAACCCGGGGAGTGCGGCTAGAATGGCTTTCGCACTAAAAAGCCCGCGTCCTCGAGCTCAGCATCAGAGCTCTCAATTGATTTTAAGGAAAGGACGCGGTGATTATATCTCGCCTCTCAGTGGACACCTCAACCGCACCGTGAGGAAAGGGAGTGTGAGACAGAAACGGGTACTGTAGTGGAGGGCTCCGGAATAATTTTGACCACCTGGCGCTCTTAAACATGTGCTGACATCGTTCAGCGCACGAGTGCATTTTGCGTTTCGCCTCCATCGAAACGCGATTGGTATTGAACCTGCAGCCCAAGCGCATTAACCTCTAAGCCATTGCGGCAGCTGTATGCGCCGTTGGTGACGAGGAAGAAGAAGCGAGAGTATGTCTTTCCCAGCAGAGAACAGTCACAAGATCATGCACGTGGCTGAGACAGAGAGCGAGCGGCAACGCAACGGCGACGAAAGAGGATTAAGGGGAGCGTATTCGTGTGCGAGGTGCATGCATGGTGAGGAGCCGTTCCTCGTCTTTTTCCTTTCTTTTTTTTACTTCTAGCGCGTGCGCAGTTTGATGGTTCGTACGGATTTGAAGGACGTCGGGTTTCGCCGATGCGTCGCACCGCTGCTGTTAAAAAGGAACGCCGTCACGCGAACTTCATTTGTGATCTTTTTTTTTTTATGCCAGCGGATTTTCGCACCACTCCCTGTTTCTTCCTTGGCTAGAAAAAGTGTGTCAGGGGCACACGCATTGAGTTCAACTTGGTCTGTCTACCTCCTGAGGCCTTAGGCCTAATAGGAGGCAGGCCCGGTTAGGCCTTGCTCTGGTCGAGTGATCGAAGGTGGCCTTTTATTATGGCACAAATGTCTGCTTGCCGTTGAAGTTGCTCGCCCAGTATATGTAGATCTGTGTGTGTGCTAGCTAGCATGAGCCAAAACTTTGGGCCAAATAAATCGCACCGACTTTTTGAAAGCGCGTCTGAGAATCGGGCGGCGGTCTGATTGCGAAAGCGTCCCCTGGCGCGACCGCTTGTCTCCTTTATGCTGAAAGCAGATTTGGCGTAGTGGGTGCGCAAGCTTTTTCAGCTGTGTTATGTTTCGCCTTTTTTCGATTGAGTTGGTTGTCGGTGTGTGCAACTTCAGGCGTTAGTTTAGTGCAAGCGCTCCAGTGCAGAATGAGATCGCCTCGATTGCCGCGGCTCGGTTGAGGCGCGATGAAATTCTTACTTTTACGGGCCGCGCTTTAAAATGGGATTGCTGAGTTCTTTGTTTTGAGAGAGAAGAACAAGTAGCATTGACAACGCATTAGCTTCGCGCTCCGTCCCACGAGACTGCTTTCTTAAGAGTGCTGGCCGCCGCCTTGCTGCGAGATCGGTAGTGTGCGATGCACGGGTGACGCTGAGCTCGCGTGTAGAGTTTTCTTGCTTTTTATTGCGTTCTTGTCCTTTTCACGGTCCGTGCCCGGAAATTCTTCCCCGCTCGTGGAACTCTGCAGTGCGGTCCGCGTTCCCGCCCGCGGTCTTCTGCTGCTTGCGTGTTCGTTCCAGTGAAGTCCTGCATTTGCGAATGTTCCCCCTATTGGTAGTGTGGATTGGGATATTTTGGGGAAGGCAGTATTTTCTGCTACGCTTTTGTAGTTAGAGCCCTTCGCTTTTGGGTTTTATTTTTTCTGCGGGGAGGAGGCGGGGGGGGGGGGGGGGGGAGGTGAAAAATAGGGTGATTTTTTTTTTACCTTAAATTCAGGTTTCAGAAGCCATATTTTGTAGTCAAAGGTAAATTACTATAAGCGCTTGTTTTTGTGCAGGGCATAAAATTTCCTAATTTTTGCTCATTGTTCTGTAAGCAATATAGGAGATAACAGGTTGCACTGGAAACGTGCTATAAAATTAGGCGTTTCTTTTTTTCTCATTTATTCTTATTATTTCACTGTGCACATTTTCATCTATACTGCGCAACACTTTTGTTCTGTTAAACACCCATCTGCGTTTGTACACTGTGACAACATTCATTCAATGACAGCGTGATCATTTTAAACACAGAAGAGCCTTGCAGCAGGTCGCTGCTAGCATGGGTAAGTTGTCACTTCAGAAACAAGAATACAAATTTTTCTTGCCGTTTGTGGAATGCCAAATTCAAAACCCTCTAACTCAACTTCTATGATAGGCTGAATAATAATTTTACCCCTATTGCATAACTTGATGTCAAGAGAAGCCGACAGCATGCATTTCTAGCAGGTTCCCTGCAGCAAAATTTCTTGAAAGCTCTCAGCATAAAGTTACATAACATATTTTAATAATTACTGCACAAGGACTTGTGTTACATAAAAATTAAATTATGTATTTGGAATCAGCACACGAGAAGACATGTTCCTTTGAAGATTTCATAATTGTGACTTTATTAACACAATTTTTTTTTCTAAAGGCGGCTTCTCGCTTAAGTCACGGCAGTAAGGAGGTCTATAGCCGTAATGGGCATCATGACTGCCACGTCATACTCATACGTGGCTTGAAAGCAAACTCCTTGAGCTGTATATTTCTTACAAAGTCTGTGCTGACCACAGCCCATAAATGAGAGCCTGCACTTGCATTCAGTGACTGAGAAACAGAGTTCCATTTGCTGAATTTGTTTTTTCAGTTTTTAGCAGCCCATTGAGATCCTGCGCTGTCATTTACAGACTGCTAACCTTATTAAGTGTGGAAACTTGCAACTGTGCGTGGAGATGCTCATGCAGTGGTGAAGACAGCAAGTGGTAGGTTACCACTCTGCATATTACCTGAGCAGCCTGTGGTTCCAATGTGGTACATTGAAAGGGCATGTACCTCAGCTTGATTAGTCATGTTTGTTTCCCAAGTAGTAACTGCATTTCAACTGACAGTATATTGCACATCAGTGAAAGCTCTCAGTAAGTACAGGGAACGTCCAGAAAATGGATCGCCGACATTGTCTGCTCCTCGACACCCTGAACTAAGAGCGACAGTGCTCTTGTGGTGCAGGCGTCTCTAGCCTTTTAACGTTTGTCTGAAGATCAGTAATGGTGTCAATGTTTTGACCTCTCATGGGAAAGTCTCAGAACAGTTACTACAGAAGGGCGTAAACAAGTCTCTGTTAGGTTTCAAGTCATGTAAGCTTGTTCAGAAACGAGAGAACTGACATAGTCGCACCATGGGCTCATGACACCAGTGTC
This sequence comes from Amblyomma mixtum, assembly GCF_055824585.1. Classification (NCBI taxonomy): domain Eukaryota; kingdom Metazoa; phylum Arthropoda; class Arachnida; order Ixodida; family Ixodidae; genus Amblyomma; species Amblyomma mixtum. The sequence goes on along the minus strand of NC_143016.1, from coordinate 31,899,187 downwards.
AAAAAAGTAAATGCACCCTGTAAAGCATTTTGTTTACTCATAACAAGCTAAACAGTGCGAGAAACGTGTTTTTTTCTAGTTTCATCAAGAAAACCTCCATTTAATCCTTAAAGCGTTTGTATTTGTAAATTTATTACACATCTCAAAGTTCTCAAAAGTGGCAAATGTTCTAAATAAACAAGTATTCTAAAATTTTTGGCATCTTTCAGACTCTCGGAACTAAATATTGTTCATGTTTGGGTGCATAATCGTATTATTTGCTTATGAAACCCAACATAACATTACTCCTCCCGTGCCTACAGACATTTAGGAGCTTTGACTGCTCTCGTTCATCCGTACCTACTGTAGATCTTGTGGGAGGTACCAATGAATGCAGGTAGGCTGGAATTCTTTTATAATTTATCAGATGCATGAGAAGTAGTCTCTCACCATTATTGCCATTCACTCCATGAGACTTGCACCCGAGTTCAAAACACAAGTGTAACAGGTACTGTGCAGGAGCCGCATCACAGCTAGCTTGGTTGGGCTGACCGATTTGTCTGGCCACGTCAGACTTGTGAGTGCTCATTGCAGTGGCCATACAAAAGCATATGCGCCCGTGCGAGTCTGTTTTGTAAGGAGACCTATGTTTCTCCGCTCAGTGTTGGGTATACAATTTACAGGTTTATTGCGGAGTCGATCCCCTGTTCGACATGGGCTCCTTTGTTTCCTGCTTCAGAGTACAAGGGCTAACAGACGCATTGTGACTGCCGCTCAGGAGGGAGGAGCCGGCAGCCCGAATGTCGTTGCGCCAAGCGTGGGCCCTGCTGCGGCGGGGGCCCCCCAGGGGGTGCTTGGCGGCCGGAGGAGGAGCAGCACCCAGATGAGCCTGGAGGAGTGCACCAATGACGCCGTGGACGATACGCACACACTGAAGCTGCCCAACACTGTGCAGCTGGTGGAAAGCGAGCTGCCACTGGCCGAGGCCGAGAACGCGGACTCCCTCATCGGCATGTTCCTTTTCCGACAGGCAAGGCAGCGCCCAGTCTGCTTCCTTTCTTTTGTGCCTGGCTGTCTTGCATGCTGCAGGAAGCGGGATGCAGGTTATGAGGTGGTGGCCGGGTGTTGTGAGGCGTTTGTTGGTTGTGCCACAAAAAGTTTAAGTGTATCAATCTGTTAATCAATCAATCGATTGATATTTCTTTGCATATTGAGTGCACAATATTCCATTGCAAGTAGAGAAGGTGGCATCGCTCATTCAATAAATCAACCAATCAATCAATCAATATTACACATCTTCAAGAAATTTGCTCGAAAATATGTAGCTGTGACTGCTAACAAAATTGTGTATTAGAACTACAGGCAACATGAAATCAGCTAGTTGTACATTACAACTCTATTGTACATCACATATGGCTTTTTCTGGATACTAGATACTGGAGACAGATACTTTTTGCTGTAGAACACCAGATTGACTTTCCTTGGATGGGTACTTTACTGCACACACCTGTTTCTCTTTTCTTGACTGGTGCAGGTGTTTTCACCCAACGACACGAGCCTGCAGTGCCTGTTCTGCCAGTCCAAATATGTGTTTCGTTTCCCCGTTGACCTGGAGAAGCACTACCACGTAATCCACGAGATAGCCGTGCACAGTGCCAAGGCAGAGTTCAGCGAGGCTGTGGTGTTTGTGTGCGTGCCCCCAGATGTGACTGAGGACACCACACTGAACTCCACTTGTCGCTTCTGCGACCTCACGCTGCGCACCCTCTCGGAGGTGAGGCACGCCCGGAGCGGCCGTCATCTGTGTGCAGTGCATGTGGGTGTTTAGCTCCATTGTGGAATGCGGGAACTGAACTGACTTGTGTTTACAGGGTAGCAACAAGTCTTGCCAGCATTTTCCGGGGGCTAAAGGTTCAATGCAATGTGGTAGTTTGTTAGTACAGGAGTATTCTATTCTCAAAACTTGGCTCATATTGTATTGCTGCCACTTTTCTAGGCTTTGTTGCGAGGACTTGTCTTTGTAAATGTGTAATGCTAGTTTGTATCTGTGCCACTGAAATCCCCTGTGAGTTCGCATGTTGATTAAAGGGTTTAGCATCCTGAAGCAGCACCTAGGCTTCAAGGAACAGCAAAGTGGAAGGCTGCGAGTTAATATGGACCATCTGGAGCTCTTTAAAAATATGCTGATTTTGTACGGCATTCCAATTTCATGGCCGTATATCGGCTAAGATTTTATCCTGTAACTTTGGGATCAGCAGTCAAATACCACAGCCTCCGAGCGACGACGGCAAATGGTTAGTACGTAATGTTGGCAGATCTACCACTGAAATGTTTTTGGCTGTCTGACATTTAAAAATGTTTGAGAACTTTAATGTTACATATATTCTCATTTTCTTGGGTGCAGGTGCGTGACCACTACCCAGAAGTGCATTCAAAGACAGTCCGGCTCGTGGCCGAGTCGGCGGTGACAGAGTTGGCGAACCAGTTCTACTGCAGCGTCTGCTCGTGGGCCTCGCCCACCTTTGAGCAGCACCACAGCCACATGAAGGCGGCGCACCGCATGCAGACGTACACCTGCCGCTACTGCGGCTACTGCACGCCACGGCCAGGCCGCCTGCGCTTCCACGTCAAGCAGCGGCACCTGCAGGACCAGCCAGGCCCCCACCTGCAGTGCTCAGTGTGCTCCGTCTATGTGCATGGCCGCGAGCGCCTGCACAAGCACATCCTGCTCTCGCATGCCGTCCAGACAGGTACATGCTCTCCTGGAGCACAAGGTCCTGCTGGCAGCTTTTATAGAAGCAGTCAGCTTTTTTTCTGAAATTCCTGTTCGTTCTCAGTCTGGTGTGTGCTTTTCAAGTGCCAGCTGCTTTAGGATCACTCTTTGTCAATTTAAGTGGTCGAATAGGGCTGGATGGGCATTGTACAAGTCCCACCCTTTCATATGGCTCATTGGGAGCTGTGTACTATCAGCAACGAATGAAATGCGAACAAGGAAACTGAGGTAGCAAGACAAATACACTAAAATATTAGCCCCCAGAGAGAAAATGCAAGCCAGGTTGACTAACACTTCTGTAGAAGAGTCTTCGCGCTTTCGAAGCGATATTACCCTCCCCTAGTGCAGAGCTCCCCTGCCTATAAGAATTTGTTGTTTTGCTGTTCGGGGATCAAGTTGTATTGTTCGCGTTTCATTTCTTGCTGATAGTACATGTCTGCATTTTACTTCTGCAAGTCTTCATAGGTGGTATTTAAAGTAAATGGCTTGGTATTCAGCAGGCTGCTTTATTTCAAATGGAATTGCCCATTGGTAAAACGGGTGAAGCTCACTTAGGTTTCCAAAGTTTATCTTGGGTTTCCCAGTGTATGTGGCTTTCATAACAAAAATATTTGGGTTGGAAGTCAGTCATCTTTCGTGTGCTTTATTCTTGCACCATGTGTTTCCAATTTGCAATTTCAGTTGCTTAAAGTAATGTGCTTTCAGTGAAGTGAGGCCATGTTAGAGTGACAGTTCTCAGCAAAGCATGGTGTAACTTGTGCAGGCCCTCAGACGTGGTCGTGTGCCAAGTGTCTGCAGCCATGCGGCAACTCAAAGGACCTCATGGGTCACATCAGTCGCTGTCCGCTGCTACGTGGCGAGAAGGGCAGAGGCCGTGGGAGCCTGGGCTTTGGGTCGAGCAGTTCATCAGGGGGACCAAAGACTAACCTCTTCTACAAGTGCAACCACTGCTCGCTTACCTTCACCACCGAAGATGACATCAAGGTGAGAGTCCCTTTGGATTTTTCACAATGTATTTGCAGTTCTAGAGAGCGTAGTCTCATGATATCAGCCAAGAGAAACAGAATGCTAAATGCCTTGCCACCTTCCTATGTGCTCTTCCTAAAAAATGTGCACCTGAGTACATTGTACCCGCAGAGTCATGCATACCACTGCACACTCATTCTGTAACATAAATGTGGTGAGCAACATTGCAAAGATGACAAAAATGGGGATTGAGTTTTAATATGCAAACATTTGTTGTTTCTAAATATCAACAGAATTGTTGTAATCATCTAATTTCGAGTATAGAAACGCAAATGTTTGCCCTGTGTCCTGCAAACTTTTCGCCAAATGTTGGAATTCTAGGAACGATGACCAGTACAGGCCAAGATCGCAACGTCTGCCTCCTCGTAAACAACTGCTGTGCCCAGTTCTGCTCTGCAGTGCTAGTTTCAGCAACATTGAACTTCACTTTCTGCTGCCAAACGCTGTGTCAGTGCTTCAACCTTTGGACCAGGGGATAATCTGCATGGTGGGGGTTGGTTATGGGAAACGTCTGATTGAAAGTCTCCTACAAAACCTGAGGACTAGTAGAGAGCTAAAAATCACTGTCTATGCTGAGTGGGTCATGGAATGATGTCATAAATGAAACTATATACAGGACTGCTTCAGAATTCTAGTCTCTGCTTTCCCGGAGGAGACTGAGGAAATTCTTTGTCCGGTAAGTTCAGTACAGTCGTGACGGGCATTGATGATTTGTGGAGCCAGTTGTCTGATAAAGACTTTATTGCCAACGTCACGGATAACAAGGATACCGCTGATGTGAACTGTTACGAGGACTTGAGTGCGCTCAGCATGGTTCGTTGCTGTTGTGCGTCGATAGAAGGCTGCAGTTTCAGGTGTTCAGAGTCCATCGATAACACCGAAAAATGCATTTTCTCCGAAGCAGTGAAGATGAAGAAACAGAAAAAAAAAAATCATCATTTCTCTCAGTGATCAGCGCGCAGTATAAGTGGCTATCATAGAAATAATTTTTTTCCATCTCAGATGTGTTCGTACAGGGTCTGTTCTGAAAGTAGTAGGACTCATTTTTTTTATTAAATATTTATTCATGAGGATAGTACTCTGCTGCCTATGAGTTTTCCAGTTTTCGTACGCCTCCAGGAACGCCTGGACCGGAATGCTGTTTAGCTCCCTCGCCACGGCCTGTTGAACTCGCCACGGCCTGTTGAACCGCCTCTACCGATCCGTGATGTTTCCCCTTGAGCGTCGATTTTATTCTAGGGAATAGAAAAAAGACTGGCGGGGCCAAGTCGGGGCTGTAGGGGGCTGAGGCAGCGTTGCCGCCTTATGCTGGGCAAAAAATCGGCGTCGTCATTCAAATGATGAAGAAGATCCTGGAAGATCGCTTTCCAGTTGGCCTTTTGCTCCTCTGACAACACTCCCGGCACCAACTTCGCGCACTTTCCTCATGGTTAAGTTTTCTGTCACGATATCAAAAACTTCAGTTAGAAGAATGCTCAAGTCATCGGCAATCATTCTGATACTCATCCTACGATCACTGTTCAGTACATGTTTCACTCGCTGCCAATTTTCGCTGGTCTTGCTGGTCGAAGGGCATCCGGAGTGGTCGTTGTCTTCCACTCTTTCCTTACCTTCTCGGAACAGCTTGTGGCACTCAAAAAACACCTGATCTACGTATGGAAGCGTCGCCGTAGGCCTCCTTAATCATGTCGTGAGTCTCTTTGCGCGTTTTACCAAGATTTACACAAAATTTGATCGCATATCGCTGATCCAGTAAACATTCCATGATTCTGCGTGACGAGACGTTTCGATAGGGGTTCACAGTACAAGCGACCTGCTCTCTTCAACGGCCGAGAGCCGACTGCCGATTTTCCCCACCGTTCCTAATATCCCCCTTTAACGATCCTGCACGCGCAGACCGCCTCTCGTCCGCCCAGGGAAAAACCAGTCCTACTACTTTTAAAACAGACCCTGTATGTCGTTAAATTTACTGCTACTGTTATGTTGAACTCCTAGGCGTTTTTTTGCGAGTTCGATATATGCGGGTTCGACTGTATGCCCTTCTGAATTTTTTTTGTGGGAACCACCACAGAATTCGAAAGATTTGTTGAACTGGGCTGATGTGTTTTCCCAAACATCCTTCATGCCAATAAAGCTGAACCCACATTCGTGTGCACATCTGTCCAAGGCTGGTGCAACAACAATCATGCTGCAACAATCATCGCAGCAATGTCTTTAATGCATTGGTCAATGGCAGGGATATGAGGTGCAAAGTTAATGTCTTGATGTGCACATAAGAAGGCCAAGGAAATACGGGGTGTAGTAGTACTGACATTGTACATTTTGTGTCCTCTGCAGAAGCACATGGCAGATGGCGTGCACTTACCTGTGGGGCAGCAAACATCGACTGGCCAGGGTCCATCTGCGACCGCAGGGGGCTCTGAAGAGGGTGGTTCGAGCGGCACGGGCGAGGCAGGCATCTTGGACATGTCGGGGGGCCTGGAGGCCACCAGCAGTGAGGAGGACGCCCTGGCAGGCTCTTCGAGCACCTGCTTCCTGTGCTGCATGCGCTTTGCCAATACCCAGGCCTGCCAGATGCACCAGCATCACGTGCACATGCGCTGGGTCAAGCGCGGACTCCCAGACTTCTCCAGTGAGGACGTCCAGAGTGAGGCCCTTTCCTTGATCATTCGCCCTCCCAACAGGTGTCGGGCATTCTTGGCACTACTGTTTTGTACAGGTGCTTGGCCTCTGCGTGGCTGCCCACCCCTAATTATCAGTGCGTAATTGTCCTGCATTACCATAGTAGACCCTCAGGGGTGCGGACAAAGTTCAGTATGAATTTTGGGATGATACGAATTCGTAAAACTCTGCGGCAGAAGTGCATGGTACACAACGTGGAGAATTTCGGGTGTTCCAAACACTAACCTGCACCACTGCTGGTGATACGAACAGGTCACGACCCCACCCTCTCATAGCCTTAGTTGCTTTGGGACATTGAACCCCATAAACCAAACCAAACCACCCTTGAGCACTAAGCGCTGCCCATACCTCGCCAACACGCTGACGACCACGCTCAGTGTGATGGAAAAGGAAAGAAGCTGCTTCTGTATTAAAAACGGCATCCTACGCACACCTGGGGAGGTACGGATGGCCGTGCCCAGTGAGATGGAGAAGGAAAGACGGGGAGGCGAGACCGGGGCAACTTTTTTCAAAGGTTACCATTACTTTACAAAGCTTGGTGGGCTTTATGCTGGATAAGACTCACGCAACTTAGCCATGACTCGTGTGATTTCACCCTTGCCCTGATTTTAGCCACTAATCAGATAATAATCTTTGTTTGGTAATTTCTATACTCGGGCAGAAACTTGACTCATGTATCCGACTTCTTGGCTCTTGTTTTTGAGAGGCTGCTCGTGTTGCTCGCAGGCAACATGTACAGCATGCCTGAAGTGGACAACAGTGAGACAGAGCTGTCTCAGCAGCGAGCTGTGGACAGTATCACAGCACCCGGCTCGGAAGGAGACCAGCCACCAGTCACACCTGCTGAGGAAGCCGCGGGCAGCGAGGGCTCAGTCACTGCACTGGTCGAGGCCGTGAAGAAAGGCACCGACGAAGGGGCAGAGGACAGCAAGGGGGCGAGCAGCGGCAACCTCAGCTCAGCCGACATCCCCTCAGATGCCAAGCTGCTGGAGTTGGGGTTCCCCACAAAGGTGCTTTTTTTGTTTTGTTTCTGTTCTTTTCCTGAGTACACTGCTTTTCTCTCTAGTTTTTGGCACAAAGTTTTAGTGGTTGTAGTGACCCCTAGATGCTGCTCCTAGTGCTCATGCCTGCTACGGCGTCTCTCAAACTGCAGTGCAGCTTCAAGACATTTGACTCTGCATAACATAAGAAAACATAACACTTTACTCTGTAAAAGAGTGCTGGTTGCGGGTTTTTTTGGATTCTTGATCTGACAAGTCATTTGTAGCACTATGAAAGGTACAGCTTTCTTGTCCAATCAGGGCTACAGGAACACAAATTGTCCCTTAAATATTTGAACAATGGTCCTGATTATGCGTCCCTTTTTTATGCTGCAGCGCGCATTTTTAGGATGAATTAGCACTGTCCCAGCACTGAATAAATATTGCATTGAAAGTATGGATGTCAGGACGCGCACCTGACAATCGGCACGAATTAAGCATATAAGGTAGAAGAGATTGGTATTTCAGTTCACTGGCAGAAGTCATGTGATGCTAAGTTAAGATGATCCCCCGAGGATCTGGCTCTCGACTGTCTGACGGTTCAGAGCAGCACGCCATGTGTGCGACCCACGGCCGTCAGCGTGAGGTGGCATTCAACTGGTGCGCATTTCACTGCGCTTTACTGCCAAAGGCGTTGCGGAAATCAGTTACAGGTTCATATTAATGTGAGGTTATAGTGGAATGATAGTGAACTAATGACAAGGTTAGACCTTATATAGTTAACCATGACTACGTTCAAAGCACTTTCGGTGCGGCTTCGATGCGAAGCACACTAAGCCTAATGGCTCTGAGCAAACGGCGCACTACTGTGGCACTCGAGCCTGGCAGACTAGAAATGCTCAGCTAGCATGGGTGCACACCATTGTAGGTTTTGTTCTTTGTTTTTTCCCCTCGCAGCATAACGTTTTGTTATTTCTGGTGCAAATGCAGAATGTGCAAAACGAGTTAGCAGCGCTGCAGCACCACACGTTCGCGGTTCCAGCCGGTGTCCGGCACGCGAAACAACACATACTTGCCTGTAACGAGTGTCGCACACATGAAGCAGTTCTTTTGGCTGACTTTTTTCTTTCCCCGAAATACTGGCTGCCAAGCTGGGGGTACGGCCCTTACACAGGGGTGGCCCTTACGCAAGTATATATGGTGTCTCCTACTACGACTGTTAACACAACTGTTCACATCCCAAGAACACTGCACTCACTCGGTTGGCAGCTGCTGAGTGTGGTTTCCAATGTAGCACAAGCTGCAAGGAGAGAATTTTTTTTCACACACATTTATGCTGTGCGGCAAATGGTAAGGTGTGTCAGCTGAGCACATTCTTACTGTAAAGCATGAAACTGCAAACGCTGTAAAAGGCCTTGACTATGTCATTTGCACTTTCACACTGCCTTTTGCTGTTGCCCTACACTCAAAATACAAGGGGCAGAACATGTGGCAGGGGCAGTCAGGATTTTTTTCTTCATCACTGTCCATAATAATGGCAGAAAAATACATGGGCCTCATTGGGCTCCGTGCATTTTCAGCCTGTCCGTTATTCGGGCCGCAAGTTTTCATCTTAATGAGGCATAAGAATACTGAAAAAGTTTAACACCCCGGAAAACTTCCATAATTCGAGTCGTCCATATTAATGGGAGTCGTTACGGGGTGCGACTGTACTGCAAAATACGAAAATTCGATCTCTTCACACGCAAGAAGTCATTGCTTCTAAAATTTTTGTGGTGGTGTTGGAGTCATCGGAAAAGAACAGTACTGCAATATTGTCGCCACTGTTCTATGAAGAACTGTCCATGTGCCACTTCCCACTCATCATTTGTAACAAGTGTCTCCACGAGTACTGATGGCAAGAGTCCATGCTTCGGCTAAGCTGTTCAGGTGGCACGTTATGCACCTTCTCCATTTAGTGACAAAACATGTTCCTTGCAGGAGGTAAAACACTCGGATGGGGAGTTGTGCTGACTTGTGCAACCATGGCATTGTCATGGTTGTTCACACACCAGGGGAGAGCAAATAAGGGCTCTCGGTGTAAAGTGCAGAAGTTTGTTTAAGGGGCCTGCGTGATCACGTGAGTGAGTATAAAAATTGAGCAAGTTGGTATAGGTTCAGCCCCCCTCCTCTGTGTCGTTGTTTGCTTGCACTTGGAAATATTCCACAATGCATGTGAATGAGACCAGTTAGCAAAGACTGAAAGTAGTCCACATTCCTGTTTTCAGCCCTTTGTATTTTGTATTGTAAATTTGTTATGTTTCTTTGACGAATCCCCCCTTATGTAATGCCCTCAAGGGCCCTTAGGGTATCGAAAAAAATAAATATGGTGGGCTGTAATCAAAACGGCTGCTACCAGATTTAACGAAAATGTGAACAGGGTGTGCGTAGTGTACTGCAGCCCACTGCTTTCACTCTAGTGGAGCCAGTACTGTATTAATTCTCTGCTTCCTTCTTTGACCGCTTCCCTCTGATGTGGCATGCAGGTTGGCCACTACTGCCACGTGTGTGATGCTGTGATCAAGAGTTATGCCCTGTACTACCTGCACATGCACAATCTGCACCGGCTTGAGAAGCGCTTCCAGTGCATTGTGACCGCGTGTGGCCAGACTTTCTCGTGCCCCAACGCCTTTCAACGCCACTCGCTGCGCCACAACCAGAAGTCGGACAGCTTCTGCTCCATGTGCGACATGGTCTTCGATGACAACGAGCACCTGCAGGACCACTTTCTCAGTGCTGAGCACGCCAACAAGTACATGCGTGTCCAGGTGAGTCGAGCGAGAAAGGGGTGCAGCCCACATGTCATGCCTACTACTACCCCATGTTAAAATACGAGCATCTGGCTTTTAATGCTTCACTTTATTTTGCACCATAGAAATCATATATTAATGATTATGTGTATACTGCGCATTTTCGTAATGCAGTTAGTGACATGCGTCACTGTCCACCGTACCAGTTAATTTGCAAGATAAAACAAGGAAGAGTAAATTTTAAGAGGCTCTGCAGGAGTATTAATTCTGTGAATTGGGTGTGTTGGTACAGACTGAGAGTAGACAAGGACGAGCGCTGAGCCTCTAACAACTTTTATTACGAACGACTATCAAATACCGTATTTACTCGCGTAATTTGCGCACCCCCAGCTTTTTACCCAGATGTCTTTAAAAAAAAAGAGAGAGCTTTTACTTGCACATTTTGTGCTCCGTGCTGCGCAAGCACACCGACGTGCACACGGATGCTTGCAAAGCAGGTGTGAGAAGTTCGATGCGGCCATGTTGCCGATTGCAGCTGCGCAAGGTGAGTGATCGGCGTCAAAAAAAAAAAGGGCGGTAATAAATAGCTTCCGATAACAAAAAGTCAATTGTGCGCCATTTACCGGGCTCACTCGCACCGGCGGTCACTTTCCCATCCGAACGACTCCGAGAGCAAACTTCCAGTAACCTCCCTTCGTTGCGTGAGTCGCACCAGAATCCGAAACTGCCAAACCATTGGCTATTCTGTTTGGCGCTGCTCGGCCGGGTCGCATACGAGGGCACTGTTTTATCGCTTTGTATCTCCATTTTCCTCTGATTGCTGGCTTTGCGATTGTGTCATTCCGCGTTTGTTGCTTTGAGCTGGGCACGCGCCATCATGCCATCAAGCGGGGAGCTACATAATGTGGGTCTGGGGTGAGGGTGGACATGGGCGGCTGGTGGGAGGGTTATGCGTCGACTTATGTTTGGAGTTAACTTTTGTTTTTGCCAGCGAGGGGTGCGAGTAGTGGGTTCGACTTATACACTGCAATATAGCGTATGCGTTCTATGTTGTGACCTTTGTAGAGCTTTTTAGGACATGTTCGTGAAATATCTGCATAATTTGCACACCCTCTTTTCAAAGCTTTAATTTTAGGGGGGGGGGGGGGGGGGGGGGGGAGTGCACAAATTACGTAAGTAAATACGGTACATACATGGACGTACCTTTAAGACAAACTTGAAGGGGCCAGGAAATTCATTCCTCTTACCAGAAGTTAACAGAAATGCTCCTAAAGAAGTTAGGTTTTCCAAATGTGTTATATGAAAACAGTGGACAAAATGGCCTTTCATAGAGAGGATAACTGCAAATAGAGCATTTATTGCACTATGCTTGAAGTGAGCTGAAGACAGAGTATGAAACAAGTGCATACTTGAAAATGGCATTGGTCTAGTTTTATTTTTTTTACCAATTCTTTTTTTTCCCTTTTTTTTTCCACTGTAGCCTTTTGTGATAAAGATGAATCCAAGTAAAAATTGCCTGATCCCGTGCATTGATTTGTTTAATGATTCCGTTCCACCCACGCTTCATCGTGTACAGGAGAAGTACAACCGCTCAGAGCCACGCAACTACCGGTGTCGAGTGTGCCACAGCTGGTTCGGCTTGTTTGCCACATTCGTGAAGCACATGGAGACAGAGAGTCACCAATACCAGTGCCAACACTGTGGCCTTCTCTTTGTCCAGCCAGGGCCACGCCGCAACCACATCCAAAGTGTGCATCCAGAGCTGGCCAACATCTGTGAGGTACGTCTGGTGCCAACTTTGGGCAGGCTGTCAGCTTTGCAGGTGGAAACATTACAGTGCCACACCAGGCATGTGCAGAACATGAAGCCACCTTGGTGTGTCGTGTACCATCTCAGCAGCTTTGGAGTGCAAACTTGAACAAGGGCAAGGGGGAGCCTTAGCCCACTGTTGAATGTTTCAACTTGGGGGGACTCTTCTTCCAGCAAATTATAGTAATAATAATAAAGTTCTTTGTCATAATATTGTTTGGAAGACTAAGGCCTCCCTCCCTCTTTCTTAATGTTGAGGTTTTCACTTTCAAACAACCATCTTCCCCCAGCTTTTCTACCACGGATTTTCAATTTTATTGAATTGAGTGTGATGTACAAGGGCACACAAATTGGACTTCACATCAAAAATATTCCCTCCGCGGTGGCTTAGTGGTTAAGCCGCTCGTCTACCGAGCAGGAGTACACGGGTTCGAACCCGACCACGGTGGCCGTGTTTCGATGGAGGCGAAACGCAACAGGCGCCCGTGTGCTGTGCGCTGCACATTAAAGATCCCCAGGCAGTCGAAATTATTAGAGACCTCTACTAGGGCACCTCTTTCTCTCTTTCTTCTTTCACTCCAACCTTCCTCCCTTCCCTTACAGCGCAGTTCAGGTTTCCTCTGAGATAGGCAAGACAGATACTGCCCATTCCCTTTCCTCAAAAACCAAAAACCAATTTACATCAAAAATATGGTAATATCTATCGAATCAAGAACCACCTTTGCCAGAAAGGTTCTCCTGAATTGATGCATTATGAAGCCAAAACTTACTTATTGCGATTATTTTGGCTTTCACTTTATCTTGTTTCGTTTGCACCAGTTGTGCATTAGTGAGAGCACATGATTGTGTGTATTTTTCCAGATTTGTGGCTCCAAGATGGCCAACTCCCAGGCCTTGTGGAGCCATCTGTCACTGCACAGCATTGTGCACGAGTGTCACAAGTGCCACCGCCGTTTCCTTCAGCGCGAGCAGCTCATGGCCCACATGGAAGTTCACGCGTGAGTGTGGCTCTTGATTCTCTCTGCCATCTTCTTACAGTGACTTGCATCGCGACAATGCATCTTTAGAGGAGGAAGAACGGAAGTACCTAGCGGCAACATGATACCTGCGAGGTCATAGTCAAGTCCCAGTGCAGTAGAATCTCGATTATACAATCTTGGTTGGTACGAATTTTGGGATGGTACAAATTCATAAAATGTCCTGGCCAGAGTGCATTGTGTGCTATGGGCAGAAATACAGATGTTACGAACAACCCCGTGCCCCTCTGTGGATTACACAAACGCATGAGCCGCAACGGCACCCTCGAGTACCAAGTACTCGCTGCCCGCACATCACTGACATCGCGACCACACTCGGCCTGTACAGTTCCTACATCATGAGTCAGCAATGGCCACGGCCGTAAGTAAATCCTGTCAGCCGAAAACAGATCTGCATAATTTCGGCATACGAATTTCGTTCATTTTGGATGATACAAACTTCGGTTCAAACAAATATTTTTCGTGACCCCATGAGATTCGTATGATCGAGATTCTACTGCATTTGGTTTCAGCGTAAGAGAGAATGAAAGTCACATACACGATCACTCACTCTACACCTTCTTGGTGTTGAACGAGAACAGCTCCAAGGCCGATTTTGCTGGCGTTGGTTTGTACCCTGGCATCTGCGTCCTCATCACAGTGAGCAAGAGTAGGGGTTGTGTGGAGTCATTGGCGCATCTCTGTGAAAGCCTCCTGTTGCTTGGCAGTACAGGCGAATGGTGATTGTCATGTGTTAAATGGGTCAGGGGTTCGGTAATCTTGGAGAAGTCTGCGGTAAAGCGACAGCAGCAGGTGTACAGACCCAGGAAGCGTTTGAGCATTTTCTTTATGATAGGAATGGGGAATTCGGCTACAGGTGCAGTTTTATTGGGATCGGGTCGGACACTGCTGGCACCCACAACATGGCGGCTGAGAAGCTTGAATTGTTCCTAGCCAAAGTCGCATATTTCGGGCTTGAGTGTTAAGTTGGCCAACTGCAGAGCATCTAATATACTGTCTGCAAGCATTCAAGATGGTGGTCAAAGGTTTCAGAAAACACGACCACGTCACCCAGATAAACTAAACAGGCTATCTTTTTGAGGCCAGCAAGGATAGTATCCATGAGTCACTGGAATGTCGCCGGCTCTGAACAGAGACTGAGGGACAACACATTAAATTAATATAGGCCATCAAATGTTATGAACACCATTTTTTCACAGTCCTATTCATCAACCTCTTTCTGCCTGCACTCGCTATTTAAGTCATTCAAGAAAAGAATGCTTGAAGCAGCGAAGTCTGTTGAGTGAGTCGTCAATGCGGGGCAGCATGTATGTCCTTTTTAGATATGGTGTCTGGCTTCCTGTAATCTACGCAGAAACGCAGTGTCCCATCCCTCTTCTTAACAGAATGACAGGCGACGACCGTGGATTCTGAAATGGCCGAATAATGCCGCCATTAAGTATCTCCTTCACCTGTGTTCGGATGGCCTCGTGTTCTTTAGGTGAAGTGCAGTACAGCTGTTGTGTTATGGGTGGGCATTGTCGGACGTGATGATGCGGTGTTTCATGATGGCCATTTTTCGAGCTTTCAAAGAAGACGTGAAGCAGATTGTGTATTGAAGCACTGAGGCATATAGATGATGGTTTTGAACCTCCGATATCCGTGAGCTGATGCCAGTGCGATCTAGAAACTTGTCCCGAGGTCCTACAGCTTCGGACGCAAAATATTCAGAAACATCTGCTAATTGGTCAGTGAACGCTATGGATGCAGCGCAAAAGAGATGCTGAGGTTCATTTGTAAGATTCATTACCAGGAGTTAAGACCTGCCATTATGGAGGTGGACGAGGCTTCAGGCCAAACAAATGGCGTGCATGAGCAACAGTGAAGGGTTGTCCTCTCTGCCTGCTGTTCCGTCATGTAATCCGTCGCAGTCGACACTGATAAAAACACTGCCGCATGGCGAGATCAAAACATTCTCGGAGGAAATTCAAAGGGCAGAGCTGTATTGGCAATTGGCAGGAGTTTCATCAGCTTTCTTCGTAGAAAACACAACTGTGTACTGCCGGAGATTAATAATGGCCCCATTCTCATGAAGGAAGTCAACACCGAGAATCAAGTCACGACAACGAACGTGGAGAAACCTGCAACCCTACTGTTGTATTATTGCTTGCCGCAGTGGCTTAGTGCCTATGTCATTTAGCTGTTAAGCTGAATGCCATCGTAGGCAATCAGCTGCTGATACTATTTTATTGTAGTGTTAGTGTCGTTGCTCACATGGCAAATGATGTGTAACCTCTCAGTAATGCAAGCTGCCACGTTGGCATGTGCCAAACCACTGTAAAAATTCGCACTGCCATCTGCACTCCTGTAAGGTGCAGGAGATTTGTTTGCTTATTGTGCACGTGTACTTCTCAGTTGTGCTTGTTGTTGTTGAGCACCTCTTGTGTTGTTGCCATTCAGGCCCCCAACGCCGTGCCCCTGGCAGGGCTGCAACCGCAAACTGGCCACAAAAGTGGGGCTGTACAATCACCTGCGAATGCATCGCGGCGACACGGACTTCAGGTGCCTGACTTGTGGAAGAGGTAGGTGATCTGGTTTTGCTATTGCACACTGAAGCTGTATAAACGCTGGCACACGCAGTTGGCATCAGTACTAGTTTATGAACCACACAAGCTGCGAAAAACTGGCACCTTCCTCGTGGCTTGGATGCGAAGTAGGCTGGTGCAAATGGGGGATTTTCAGTTCAGTACCAATTCGCAGGGAATATAGTTTTCGACTGCAAATTTAGTTAGGAGAAAAGAGGAAGTTCATTAGAGCTGAATAGTGTATGCCGAAAGACTTGGCTCGGAAGATTCACTAAGGCAACTAAAATAAAAAAATTAAATAAAATAAAAAATGCTTTCAAAATTGATTTACCTTTGTTCAAAGAGGAGCAGCCCTTCGTGCGCTAAGCATCATAGTCTCTAAAGCCTTCAACATGCAATTCTTCATATGCTGCTCTTTTTAACTGTGCAGAAATATTGCTGATAGAATATTCGGATGCAGAAGTTTTGGGCACGATTCCTACTCTAGGCTTGTGCAGCACCGATTCTCACATCGCATCTAATGCTGCAATTTTTCCAACCTTACTTGCGTCACATACGGTCACGTGACTGCAAAGCAACGCCATCAGAACACTTGCCCCGGGCGTGCTGCTGGTAGTTTTGGATTCTTGTCTGTCTCGTCATCTTCGCAGTCTTTGTCTTTCGGGCCTTCCGTGCAGCGGATACAGTGCAGTTGCCCACTAAGGCACGTTGACTTTCACATCTGGGCTTTGTCCCAACATGTACGCACAACAGTGGCGTGCCAAGCAGTGCAGCCATCGAAGGCGAGAGTTAATAGATGTGGCCACCATGCTTTGTGCACGATGCGTGCCCAATATCCAGAATGGTGCAGTCGCATGGAAGCCTTAAGTGGGGATGTTGGGGATCAAATCGCAAAAAAAAGTCGGTTTGTTTCTATGTTGTACTGAAATATTTAACCCAAAAATAAACTTTAAGCTCTCCAAATAAGTATATTTGTCGGCATCTACGCATAGACAGTGTGCTAGCTTTGAACTTTCAGGCTTGTTTTCTCGCTGAGGCAGTGTTTCTATAAGGAGCATTTGCAAGGACACTAGGTTGAGGTAGCCCACCCTAGCCTAGCCTTGGCTGCAGAGCCAGGTAAAGCTGTCGAGGAGCATAGTTTTGTCCCTAGCCATTGTTTTTCTTCCCCCACCCACTCTGTCTCTCCCTCCTCCACCACAGGTTTTCAAAAGCAGGATCCTTGCCTCTTTACTACTGCTTCGTTTCCTCCCTTTCTGCTTTAACAGGCACAGTCATGGACAAAAGTTTGCAGGATGCAAATTCGTGGAAAAAAATTTATTGCTGTGAGGTCAGGCACAGTACATCACTAAAATGCATAGGAACATAAGGACACATACGTGCTCCATCTGCTGCAAAAATACAATCTGCCTGTCTAGGGAGGCAACGCAGAAATAAATTTTTTTCGCAAATCCACATCCCGCAAACTTTTGTCCATGACTGTACATTAGCTTACCGGTGAACTGAATGACCATTACACCAAGCAGCCATTATGGGGCGCCATATGTCGATCTTACTTGCTGCGAGTCGGGGCTCAAGTTCCATGAGGCCCCCCCCCCCCCCCCCACCCACCAACATGCACCTCTGGCGGTGAGGGCTCCTGTAGACGTGATTACCTTTGGCAAATTGAGCTAGATTTTGCCTACTGATGTAATATAAGATGGCGCTGAGGCCTTTCACATTTGGCCGTGACATCACTTTGCTTTCGACCTCCTCCATTTTTTTTCTTTGCAGGCTTCTTCAAGAAGAAAGCTTTGGACTCTCATATGCGACTTCACGAAGAGCCCTCTGCACTGGCCAGTATGCAGCATTCAGAGCTGGCACCAGGTCAGATTGCTGTAGGAATACGTGTGTGTGCTAGAAAACTGTGCTGTAGATGGGGAAAATGGAAGCAGTATATGCCGAAGGTGCCGAAAAAAATATCCACTGTTTCGCTGTTCACTCGTACTATATGTTTCAACCTGCTGACAAATACATAGCTTTTTTCAGTCTTGCAACAATGAAGGCACACTGATGCAATAATAGCTACGTACAAAGATCATACGTTTTATGCTGGTTAACTGCCTGTTTGAAACATAGCTGAACACCCTACTCTTCATATTACGCAGCTAGCCTGAGAACTGACAATTTCATTTCAATGAACACTGATGTGCAACATCCAGTGTGACTGACATAAAAAACTGCTTTGTTATAATGGAATTTGATAGAATGTACTCTCTGCAGCATGAAGTGAACTTGGACTTGAAGACACATTTCTCTTGACATTCTTATGTTCTCACATATGTAATTAGAATGTACCATTTGGCCCTGACTAGCTTTTATTTGTCTTCTTCTTTTCAACTTAAACCACTGCTCATTTTAAGTTGCAAATGAATTTACACCAAGTTTCCCTGCCTTGCAAGCCAGTATGCTTTTTTGTGGCATGAATTTCTTAAACGCACAGCTCTCCTGTCCAAGCAGGTCTGCAAGCTTTAGTTGACTGTCATCTGTGATGATGTGAATTTGGGCAATGGTACAGTCCTGGATAACTCTCTGATTGAGCATGCAGGTTGCAAGCAGTGAAAATGCATTACGCATGAGCCTAACTGAACTCTTGCTTTCCCTCAAGCCATCTGTGAGTTCTAAGTTATGAGATAACAAAAAATAGAAATAAGTTACCATTATTCTTTTCTTCTAAACAGCACTTGTTCGGTATGCGGGTGGGCGTGTCAAATTATAAGCCATGTTTAGCTTTTGGTTGATGCCTTTCAGTAAGGAACTGACACTTTTTTCTGCTCTGCAGGAAGGCACATGCTTACTGAGGTGAGCCCGCAGGAAAGCCAAGAAGAATCTACGGGAGAGCTTATTCAGCTGATCTGTGCTGGCTGCCTGAATGGCTTTGAGTCGGAAGACCTGTTTGCAGCACACATCTGCACAGGACATCAAGGGTGAGTTGGTTGGTCGGGGCATACGCTGCTGCTTGGCGGGTAACAAGAGAAGGCTTTCATGGGCAGTCAAAATATTTGTCGCAGTATTTGTTCAAGAACCCCTAAACCACCTTTTTATTGAGGTGCTGTTTTTTTTTTTTTAATCCTTGAGGACGAAAAGAAAAGCTGTTAGTCTCCTCTTCGTGGCATTGTTAATGAATTGATAAATTGGCAGCTGCACTGCAGTATGTGCTACAGATTCGACACCAGTCTAATCATAAGTTGTCATATTGCATTTTTTATCTTTCTTTTTGACAATGCGTCCATGGAAGCCTTCTGCTGTTATCACGCAAGGAAGTTGGCTGATGGTGCAACCTTATTTTCTATGGCACTGCAGGCACCACCACCCTAGCTCGATTATTATTCCATATGCTAGAACCACCAGAACAAGTTTGATGCACCTCCGAAGTCGCAGAGAAGCATCCAGAACTTGAGAGCATGCAAAAATGGAACCTTATGCAGTAAACTTGTGTACTTTGTATCCTGTTAAAGTACCTTCACGGCAGTAAAATTTTGTGAACAGAGAACAAAGAATCTGTGAAATTCCATGGAAGTCATAAAATAGTGCACCAGAGTGCACTTCGCGTTATATTCAAAACCAGGGTGTTAGTGTGAATTGCTTTCTTTTTTTTTTTTCAAGCTTTTCAAGGTAGTTAAAGCAGCCTTCGACTTAAAAGCCGTTAAGAGAAGCCACCTTTTCAATGACCTTAGGCCAAAGCGCACAACATGCAAATGTGAGGAAGATGGCTGTGGACATAGAAAAAGAAGGTGGTGTAGGTCAATGAGGAAAGGAAGGCACTGAAGGAGTTGAATGGTGTAGACAGAGCTAAGAAGGGTAAACGGGCGCAGGACTGGGCACCTCGGAACACCGAGTAGCGGTAGCACAACAGTGACGGTGGCTGATGCTGCATGGGATGCTGCGTATAGTGCAGTATCAAGGGCTTGGCTTCGTACAATTGTGGTGCATGCATCGGGAGTGCTTGCTCTGAAATAGCGCTGGCATATCCGTTGCTTCCATATTTTAGTGTGCTGTGAGCGTTTCTTTTGGGACCCCTCGGGTATGGTTCGCCTAGAGCAGTTTGAGATTGCATTATAAATGTCGTTATCATTCTCCCCTGGCACTGTCATTCTCCTTGTCATGTAAGCATTAAGTAATGCTGTCATATTAGATTCTATCGAAATTTAGGTTTGGGTTTTTTCCTATAGTTTTTGGAATTTGCCTTAGTAGACCTTTTCCTCTGAACACTATGAGTATGCTTTGTATGACCAACTCACGCCGTGTAGATAAATGACGGTGGGGAGTAAATTACTTTTGTGCAATAAATCTTTCGTTTTATCACTATGTTCAATGAAAACAAACCTATCTACCTTGACATTTTGAACTATTCCAAAATATTTTATATATTACCGCCACGGTGGCCTAGTGGTTATGGCATTCGGCTGCTCACACGAAATACGCGGGTTTTATCCCAGCTGTGGCGGTCAAATTTTGATGGAGGCGAAATTAGATCTAGAGGTCCGTATACTGTGCGATGTCAGTGCACGTTGAAGAACCCCAGGTGGTCGAAATTTTCTAAGTCCTTCACGCATCCCTCATAGCCAGTGTCGCTTTGGGACATTAAACACCCATAAACCTTGTAGCAATATTTGATATTATTTGCAGTCAGTTGTTATTACGCTTATTAGGTTCAAAACAAAAAATTCTATAATTTCGCATCCTTATTGGGAATGCTCAGAAGAAAAAGAAGAGAACAGCTATCTTCATTAAAGAGCTGGAAGAGGAGAAGCTACGGTTGCTTCATGAGTCACAGGTTGAAGATGGACTTCTTTTAGAAAGAAGAATGTAAAGCTCTGTGTTTTCAGTGCAACATTTTCAGTTTTAGAGAATGGTTTCCTTCCTGCGGGTTCATGTATACTGTCTTTTATCATTGGCCATTACGTTTTTCCTCCTCTTCAATGGTCAGGGAAAACGTGAAGAAGTTTGAATTTCAAAAAAAGGTAGCTTGCTAGACACCCTGAGGCCTTACACTGTGGAGTAGTCCAAAGCACTGCGCGTGAGCAATTGTTTTTTTTTCTTACTGGAAAGTTTAGCATGAAGAAAACATATATTCTAGATTTTTTTTATTTTCCGACTGGATATGTTTAATATTTTGTAGCTCTTTGTGCGAATCACTCAGATTTTGCCAATCAAAGGTTTTTGTTTGTTTCATAAGCAACGTATGTTCTGTTTTTTTCTTCATACCACTGAAAATAGAATCCTATCAGCTACACTATGATAGGCTGCAATAAACAAATATTTTTAAATTAATGGGTGAAAAAAAAAAATTTATGCACACCATCCCGGAATTGCTTGTTTTCCCACAGTAAGGACAGAGTTAAAGGGATAACCAATATGTCATGGGTCACATATTTCCCGTAATATCAGCATATGGCATCAGCATGAGTGGTGGCTGCTTTTCCGGAGCCCTTCACTACGGCGTCTCTCATAGTCTCAGTCGCTTTGGGACGTTAAACCCCATAAACCAACCAACCAGAGAACAAAGTGCAATTCAGTGAACTTCAGGACAACTCTCTTTTTGGGAAATTTATATTTGGATCGAGTACTTTTTGTATTACAACCAGGCTCAACAATATGATGATATGTGCTTATTGTATTTTCCATGTGCAGACAAGGCCAAGACCAGGCCTTTGTGGCCACTGATGACTCGGTGATCAACATGGTTACGGGAGACGGCACACTGTCGTCCGCAGACCTCAGTGGAGGCCAGTTGGTGGCCACTACAGAGGACGGCATCACCACTACCGTAGCCATAAATCCGCAAGAGGATCTGGCCACACAGTTAGCCAGGGCTGTTGCAGAAGCCACAGGCCCCGGCCAAGTGACCGTGTCCATAAACACAGCCGACGGCATTGCAACCATCAGCCAGGACCCTCGGGACTTGACCGACTTCCAAGGCATGGAGTCTGTGACGATGGACTCTGCAGACCTCGAGCTCGCAGACCAGCAGCACCACATGGCTTCCTTGCAGCAAGAAGGCATGGAAGAAGCAACTGAGCAGGAAGGCAGCGAAGAGCTGGTCATACAGCAACTTGGAGAGCCAGAGCCGCAGCCAGAGCACGAGTCTGAACAGCAAGAACAGATAACCGCGGATGACCCCCATCCGGACGAACTGATGGAGGAACAGCCGCAATCCAATCCAGACGCTGAGCCAGAGCAGATGGAGAGTGCCGACATCCATCAGGAAGCCGCCGAGAACCAGGACACCGGCATGGAGGCAGAAATGAGTGCTCATACGGCACAGCTGCTGATGGCTGCCAACCAGGAGGGCTTGGAGCACTTGGCCGTAGAGTCTGAAAATGGCGAGGTTATCCACTTTGCCATTGTCCATCACCCTGAGGAGTCGCAAGAAGGAGTTGCCGTCACCTCGGAAGAAATGGCTATGCTGACGAGTGGAGATGGCACGGCATCGTCTCTTGCCCGCATCATGACGATGGACACATCGTCATACATGGTATCTGGTGACATGACCACTACATCAGCCCAGCTGGCCAGTGAGACCAAGGTTGTTGGTGCACTCAACACAGAGGCACCATTGCTGTCGGTGGGCTCTGGAGAGCTGTGCCCACCTCGAGAAGCCTACGAGACAGGACAGGGAGACATGGCCGCAGCGGCAATGGCAGAAGTCAGTGAGGGCCAAGAACAAGCAGTTGCGGCAGCAGGCATGACATATACCGCAGCAGCTGGTGGTGAAGGCAACCAGATGCCCATTGTCATGATGGTACCGGGTGGTCAGGAGGGCTTGCACATGGAAGGTGAGGAAGGGTTCGCCAACGCTGCCGTGCTCAAGGTTCCCACTTCGGATGGTGGAGAGAGGGTGCTTCTGATCCCAATCAGCTCAGAAGGGGGGAACACTGTGTTTGCCCTGCCTGGGGGACTGGCACTCAGTGGCGTCACTGAGGGACAGGAAGGGGCTGGAACAGAGCAGGGCTGTGTGGCCGTGGCCTTGGATCCAGCTTCAGCGGCCAATGTGAGCGAAGACCATGGGATTCTGACCCTGCCCATGGTGACGGACGCAATGACAGGCCAAGTATCGGTGCAGTTTGCCACCGAACACGGAGAATGAGGCCAGCCATTGACAGCACTGGGAAAAACAGTGGGATCTTTTCGGAAAAGAGGCGTGCACTCTGTTGGTCTCAATTTTTGTTGTTCTGCGTTTGTTACCACTTATTCATCGCCAAGAGGAGTAGCTTTGTGGATTACAACACGCACATTTGAACAGAGAATTACCACCTGCTTGAACAGAGGGTCAGCATACATTTGAACAGGGCGTTAAAGGTTATCTGTCATTTTCTGTTTGACAGTACAGGTGTCATGATCTGTTCTTGTGCCTTGCATTGCAGTAACCCCCATTTCCCTATTTGCTTTTCCTCGTTTTATGAGAAAAACAAATGTAACACTAGCGGCAGTCTAGGTTATAATGCGAGAATTTTTCAGTGGTGGTGCGCAAGACACGCTCCCCAACAATGCAAGACTGTCGTGGTTCGCCAAAGTACAATTTAACATAGTCTACATTTTGATTACATGGTGCATACTTCGTTACATTATTGTTGCACTGTCATGGATAAAATTTGATTCACAGTGGGCCTGCTTGCTCACAGCTGATCATATCCACTATGTTAAGTACTGTTGGTACCTGGCATCGAACAAATGCCAAGAAGTAAAGATATATTTAAGCACATTCATCTCATCAAACTTGCAAGATAGATTTGCGTTCAAAAAAAAAATCACACTGCACTGTTGTAAATACATGCGCATTGTTCCTTTGATATTACAATTCTAGTAGTTGGCTGCTCAGGCCTCTTGCATGGTTTTGCGGGGAGAATGAGCAGTGTTGTCTGGACGCGTATTATTGTCCTCCAGCTGTCAATAAAGTGTTCACCATTCCTTACTGCAATGTATTTGCTGCAACGCTTCTGAAAGGTGCCCTGTCGCGGTGGCTCAGTGGTTACGGTGCTCGGCTACTGAGCCGAAAGATGCGGGTTCGATCCCAAGCGCACCGACCGAATTTCAATGAAGGCGAAATTCTAGTGGCCCGTGTACTCTGCGATGTCAGTGCCCGTTAAAGAACCCCAGGTGGTTGAAATTTCCGGAGCCCTTCACTGTGGTGTCCCTCTTAGCCTGAGTCGCTTTGGGACGGTAAACCCCAATAAACCAATCTTCTTAAAGGTGGCCATGATATACAAATGGTAAAGCCATCACTTTCAACGTAGGTATTGTGCTAGTAAAAATCAGATGCACCATGTTGAATGTCTTTTTGCTTGTCTCACATTAATTTCATTTGGCCTCATTGTTTCTAGTAATTTCTGCTCTGTTCATTCTCATAGCCTAGCTTATTATTTTATCTGAGAGCCATTAAAAACTAGCCACACAACTGCATCAATACTGGGTCATTCCGAACGAAAGGAGATAAATTCTTGACATTTTGTTTATCTGAAAAAAATTCATGTTGCTTAAGACAAGGTCCAGTAGAGGTGTAGAAGCCTCCTTCTGAAGAAAAATTTTTTCAAGTATCATGCTCTAAAGTGTAAGAAATCTTAATCTGGGCAATTCTAGAAAATTGTTGTTGTTCAGGAACCATTCCTTGCCAAGGTCTGCACTTGTAGCTAGCCATTGAGATGCCCTGTAATAACCCAAAAAACCGCAGCTGGTGCCATTTTGTCTCAAAATAGAAGCACTTAACAGGTGAAAAATTTAGAGATTTTTGCATTTTTAAAAATAAATTTGCAGTCCAACTTTCGAGACAACTTTTTTACGGTGTTGTCTGAAACCTTGTTATAGCATTGCTGTGGCGTTGGGAATCGTCATCGCCCTGGTTTCTAAAAGCAGAAGCTGCTCTAGCAGCCTGGGTCATCTAATAATGAAGTATTCGATTCGTACCAAATGTTTCTGGAACTCTTGCTTCGTACTCCGGGATTGCAACGCGGCACGCACCCAACCAAAAGACCAAATCCATTCTGCGTGCCTGCGCAAGCAGGCTGAAGCGCGGCGCCCAAATCTGTACCTGCCAGGTGCTCGTCTACTGAGCCAGCCGAGAGCCCGGGTACTGTTCCCAGCAAGAACCTTGCTGGTTTTTTGCAGGACCATCTGGTTCCAGCAGAAGGGTGCTGGTCCCAACTATAGAACTTGCTAGTTTTAAACAGGACCAATTGGTTCCAGCAGAAACCTGCTGGCCCCTCGTTTTGAACTGGGATTTGCTGGTTCCAGCAAACAACTTTTTGCTGTTTAATTTGGAGAACTTTTTCCATATTTGATAGTAATGAAGCTCTTAGCTAACAGAAATGTTCAGTTGAATCTTTTGGTTTGTGCATGGTATAAATTGAATGAAAAGGGCCAAAAATTTGACGCGAAAACTTTGCTCATTAAACTTCGATGTTTTTGCAAATAGATATGTATACATAGGGTGCCCTATTTAATTCAATACAAATAATTTAACATTGCGGTCGATACGCACCACGGCTTCAGAGGTTGAATAATCTGGTCAGGCAGATGCCTCAATCAACTCCATTTGTATAGAAACTACAGATATATAGAAACTGTAAAGAAACTATAACATGGCACACCCTTTACACCATGAGCATTCCGTCCAAACATATTCTTTAAGAATAATTAAAAAGGTGAAATTGCTCCATTATGCAGTCTTGTCAGTACGTTCAACGATGATGGCAGCTACTAATGCAATCAGCGAGACCAGAAATAAAAGTTTCCCTGCAGAAGATGCTGGCACCACACCGATGAGACTCCTTACGTGAAACTAATTAAATCGGCTATTTGCTTTTTGTTGCACGCCGTTGCCGACGAAGGTTTTTGGCAGTTTTCGCAGAAATCATCGTATTTGCAAATTAAAGAACAAAGCAATGGCAGTTTTCAACGTTAGTGCAAAATACAACAAGGTTTCATACAACACTGCAAAAAAAGTTCAGCCAAAACAGTCATCCAATGGTTTATCTTTTGGGAAAGGACAGGGAATCTTAATACCCACCTACATGCGAAGACAAACTTTTTCGGCAAGGAATAGTTCCTAAACAATTTTCTAAAAATTCCCAGATTAAGGCAATTTCTTACACCTGCACATGGTACTTGTAAAAAATTTTTCTTTGAAAGAAGGCGTCAACACTTCTAATGGGACTTGTGTTCACACGCAACAATTTTGTCAGCTGAATCTATTGCACACCATGGAAATTCAGTTACACATATCATTGGCACTGCCAACTCTAGATTGTGGCTCTCATGCGACATGCAAGCTTAAATGGGACAGATGGCGGAGCCTTGAACCGGTGCCAAATTAGTGGGGCAGTGCCGAGGTCACTATGCAGCTGTACTTTGCAAAGGAGTCATTTATAGTACGACAATTTGGTGCAAAACACTTTGACCTGGCAAGGCGAGCGGCAAGTGAACCAATGAGCAAGACTCAAATTTTGCTACACACGAGTCAATGTTGTAATAGGGAGCAATAACCAGTTGGCATCCACCCAAGCACAATCAATACGGCTACAAGAAAAGTTACAGCTTTCACAGAAACTTTGCGGCCAAAGTTCGTCCCAGTGAACCTGGGACCATCGCTTCACCGCAACAGGCGCTCTACCAATTCAGCAAACCAGGACTGCTAGCGTACAGTAAGGCAAGAGTAAATTGATTATCTCGAAGTGGGAACTGTTGGGATCAGCGCTTCAATATCGAAACTAGTGTTCTGGGCATAATCTCTGGTTTATTGGGCAAAAAACTGGCCATACAGCTAGAGAATGTGAGCAGATTAAGTGCTACAGTATTTGATACGAGCACTGCAAGCCTATTCAGGTGAATTATAAAGGCTCTGTTAAAGTGTAGACACAAGTGAATGAAAAACAATTTCTGTACACAGCATGCAAGAGCACCATCATGCAAAGTTGTGCACATACTAATTTTTGTATTGGGAATACTGCACCTTGAGGTAAGGCTTCAAAATACAGCCATTCAGTGTTTGTAATGCAAGGGCATCTCAAGTAGACTTTTTCGTACCACTCAACTCCAAGCATCAGACTACCACTACACGAAGAGTAGAAACCAACTCTTCTACCAATGAACACAGAGGTCAGGAAAAATTGACAACTCTTTTTAATGATGCGCACAGTGCTCTTCAAGAGCACGCAATAAATAGTGTCCAATATACAAGGGGGCACTTAGTTTGCTTTTCGAGGCCTGTGCCAGCAACACAGCATCAGATTAAAAAGACAACAGGCACAAATGATTCCTGTGTCCGCAAGCTCAACCAGCCTCCCTCTGACGAGGGAGAGTCCAAGACCCAACCCTCTCCCTGGCTGCCCATGCAAAAAAAAAAAAAACCAGGACAGAGCTTGGGTTAACTTGCGCCTTCCTTATATTAAGGGAAAGTTGTGTGGCCAAGTGCAGCAGAGAAACGAGTTGTCACAAAAGCTCTGCCAGCAGTGCTTGGCCGTCCCCCGCCGAAGGCCAGGTCTTCTGTCACAGCTTGTAATAGGGTTTTACTGCAATAAACAGGAACAGAAGGGGTCAGGTGTTTTGGTAAACTGCCAATACCTAAACCTAAAACATGCACTAAGCTTGGAGCAGGCCTTCAAATAATTTAAGGGTGGATGAGGGTCTTGGAAACTTTTTTATTTTTCGACATAACTTGTTGAAACTTAGCATGCAGGTGTATCACAGAATGCTGATTTCAAATATCTCACCTGGAAGAAAATTTATCGCAAAATAACATCCCAATTAGGCAATTTCTTACAGGCCTTTATGGTAATTGATCAGTTAAAGAATGATTTTTTAAGAATAACTAGACATTTGCAAAGGCCCAAAGCACATGCTAAAGCTTTCTTTTTTCCTTTAAACATGATATATGAGCAATTAGGCGAAGTGTGGGCTAATTACCGCCACTTCATTTTTTTCTTTCCAACTTTGTTGTTTATTTATGATCAACAAAATTAGTTTGTAGACATTCTGTTAGCTTTAGAATGTGCTTTGGGCCTTTGCAAATGTCTGCTTATTCTTTAAAAATGTTTATTTAACTGATAAATTACTAAAAAGGCCCGTAAGAAATGACCTAATTAGGATATTTTATTTTGCCATATATTTTCTTCCAGGTGAGATATTTGAAATCTAAATGCATATTCGAAATAAGCATTCAGTGATACACCCAGGTGCTAAGTTTCAGAAAGATATGTTAACAAATAAAAAAAAAGTTTTCAAGACCCTCATCCCCCCTTAAGCAAAGAAGCCAATGAAAGAGGCAGTTACCATTTTTTCTTCATCCAAACCATGCTTGAAGAACATCATCACAGCTGTCTCGCCACCACCAGGCTTCTCGCGGTATTCCAGGAGACCCACGATGCCTTCCGCGTTGCAGGACTCGCCTGAAACAAGAAACACTCATTTCTCATCTTGAAACATGCTGGTGAAAACCGAGCGGAACGTTCAAGGCGCACATGTTGCACTATCATGTCAGCTAAGTAGCATTGAAAACTGCAACCCAACTGTGCCAAATGATGTGCACCACTTCATGTAGCATCATTAAGAATCCAGAGTGCACAACAGTGAGTGCCCCCTGGTAGTACAAGATGCAAATTTACGGTAAAATCTGTCCGCCTTGGCTGCATTTGCTACACCAGTTCCATTGCTGCGAGTGTACAGTGCAGTCTCAGGCAACTCAAGCACAGCTTGCCATGATGTCAACGCCAACTTGCAAACATAGCCACCCACATTAACGGCCATCAATAGCCCAAATCACATGAAAATTGTAGCTAACTGCAGCGAAGTGTTGCCACCAGGTCCGCACAGATTATACCAAGTAGAGGTTTTAAACAATTCTCCTGCACAAACTACTGGCCTACTTGGGCTCAACCACCGACCAAAAGGCAGCTTATGGTGTTTTTTCTAAGCAATTTAACAATGAAACTTTCCTGGATTGTCCGGAATCTGCGAATAACTGCAGTCGTGTGCGCAGTTTTCATCAAGGCAAGCAGAGCAGCAGATTTGACAGGCTGCGCCATCTGTGGTACTACTACCAGCTCCGAGCAGGGACACTGGTTGCTTCGCAGTACACCAGATGTACATCCTCACATCTACTCCGCTCGGGTCGAAAATTCTGCACGCAGACAACTGCAGTTTTTCACCGTTCACAATCAATCCAGGCAAGCTCCTATGCTAGGCTAGTTATAGAAAATGCAGACTATCATACGCTACCCTATGGTCTGTGTTTGAGCCCGCAGAGGCCAGTAGTTTACGCAGGACAATATTTTTACAGCCCAGACAAATACGGAACACGCTGCATAACCCAAAATTCGCAGAGAATTCAATGCCTAAAAATAAAAAAAAGGCAAAAAGTTCACATCCACACCCAGATTAATGTCCAGACAAGGGATGATTGAGAGCTTGCCCAATTTCCTTTTTATGGCCACCCTTTGCCGTTTTCTTCCTGGCTGTTCAATACAAACGATTGTCATTTCTAACCCTAGTATCCAAAGGCAGACCATCTGTAGACCCTAGGAAAGACTAATATTTGCTACAGTTTTGTCTTTTCGCACAAGTTCTTTATTTCCCGCCACAGTACCGTTAATTTTCAATTTTCCTGCTCGCCAGCTGATTAATCTCGATTTCCGAAGAAGTAGACCATACTCTTGACTCGCAAAATACGTGCAAGCCTTCAATTTCACATAGTTCCCAACCAATTTTTCGGATTCAGCGGGACAGTGATGCGGCTGCAGTCATGCCGCGAATGAATACACTTGCGAATGCGAATGAATACGAAGCAAGAACAGTCAGTTTGCATGGGGCAATAACCCTAGCGAAGACCGAGAGGTAACCCATCGGTAACCCACGGGAAGACTGCAGTCCGCCACCCCACCTCTACCGCGTATGCTGCCCCACACTGCGGGGGACGTCATCCAAGCCGCGGCAGCTGCCTTACTGCCCTGTTTTCATTGCAATCGCCCGCTCCTTGCAGGCCATCTTGATAGCAACGAAGAGCATCCCACTATCTCTAATGGCAATGATGAACAAATAGCCAAGCCTATCCAAGCCAGCCCAATTGTGCCCGCCAATTTCGTTCCAAGATGGCGCCTTTCAGTGGCGGGGAACGGGTTGGTCGAGACAGCGATGCCCGCTGGCGTCTATATTAGGTTGAAATAACTTTCGGTTGAAAAACGACCTCCGCAATATTGTTGGTGTCTATTTCAGTACGAAAAATTCGAACTTTTGGACTCCACGAAGTCCGAAATATCGGTTGTGAAAATGTACACGTTCCTATGAGGTGCGCGATGGTTGCTCAGCGAAGTCAAAATTATTGGAGTCCGAAAAATCAGTCGGCTACTGTATTAGCAAACAGGAGGCAGCTATGGCGTTTGCACAACAGATGGTTTAAGGAGAAGCATGCTATGATCAGGTCATGTGGCAAATATGAGTTAACACTGAAACCACATTTCTATTATGCTGCTAACGGACTATCGTGCTCATGTGCAGGCATTCCAGTTACTTTTCAGTGCACGAGATTTCTGTCGTGCTGCTGCTACACACATGACCTGGCAATGTGTGTATGATGTGCTTGGAGCTTCCCAGGAGGTCCTTCTGGGCCAATTTATGCATTGTAGCAACATCAGTGTTCCGTGGGAATATGCACTGTCCTCAATTCGTGGATAACTTAAGCCGGACAGTCTGGAACCCGCACTTTTCACAAGGCATGGCATTATAACACCCACTGCCAATTTAAAGCACGAGACTGCTTTGCCAAGCAGCTTTGCATTGAACAGCATCACTGGTCTGGACTTGACCTTGGTTTTGTAAAAGTGGCCACACGACGCAGCAGCTACTGCCACAGAAAAACAAACAAGGAAAGGAAGAGGTTGAGCTTCCACATACACGAAGGCAGAACCTATGCAATTCACCATGCAGAGAGAATGTATTCGAGAAACTGGTTTTCATAACAAGCAATTTTTCATAACAAGCTTGACCAAGGCCTCAAGAACACACATGGGCCAACTGCAAAAACCTTGAGGCAAAAAAATTCCCCAAGGTCAGGGAAATACTAACCAAGGAAAAACTGGTAGTCATCCAACTTGGGTAGCACCTTCTTGACGGCCGTAGTAAGTTTGGCCTTGGCGTCTTCGATCTCCTCTGCTGACTTTCCCTCTTCCTTCCACTTCTCCTGAAGGGCCTTTGTGTAAGTTTTGAGGTAGTTTTTGTAGTCAGCCTTGCTGAAGCCCGTCTCAACAAGACGCATGTTCAGCACTAGGTCCAAACCACTCTCCACAGACTCGTCGGTGCCCTCATCAAGCTCTTCCGCCGATGGATTGGCCCCATCCAGCTGGATCTCTCCTTGCTTTCGAGTGACATGCTGCACACAACAAGGAATCAATTACACACGCGCACTGGGACCCCAGCAACTGGTGGGGCCTGCAGTCAGCGCAAGCTATGCGCACCACTATTTAATTAAAGGTCGCTTCCTAAAAGGCTTTCGACAACTGAATAAAAAGTGTGCCGACACCCTGTCCATGGTAAGAGGAACAAAAATAAAAAATCACCGAGAGAAGAAATGCGAGGCGCTATAAATTTAAGCCAGGTAACGTCGCTGGACTGTCAGGGAACGACTGACAAGGACGCTGTAGGGCAATGCCCTTGACAATGAGAAGACCACGCCTCCAAGCTTATCTCGCGATTCGCGCTGAAGCGACGACACGCACGAAAAGCCAATGTCTTCTCCAGATGACGTCACAACATGCACATCGGGCAGAGATAACCAACGTCAAAGCGACAACGGGCTGCCGAGCTGCCTGCAGCCAAACTATGCCCTCCCAACCACCACACCCCACAGCTCCGTACCGTCGTACTGAACAATGTCTCGGCTACTAAGCACAGGGCGGAATGGGTCCCGATCACACAGACTGACACTTCAACTTGAGACACCCTACTTGAGCGAACAGGGAACAGCAGTTTGCGCATTGCAATTTCTATCAGCGACAGGTCAGCGCACATAGGTACAAAAGCTACGACATGACGCAAGCAACACAAAGGTTGGCCGAATGCCCAACCTTGTTATATGAATAATCGGTTTTGTGCGCAGGTTTTACACAAAGACTTAACTGCGCATTTGACACTGCGTAGGTTGAGGTAACACTCTTATCACGATTCGGCTTAGAAAGTGACAAGCAGTGGACACTGCAGGCAGTTAGTGCTAGTTCTTCAGGTAAAATTTCAGAAGCTAATTACCTGGCATTCGACTTCGAAGATGCAGTCGTCCACCAACTTGTACTTGCTGGAATCGGTGAACATCTCATCACCTGCATGAATAGGTTCACATCCGTTTCACAACACCGAAATAAGCATCCTGAGATGGTTCAGTAACAATGAAATTTACTTACCACTGATTTTGTCCTTGAACAGCAGCATGATTACTTGGATGAAAATGGATTGTGCCTGCTGGTAAAAGACAGTACACCTCCGCCTACGGCAGCAATCGGGGGAAAAGGACCCTCGAGAGGTCGCCCCGTGCTTAAATAGTAGCAGCGGTAGTAGCGTAGTAGGGTAGGAGTCAAGGATTTGAGACACCATTTTCCTCGCATATAAAAAAAATATTTGAAAACAATTTTAATTCTAATATAGTTTCAAAATGTATTAACCGCTAATGAAAAGTAAATAGTTACCGCACTAATCTCCACTAGGTGGCCACATCATCAAGGTCGTTGGCACTGTGGCAGCAGCAGCATCGTGTGGGCATCAACGAGCGCTCGCGCTGGCTCATTGTATTTGAAAACGGTTCGCCGTACCGCCTCGCCTGTAAAAACATACTGCGGGATTTAAAAGGCGGGAACGGACCCGAAATGGCCGGGTGAGTCTTCCCTCACGTTAAATTTGGACGCTCTAAGTTTATTAAGTCAGCAAGCCACTATGCTCTTCACTGCCGTCGTTCGATTTACACTGGTGCGCTAGGGGAACGGCGCTCTGCATTTTCAACTGACTAGCTCGTTACTGGGGTGAACTTGCTGTTTATTTTTTCGTCTACGTATGTCTTGCGCACATTCGTTGTTTTGCATAAGTTCTGAGAAAGTATGTGCTCCTATGGTTTTTTTTCAGAACTTAAGAACTGCGCTTTTTATTGCCGGTTCAATTTGGGAAGGGCAGGGCAACATAGTTCAAAATTGCAAATCCAGAACTGTTAGTCTTGCGTAATAAAGAATCTGGAATGCGAGCGTGCGCTACAAACAAAACACCTGACCATGTTTTCACTTCCTGTGCTTAGCCTTAGCTACCATTTCGAATCCGGCCCTGGAACAACTGTAGCCTTTAAAATCCCAAATACCGGTCTAGTTTCCAAAAAAAGAAAATTGATCTTGCATTTGAGTAAACACCTATAACAGTGCCAAACGTAGCCAGGATGCTTAAAAAGTTGCTTTCCAATGTAAGCCTGCGAAACCTAGTCTTCCAATAGGACGGATTATTTCGTACCTTTGTGAACAGTCGTGTGTGTTGCCAGCGGACAGAGATGTTGGATTTCTTGTCTCAACGAAGGACATATTTAGAGCGAAGGCTTTGAACGCCGTTAGCGCAGTTTTCGAAAAGCTTCCCACTAGCTCCCTGCATAAGCTGAAAGCAGAAGGGAAGAGGTTTTGCAAGAAATTAGAATTGACTTGTCTCGTTTCAAGTATAGAAAAAAGTGAGTGCAACAGCTTGAAATTGATGTTCACCGCTAAGACCCACAAGACAGGGTGCCCACTCAGGGTTATAGTACCAGAGTCAGGAACTTGGCAGAAATCAACTGCAAATTTTCTTAAAGGCAAGCTTAAGCTCCTTGCTATCGATGACCCCTTTCTAGTGACAGTTTCTTTCCAAGTTTCATTTTTCTGAAGGGATACAAAGAAAAAGGATTGAAGGCGTGTTCTTTGCACATAAAAATACCTGTTTTATTCATTGCCAGATCAGAAATTGCTTCAGTGCATGGGAGAAGCCATTGATCAGTTTGTAAACGTACTGTTTCAAAATGAAGCAGTGATGCCTGTCAGCAGTTTTCTTGAATTGCTGACTACTTGCTTCTACATGTACCACTTGGAATGATGTGATGTACCGTCAAAGGCAGGGAGTATGCGTAGGGTCGTGTATTGCGCTAATTTTGATATTCTTCTTGCTCATTGTGACCGTTTGTTAGCTGACCATTTGCGGAACCAAGACAAGGTAGAAGGCTTGAAGGTGTTCAGATTTGTGGATGATTTTTTGGTGCTTTTTTAACTTTCATGGAGGCAACTATGTCTGCGGTTGTAGACTAACTTGTTTTTAGTGATTCCCGCAATCCATTGATCATCACATATGAAACAATGAGTGATAGTGTCATTCGGTTCTTGGACATAAAACTTCTGCTCTGAAAATCATGCATGTTGGATGTACCAGCCTTGGGGCAACCTAGGCCTGCTGCCCTTCAGTTCTGCACAGTCGAAGCTGGTAAAGAGGGCAGTTGTGAAGCAGTGGTTTCGCAAAGCATTGGAAAGATCATGCTTGCATATTGTTCGTGAAAATTTTAGGCACCAATTTTAGGTTGATGGATGCGGGGTATCCTTCCCATCCATTGGTCTCTGTGGCAGAAGGTTTGCTTAAGGATCTTCATGGCTGGTAAAAAACAAACCCTCATAGACTCAGACTAAAGCAAAGGATGGTGGTGATTCCATTCATCCATAAAATATCCCACAATTTGAAGAGAATTGCCTCTCAGGGTAAAAACAAAGCTGGTTTTTTGGCACCTGGCAAAAATATTTAAAATGGCGTTTTCCAGAAAAGAAGCCAAAGGCTGCAAAAAGAAACACAAAGTTCCCATGGTCACATGCACAGAACAAGTTGTGTGCTGCATTCCCATATGGGAAAACGTGCAGGGGTCAAACGGGCCAATGTTTAAATGACCGGCTCAGTGTGTTTGTGTGTGTGTCATCCGTCTGTCGCTGTCTTCCAGTGCTGGTTTGGTTAACACAGAACCAACACAGTCCTGGCAATCAAGTTAGCAAAAGAACAACTCATTAGTTTCTCTATGATGCATTTTAATTTGTTGCGAGAAACTTGGCCTGTTCTGCAGCGTCAAAAAGGCATCGGAAATTGAACCAGTCAGGATTTTCCAATTGTTTTTAGCCGTTCTAGTGGCATTCAGCCAATTCACCTTAACCGTTTGGACCCAATAGGCCATAGTCAACAAATTGCATTCAAGAAATATCCAAAAATACACCTTCCAAGTTTGTCAAAATACATATTTCGGTGTCTAATTTGTACAGCTTAGATTTGTTGCAGCATCAACATGAATCAAGGAGAACATTCACTTGTGAGGACCAAGCCTGGTGCAGATGTTTTTATAAATTAATTTAAATTATGGAAATTACACACTTCCATAGAAATCAAGCCAAGCATGCAAGCATACATGACACAAG
Organism: Amblyomma mixtum; assembly: GCF_055824585.1. Lineage (NCBI taxonomy): Eukaryota > Metazoa > Arthropoda > Arachnida > Ixodida > Ixodidae > Amblyomma > Amblyomma mixtum. The sequence continues at coordinate 31,864,091 of NC_143016.1, read as the reverse complement.
ATGCTACAAGCACACACACCACCAAAATGTTCAGTACATATCCACAAAACCCCTCCATAATTCACATGAACTTGTGTACCACACTGATGGGTCTCTCATGCTGGAGCATGTGCCTCTTGCATGTTTAGCACAGCTGTTTTGAATTTTGACCATGAGACTGGCACAATTTAGCAAAAAAAGCAGCTGATATCTGTTGTAACAACCATAGTAGTTCAACAATGTGTGCCAAACATGCAAATATGTTGGGTAGTAACAAACATACTATAAAGAACAATTGTTGATGTCCTGCCTATGAAACTTTCTTTGAATGCGCTCAGCATAAGGCATAGTTTACATTGACTGCCAAGATGTATACAATGGAGGCAATATCCCCGTAGTGGTAGCCAGCAGCCTATGTCTAAGCAGTTTCTAATGGTCACTGTGTACAATGGGTTTAATGGAACAGGCCAATTGGATTCAACAGATAAGATTCATTCTACCTAATGGTGCAAATTGGGGTTTAATTGGATTTACTATGTAGTTGAGAAACCAGTTGGGCTCTCCAGCTGCTAAATACTGATACAAATGGGTGTCCAGTTGGAATGTGACAAACTAATTGGGCTGATGCAGTGCCCTTAAAGGCTTGGTAGTCTTTATTGTCAGCCAAGAAACATTGTTAACAGTCGGCTGCGCACCATTCTTCCGGGAAGCCTAGTTAGCAGATGCAGCGTAGCGTGGCATTTGTGGAATCTTCAGTGCAGACGCAGATTTAATGGGCCGAGAAATTTACAACGGGAAAACCACCGTGGCCTTCATGTCTTGATGAAAAAAGAGTAAATGCATTAAAAGAGTTGTCCATAAACATACCCTTGCTTCCATGATCCAGGACAGTCGGCCCTTGATAATGGTACTTTATATTGGTGGGTGTATGAGTTTTTTAACGTGTGCATTTGCTTCACCTTGAGTTTCGTTTGAAAGTGAATGGTATCTTCTTTAGGTCCGCCTTTTCTTTGACGTCTGCACTCGACAGTCTATATGAAAGGGTGAAGCCAAGTCACCAAGAACTTGATGCTCTGCGGCAGCGAACATCAGCACATATCTCGGATGTCCTGGAAAAGATTAGAGCTGTGGAGTCTGCGTGAGTATTTTTCTTTACTTGCTCGCCCTCTATATGATCAGATGTGCTTTTCTCTGAACATCATACATGGGGCCGACAAAAAGAGGCGAAGATAGGATGGTCCCTGGTTATGAAGAAAACAAATTAGACGTGCAATTACTGTGTCTTCACTGCGGGAACTGTTAGTGGCATATGCCGGTCGTTCTCTACAATCCTTTGGGCCTCTTTAACACTTCCTGCAGAGGTACAAACGAAATTAGACGAAGGGCGCTCCTTTGTCCCCTACATTTTTCCTGTCCTGCAGAAATTTCCAGTCAGCAGCCTTGACACCTTGGTTACTGAGAGCGTCATAAAGCACTTCATTCATAATGGCATATAGTATTGAGGCTCTGCGTCAGTGCCCACTCGAGCAAAGAGAAAAACGTCTACGATCCTGCAAATTGTGACAGCTCCGTTATTGTGAATTCATTTTGGATCACGTCTGCCATCACACCCATTATATGCTATGAAGTGCTTCAAACTGCAGTGCGAACTTTTTAAGGCAGTGTCAGCTGAGAGAATGCTCTTCTATTTCCATAGATTTTGTGAGTTACCAGCTTCACTGTAGTGCGCAAATTTCATTTTGGGATTACAATGACAGCTACTGTTGACGTTTGAGCATTGATTAAACCTGTGCCGACAGCCTACTACGGCTGACCTGACACAACACTGTCTAATGCATCATTTTAAAGAAAACACGCAAACAAAAAATTGATGTCTGTACTCCTGCAAAGCATGCGAAAATAAACTGCCAGACATTTAACGCTTCCCTGGGACTAAAAATACGCAATTTTTGGGGGGTAACGCACATGCAGAAACGCACCTTTTCGTTAATAAGCACGGTTATCAAGGTAAGGTGCTGCCGTGAATATCCTTCCTGTATTTATTTGTTTGAAAAAAATTGCTTTTTAAAATGCAGATTTGTATAGTTATTTGTGTGGCACAATTTGTGCACTGCAGTGCGGTTTTAAGAAAAAAATATTTCCATTATTTGGTCGTCAGAGCCCTTCTTTTTTTTTTTTTTCTCAGCCCTAAGCAGAATGGATTTGCCATACCAAAGACTCCAGGCCGTAAGCATAAAGCTCATCGTAGCACACGCAAGACATCCCTGTCTAATCAGTAAGTCTTCCATCAGTTTGCTTTTGATGATTAACTTTTGCTGGTGTGATTTCTTTTAATGTGGTGCAGTATGATAGGATTGCATACTTGTTGCCTTTCATAGTAATTGCATGTGTCTGCTGTGCCTTGATGGAATCCTGTTCTAGGGCAGTACTTGTCAGGGTGTTTCTCTTAGTCATCATGAATTGGTTGTGTTAAATTGTTTTATCAACAGAAATATTATTGCAGTTAACTTAGGCTGCTGTGGTCATGATGGAATTACGAATCGGTTATTTATCTTTGTGAACTTCAGCTTTTTAATACCTTAGTTAGTGTTAATGTATTGATACAGTTAGGGACTGCTTCACTTGCTGTAATAAGACTATATGCGGAAGCGCAGCACCATCTCTTGCACCTGCTAATAACTTGGCCCGCCATGTTGGTTCGGTCAAGAAACGAAACCTCTGGCCTGCGTTGAATAAAAACGTGTGAACAGATGACTGCAGTTTATATGAAGGTTGAAACACCAGTGCACTGTTTTTGTCCTGATGTGCACTCAGTGATAATACTAGTATGATGCGTGTTGGAGTAATGTCGGCGAATTTTTGAATGAACACCAACAGCAGTGCAAGGTATAATGTGTAAGTTCACCAACTCGTTTGCAGTTTGCTTGGAGAGCGAAATTTTATAAGCTTTATAGGTGATGTTTTATAAGTGCTTATAAGTGCTTTATAAGTGCTGTCCTTGAAAATTAAATGCTCTCCGTGAATAAATGAGGAGCCAAATTTGTGCATTTATCAGCCCTCCGGAAGCACATACGGTCGGAGGTGAACAGATTGACACATACTCGAGCGACGAAGTAGGTGAGACATATTTTTTAGCCAGCATGCGCCGGTGTTTTCCAAGCATGTAGTCCGGCTGCAAGGAAGAGCTGTCATTAATTTATCGGCAAATTGTGCCCATGCGCACTCAATGCGTCCAGCCACAAAACTTGATCACTGGAGAAGTGGTTTACTACAGTGCATTCAAAGACTCAACTTGTGCCAATTATTGTTTAGTTCACTACGTCTGTACTTGTTGAGTTTTTTCAGTGTTTTAAGTGTTTTAGAACCGCTAGCAAAGCTCTCTTGCCTATCCAGTTGTTGCAATGTGTAATGCACCGTTTTCCTCTATAATGTCATGCTGTTGTGCCCACGTTCTATATGTGTTAATGCATGCCTGTGATGTAATAAAAGCCACGTATAAGGACTAATGTACAAATGTTTTATTTTTTTCAGGCGTCATATAGTTGTACACAAATCTGTCTAGAGCACTGAAGCGGCGCTCTTTTTTGTGCATTTATGACGATTTCTACTGCCTGCCGGGCCCAGTGGGGCTTTTAAAGACATAAGGAGTGAAACATAATCCATGTAAATATGAATGCCTGATGAGATCTTGTTTCGAGCCTTAGGCAGGGTGCGCACAGGTCCTTGAAACCCTTGAAAACCCTTGAATTTCAAAATTGCGTTTTCAAGGCCCTTGAAAGTGCTTAATTTTTTTTTAACCCTTGAAAGTCCTTGAAATTTCCTGTGCGAGATGGAAATCGCGATATACACAAAGAAAAATCGGTGCGAAACCCGTGCATAAAGTGGGAAAATGATTATTTTCTCAGCGCATAGTTTTCTACTGACCGTTACACGAAATTTCTTGAAATTTTAACAAGTTTGGTGGAGCCCGTTAGACAGCTGGCCGCATTGAGGTGGCGTGATCGCCCGTTCAAAAGTGAACGGCCGTATCGCCATCGACATCACCGGCCGTTGGTACGGCGTCTCGTGGTTTTGCGTTGCACGTGCGTACGCCGATGTTTACTCTGTGCAGCCGTGCGTTCAGACAGTTCTCTGCGTGTGACTGCAGCAATCCCGCGATCCGCAGAAATGCCCGGAAAGTGCAAATTTCAGAGCGCGTGGCTCAGTAACAGCGCCTACAAGGATTGGGTGGCACCAGATGCTACGAATCCACATCGAGCAAAATGCAAGCCTTGCGGGAAGTGCTTCGACCTGGTTACTATGGGCAAGTCCGCACTGAAAAGCCACATGAAGCGTGCAAAGCACAGCGCCTGTATGAAGAGAGCAGCGGCAGGTTCGGTGCGCGAGTATTTTTCCGCTAGCGCGAGCGCGCGACCCGTAGATACTCCATCGCAGTCGTCTGACGTCAATATCGCGTGCAAGGTAAACGAGCTGGTGACATGCGGATTTTATGGACGCTGAAGTTAGTCACATCCCACTGTTCCTACAGATCGTCATCGGAAGTAGGTGAGTTGTTTAAACGCATGTTTCCTGATAGCGAGCTCGCTAAAGGCTTCTCATGTGGCAAGAAGAAATGTGCTTACATAACCTGCCACGGCCTCAGACCTTTTTTTCTGTCATCGCTGCAACGAGATATAGAGCGGTGCGAGAACTATGTCGTACTTTTTTATGAGTCTGCTAACGAATGCCTTCAAGAGAAGCAAATGGATGTGCACATAAGATTTTGGGACGCGTCCAGAAAGGTGGTAACGAAGTACTACACATCTGTTTTCATGGGGCACGCAACGGCTGAGGATATTAAAGACCAACTTTTGAGTGCACTAGAACCGTTGCCACTGGCGAAGATTCTTCAAATCTCAATGGACGGACCCAACGTGAACCTGAAGTTCTTCAAGATGCTGCAATCTCACCTGCAGGAGAACTTTCAAGTCCACTGTCTTGACTTGGGTACTTGCAGCCTCCGCACTGTGCACAATGCTTACAAGGCAGGCGTCATAGCGAGCAAGTGGGGACTCGACACCCTTTTGTCCAGTCTGAGTGCACTGTTTGAGGATGCCCCTGCAAGGAGGCATGATTTTTCAGCACTCACTGGGAAGGCAGTATTTCCTCTGAAATATGTTGCCCATCGATGGGTTGAGAATGTGGCTGTCATCGAAAGAGCTCTGGAACTCTGGAGTGATGTGAAGAAGTTTGTGGAATCCGCAAGGAAGAAGCAAGTGAGTCTGCCAAAGTGTGTGTCTTTTCAGAACATTGTTGAATTCATTCAGGACACATTAGTAGTGGCAAAGCTGAATTTTGCTCTTAGTGTTGCTGCCACACTGAAGCCATTCCTAATGGAATTCCAAACTGACAAACCGATGTTATTTCTTCTGGCAAGAGACTTGGAGACGATAGTCAGAAAGTTAATGACAAAATTTATCAAGTGTTCTACATTGTCTTCAGCAACGGGGATCACTGGCATGCTGCAAATTGATATAGAGGACCCAAAGAATCATACACCATTGGAAAAAGTGGATGTTGGTCACACAGTCGAACAAATCCTGAAGAAGAGCAATGCAAGTGCAAAGGATATATTTCAGTTCAAGATGGAGTGTAAGCAGTTCCTAATCGCAGTGACGAAGAAGGTCCTTGAGAAGAGCCCCTTGAGGTTCCCAGTGGTTAGAGGCCTTTCCTCGCTTGACCCTCGACAAATGTGCTGCAGTCCTAATGAGTGCCTGGCAGGCCTCAAGAAAGAGTTGGAAGCACTCATTGCGGCAGGGAGGCTGACAGATCAGCATCGAGACTCTGTACTTGCAGAGTACACGGAGCTGTTGCAAGAAAAACATCAACTGCGACTTTTCGAGAAAGCCACCAGTCTGGACACCTTTTTTAGTGAACTTCTGCAGTTCAATGCTTCTTATGCAGAGCTGTGGAAAGTTGTAAAATCTTCGCTTGTGCTAAGCCATGGTCAGGCAACTGTTGAGAGAGGCTTTAGCATAAACCGACAGATCTCTGTAGAGAACTTGAAAGGCCTCTCTTACATCTCGCAACGAATTCTGTGCGATGCAGTGGAAAAAGCAGGTGGTATCTTTAACATTGTCATCACAAAAGATTTGAGGAAGGCGGTATCAGCTGCAAGGCATCATTATAGTGCTTACTTGGAAGCCCAGAAAAGGCTGGAACAAGAACGTGTCAAGCAGTCAAAAAAGCGCTGTGCTGAGGACCAGCTTGACAGCCTCAATAAAAAAAGGAAGATACTGGAAGCACCTATTAGCGATCTGACTGCATCAGCAGACGACTATGCTGAAAAGGCGGTAGCAGCCAATGACCTCACTTACATAATCAAATCAAATTCTATGAGAAAAGCAGCAAAGGCTAAGGCTGAGCAATTGTTAAACCTGAACAAAGAGATTGAGGCAAAGCTTCAGGAGGTCTCTTGAACTTTCCTTGGTGTGCCTTGACAGATATGTTATTTTACATTGAGTGCAATAAAGATATTTATTTTTTGAAAATACTTTTGTGTTTCGAAACTACGAAATACAGCTTCGTAGCAAGTCCTTGAAAACCTCCTAGAAGGGCCTTGAAAGTCCTTGAATATCCTTGAATTTTTTTCTGTATAGCTTGTACGAACCCTGCTTAGGGGATGGCATTATGCAGCTGGGCAGGGACCGTGTGTGGCTATATTTCAGTGCACAAAAAGTTTGCAATGCTACAGAAATAGCTTGCTCAAGGCCAGCGCTTCAGACATGTGTGCATGTAGTACAGAGAATACTTGAATGACTGGGTGAGCATAACCATTCACTCACCTACCTGGCAAACTAAAAATAAAATAAATAAAATAAAATGTGCGGTGCTTGAACCGACACCTAAATGCACACATTTTGATTACAGCTTTCTGATGCATTTGCCAGTGCCAATTTTTGTCATCCTTCTCGTCATTCTTTCTTGTCATTTGTTACTTGTGCTGCTAGTGTGCCATTTATTATTTAAGCATGTGTCATACTGTGCTGTGTTGTGCCCTATCCTATTTGTATTTAAATTATTTTTGTACAGGGCGGCACCGAAGCGGGAAACTCGCTCAGCAGCAAAGGGAGCCAAGAAGCGTAGTTCTACAAAGAAAGCAGTTGCAAACGATGAAAATTCCAGCAAGTCTTCAGAGGAATCAGAGAAGGAAAACATTGTTGAAGTGCAGCTCAAGACTGCAACTAAGGGTGCACGTAAAAAGGCAGCACCTGTTATTAAAATACAACCAGTGACACCTCTTGCGGAGAACAGCCAAGGTGGATCTCAACCTCAGGTGTGTATGGTTTCGTATTTGTGGTAATTTTGTCCTATGTGGGTCAGCGTATAAAAGTCACTCTAGATTTCCTGTGTGAAATTCCTCTTGCTGTATTCTCGACTTAGCTGGAAAATACTAAGATGCAGATTAGGTTATTCCACATAAAGGTGGCAGAATTTCACATGTGCAGCTATTGCCCAGTGTCACCATTTCAAGCACACTCATTAAAAGGCAAGCTGAAACCCACCATGCGGTTAATTGAATGGGCATGAAGAAAAAAAACAAAAAAAACATTTCATTTAATAGTCTCATTAATTTAAACATGACTGTTTAGAAATTGCTGTGTGAGCAGTTAAAACTGATAATAGACGGTAGATATGCTTGTAGGGAAAGTGCATCACAACTTTATGAAGAAGTTTCAAATGCTGCAAGGTGCAACTTGTCACACTGTTAGTCTGGTTCTGCATATTTGTGCACGATATTTTATCGTAGAAATATGTTTTGCCATGCAGTGCTTGTTCAGTGTTTGGTTAAAGTCTAGCTTCATTTCCTCAACACTCATTCCTTGTGGAGAAAGCGCATAGCTCTCGACTACACTTGTTGGCAGCATGCCCGACTACATTTTTTGCTATTCAGCAGTCTACACCTCTACTTGAGCATCGGTCTTTACGCTTCCTCTTTTCAGTCCCTGCGCTCTGGACGACAGACGCGTGCTCAGGCCAAAGCCCTGGCAGCAAATCCAATGCCGCAGACACCGCCCCAGGGAGCAAGTGCGGTGCGCGCTTTGCTCTTCTCATCGGCTAAGCGCACGGCCACACCATCCAAGCAGCTCTTCTCGCCATATGCTAAGTGCAGTGTGCAAGAGAAAGCCAGGGCCTTTGAGTCAAAGGAGGCGATCTCACCAATGGGAACAGGGACGGTGAAGAGCAGCAGTGCCAGACAGAGTGAGGCCGGTGCTGTCACTCCTGTGAATCGAGCAGGCCTTTGGACACCGGTACCTCCATCACCTCTCCAGGCTACATCAGTCCAAATCACTCAACGTGGAACCCTAACCACGGCGCAGATGTGTGCACTGCGTGCAGATGTGCATTGCGATGAGATGTCACAGCACACACCTGTCAAAGAGCGCCGTTCCACCAGAGCGTCCATAGCACGCGTCTCGACAAGTGACAGCCATGTCTCGTCGCAGCCAGTACCCTCACCAGTTCCAGAGGCTCCCACCACAACAATGGTTCCTTGCTCAGAGGAAAGGGATATGGTTCCCTTGGTACCCAAGCCGGCAGCTGCTCCTCAAAAACGCCTCACGAGGGCTTCTGTGGCAGCCTTGGCGCTCAGCACAACCCCTGAAAAAGTCCTTGAAGCAGTGCCTGGCTGTTCAGCAGCAAAACCTTTGACGATTGCAGCACGGTCGTCATCGTCCTCATCATCTCCAGCGGCATCAGAATCCGACGATGAGGAATGGGTAGAGTCACCTACATCACCAAAGCATACTCGGCTACCTCCTCGAAATATCCGTATTGCTGGAGCTGGTGGGAAAAAGGTGTGTCACGGCTTGTTTACTTTGGCATGTCTGGTGGTCATATTGTGCTGCCTAGCAGCCATGCACATGCTTGTGATAGTACTGTTACAAGCATGCATATCTAGCACATAGTAGAGAACATTATGCAGTTTCTTTTTTTTTACAAGGCACTTTGAGACAACTGTGCTAACAAAACTTATCAAACCTTAGCCATTAATGATGATTTACTACCTTTAACAATACTGAGCTTTTATGCAGGTGTGACATTAATGGCTTCGTCAGTGTATTTTCCTTATGGATGGAAATATTTCCTCGAGCTTCTGTGCACTGCATGGAAAGTGTGCGCTGAGAGTGTGTTTGGTATAGGTGGTTTATCGCTGTGAGCAGCATGGGCGGTGTTGTGGTAGCAGGAAAGAGCACTAGATGTGATCCGTCGCTCACAATCACAGGCAGGTGCTTGCCAGGGCAAACTGCCAGCGTGGCATACTGCCATAATGCACGGCTGCTGGCACCATTCCTGAAATAGATTAGCATTGTGTCATAAAGGTGCAGTAGTAGTGTGGCTGTGTGGTTTACAGTGCACATTATAGACCTTTGCATCGGGCGAAGGAGTTGTCGAAACGCCTCCTCTCTGGACTGTCGGAAACCGGTTCTGTCGCCGCTTCCACCGTGCTAGCGCGAGGTGCTCACGACAGTCCAGTGAACAATATGGCAGCGCCCAAGGAGCCCTTATTGCAAAAGTCTGTAGACTGTGGTGCGAATGCATAGGACAGAGGCAGATCATGCTGGTTGCAGTAGTATAACATTGAAATGATGTAGAGTTATGGAACAGTGGGAGAACAATAGACTGTGGAAATAAGTGAAGTGAACAAAGCGAGCACAACCAGAAAAGCACTGGAACCACAGAATAAACTAATCGAATGGCAGTCGAGTTTTCATTCAGAAGTTAGCGATAAGTTGCAACTGTTTTTTGTTTTTTTTTCTTTACACCCTGATGCTAAACTGATGTTGAGTCCACTTATAACATCATTTTACTACAAACCAAAGTACCGTATTTACCAAAGTACCGTATTTACCAAAGTACCGTGTAATTTGGGGAGGTTTTGCTAACACATCCTAAGAAAACTACAAAGGTCGTAACGCGCAGTATATGCTGTATATTGCCGCCTGTATGTGGACCCCCCCTCACTCGCACCCCTCGTTGACCGGAGAAAAAGTTGGACTTAAACTGTAGGACGCATGCCCACTCCTACGCACCCCACATTAGGTAGCTCCCCGGGGCACGGCCACAGGATGGCATGACGATGTGTGCGCAGCTCAGAGAAATAAACGCGCAATGATACAATCACAAAGCTGGCAGTCAGGGGCAAATGGAGCTAAAAGGCAATAAACCGCCGCTCTCACATGCGGTCCGGCTGACTAGAGGCAAACTGAACAGCGAATGGCTTGGTAGTTTCAGATTTCGGTGTGTGCCCACTGTTCATCTGGGAAAGTGACCGCCAGCACGAGTGAGCCAGCTAAACTGCATGCAGTTCGTCCCCTTGCCACTCACACATTCCGTAGCTGCACACGGCGATGCTATTGCGCCAATCTTGCCAAGCCTGCCTTGCACGCACCTTCATGCACACTGGTTTGGCACAGCAGGGAGCATAAAATGTGAGAGTTAAAGTTTATTTTTAAAAAATAAAACTGGTACTAAATTAGGGGTATGCAAATTAAGCGAATAAATATGGTATTCAATTGTTTAAGACGTACAACTCAGTCACAGCATGTGCAGTGGCCCCATAAGTTGACGGGCGTTGCAAAGCTTATTGATTTGTGTGATTGTAGTGCCAGGTTTTGAAGGCTTTGATTTATTTGGCTAACTTGTTTTTAGCTCATGCTTGTAGCAAGTGTTGTGTGGCAGCTCATTTTTGCTGTTTTGCGTATTCTGGAGCATGGCCAAGGAAAATTTATCTAGCACATGTGCAGTGCATTTATGTTAAGTCTGTTTTCGGGGACGTGTGAAGAAAAGTAATGCAGCATGGTCACATTCACTGCGATAAGCTCTGCTTTATTTTCATGGCTATTGATGGAGTACATGATCTGGAAACTGAACTTCTGTGTTCTATGGCAATTAGCATTGTCAGAGTCGAGCACAGTTTATGTGGCTGAGTACATTTTAAAAAATGGCCACATCATGAGTGGAAAAAGGACTAATGCATAAACACTGTCTGTAGCTGCTTTATAATATGGCAGCTGATGAGTAATACCTCTCTTCTCTCTTGGCAGCTGAGTGGTGTCCGAGGGATGTCCACCACAAAAATGCTAGGAAAGGACCGACCAGGGACAACGCCAGGTTCTGTGCGCAAGATTTCTGCCAACTCCTCATCCTTCAAGGTGCCTTTTTCAACGCCTAAGCATACCACACCTTGCAAGCTAGCGCGACCTGTGCCAACAAGCGAGACACGGCCGGTGAGCATTTTGGCATCTTTGTAATTACTGTCATGCATTGCACTGTCCACCTTTTACTTTTCTTCTATTCATCTCGATGCTGACCTTAGGTATGCTGTTGCTGTGGGCAACAGTCAACCTTCACCCTGTCTCCTCACTGCAATATTTGTTTAACTCTTCACCAGCACTCTCTCTAAATCTTACCGACTGTAAAGGTCTTAGTTTTGGCAGTGCCATAGACCTCAAATTCCTTCTTTCATGCTGTTCTGGATAGAGTGCACAGAAGCGTGGGCTGTGTTATCATGCACTGCATTCATTTTCACAAGGTGCATGCTAGTGTAATTCTCATAAGGTTATGGGGAAAATTCCATTTCCTGCATTCTATCAGCTTGCAGGAAAGGACTTTTTCAGGACAAAATAAATTTGACGTAGTGGGGTTTTTCAAAGCCAGCATATTTCAGAAGTTGAACTTCAAACAAAGCTTGTGTGTGTATATGTTAGTGTTACAGAATTAACTACCAGAGGTGTCTTATATTTAAGAATAAAGGTAGCGTGAAACAAAATAAATTGGTTTTACAACTGCATCCAGAGAAAGAAAGAAAAGTCGCGAGTGTCAAACAAGAAAGGAAAAAAGTGTTAGCAGAATAATTAGAGATGGTAACAGTCGCTAACTTTCGTAGGTACTGTCCTATTTTATGTCGCAGCTTTCATTTCCTGGCATAACTGGCTTGTCCTCATGGCTATACAACTTTGAGCCAGTTACTATTTTATGCTCGCAGCACAAAAATACGAACTGCTGCTTGTCAAGCATGCATATCCAGTGTGCATTCATAAGCGTTTCTGCAACTTGGGCCCCTTTAACTTTTTATCTCGATGGCATGGAGCATCTCAAAGATGTTACAGCTCGGGTGCAAGAGGCCACCCTGTTTCTGCAGAGAACAAGGTTGATATGAGGCAAATGTACATGCACTTCCATTTATAAGCATTCACAGCACTTTTAGCATGGTGCTCTGTTCCAAGTCCTTGACATAGGCGTCCCAAATGTTCATGGGATAACCTCCCACCACAGTGTAAGAATATATTTAGGTGTTCCCGCCGCGCCGGAGAATGTGCACAGATAACGTTTGCGCTCTAGAACGTGCGCCGACTGCAGCGGTGTGGCGGCACCGTGGAGCAGTGGCCAATCGCTTGCAGAGTGGCGGGTTCAGCTAAGCGGCACGCCCAGCTTTCGGTGCCATTTCAAGCTGTGTTAGTCTGTGTTCTGTGCTGCCAGAGTGCATGTCAATGCGTGAACGTTCACTTCTCTGCTTCTACATTGCGGTGGTCATCATGCACGAACAAGTTCTGCTAAAACCAGGCTTTTGTGTTGTGTTTTGGTACTTCCCACGGTGGCCGTTGTGCAAGCTCCCTTGGTGGTGCATTCCAATCCCGTGGATGGTCGCTGACGCCTATGCGCCTGGTGGCCTGGTGGAGGTGATACGTTGATTGTTGTTGTGGCATACCTGCAAAGCCCAGCTGGGTTCAAAAAGCCAACTCGCCGCGATTATGGATAGTGTGTCCTTTGTACCTAACTGCAGTTTGGGCTAGCAGACTTACGTTGATCAAATGCCGGTTTTTAAAACTCCTTCTCACCCGGAACTGTTTAGTTTAGTTTCAAGGGGTTTGACGTCCCAAAGAGACTGCAGTTATGTAGACGCCGTAGGGGAGGGCTGCGGACAATTTCGACCACCTGGAGTTCTTTAACTTGCACTGATATCGCACACTACACGGCGTCCATCAAAATGCGACCACCGCAGCCGGGGTTCTAGCTGCTTCCTTCGGGTCAGCAGCCGAGCACCATAACCAATGAGCCACCGCAGTTACTCTGCCTGAACTTGTGGCTCAGGGCAGGTAGGGTGTTGCAACCGAGGGACCATGTCTGTTATGTAGTTCTCAGTTCAGCATTGAGTGGATGCATTTTCTGAAAAGTCTACGTAGTCATCGTCCAAGGAGACAGATGCAGTGATTGTCAGAACTACTGCCTCGATCTGGCCTCCTAGCTGGCCCGAAAATTTGCCATTAAGCTGCGAATAAATTTTTTATGCCTACATGATGTGAATACATGAAATCGCATATCTCAGCAAGGCAATTTTTTGTACTGAATTTGTTTGTTGCACAGAATCTCTATTCAGGTTGCAGTGGATTAATAAATGAGAATCGTGCAGTTTGCCATCACGAAGCAACACATGAGCTATATGAGGGAGGTGTGGTGGAAGGTTCCGGATTAATTCAGACCATCTGGGATTCTTTAATGTGTGCTGACATTTTGCAGTACACACGGGCGCCTTTTGTCTTTAGACTAAATCTAAACATGGTCACCGCAGCCAGCATTACAGCACAGCTGCCAAGCGTTCTGACTATTGAGCTGTCCCAGGTTCAAAAGTATGGAGGTCACGAGGTCAGCAGATAAAACAGTTTGTGCTTCTAACATTTTTCTCGACCATCCATAGCCTGTGTATAACTTCACTTTCTGAAGGACTGCCTTCATAGGCACACTTGATGAGAGATGGCATGGTAACGCACCAAAAAAGTTCAGTCGGCGATCTCATGGCCTCCAGCAGTTTGCACCGGCTGTGCATTTCGGTGCCACAATACGCGATGGTATGAAAGGCAGATAATATGTCGGCAACGTTTATAACAAATATGCATGTGCATAATTCGAATGTTTGGTGGAGCGTCTAACATTAATAAGGGCAACATAGTCACTTTCACAGGCGTGCTGCAATTCTTCAGAACTGACATCCACCAACTCTACTTTACAGCCTCAAGTATTTTATATTTTCACGTGCATGCTGGTCTAGCTTTGCTTGGGATTGTCAGCCACACAGCATCATTGTTGTCAGCGTAAAAGATGAGCTTGGAATGAGGAACGCCAGGGACATGTTCAGAAATCATTTTTGCGTCAGTTAGCTAAAAGCGCACTGCACTAGCCACTAAAGCATCGCACTGATGTATTCCTTTCGCTCCTAGCTCTTGCACATATAGCGGCGGAGTTCTGCTTCCAAGCGCGAGAGCACGGGGCCGATTCCCGGCTTCAGAGGTAGTATTTGTGGTGCAGGCGTAATGCACAAATGCCCTTGAGGTTTGTGCACCTAAAGAACCCAGGTCGCCGAAGTTAGCCATCTTTTCTGCATGGCGGGACTCGTATCACCACAGCGTCGGCTGATTACACTGCTCAAGCAGTGTTTGAATGTAAGCGTATAGGCTCTTTGGCCGAAATGTGGTAGCATGCACATTGAGGCCGACTGTTTACCTTTAAGAGGCAAAATAGTTAACTATGCTCTCAGCAGTCGTGCATGTGAGGGAAAAAGCCTTGGAATGAATGTATTTCGATAACAAGTTCGGAAGGATCACAGGGCCGCGTCCTCGCTGTTCCACCCATTCATGCAGTCCCAGCAAGTAAAACACAAAGTCGCCCAAAATTGTTCAGTGTCGACAACAGTTTCAATCCTTCTGTGCCTTGCCGCACTTAGCAAAGCACACGTACGCGCCATGACACTGAATAATCCCTCAATACCTGCGCTATGGCTGCTGCAGCTCGGCAACTAGACAAGCCCCCATTGTGTGGCGCCACCTGTTCTTGTTCAAGAGAACCACACAGAGCGGTGAACAGGATCTGGTCGCGCCACCAGGCAGTGTTAGCACTTAAATATATTCTTACATGCCTGCTGAGCACTGCTCAGTGGCTTTGGCGTTGGGGTGCTGATAGCAAGGTCACGAGTTCGATCCCAGCTGTAGTGGCCCTATTTTGATGCAGGCAAAATAAGGCTCGTGTATGGTGCGACGTCAGTGCACGTTAAAGAACATCAGGTGGCCGAAATTTCCAGAGCTCTTCACTACAGCGTCCCTCATAACCTAAGTGGCTTTGGGACATTAAACCCTTATTAACTCGTAAAGCCATCAAATGCAAGTTTCAAGCCTTAGAACATCAGAACAGGTGCGCCTTTTCCAGATTCAGCTCAACAATTTTCATACTATTTGGCGAGCTTGATTGAATTGAAAACTGGTACTGTTATGTGGAGTTGTTTATATTGCCCACAAACGAGCGGTGACTTTGGATACCAGCCTGCTAATTGAATAGGAAAAAAAAGTGCAAACCAGCAGTTGCTTGCTCGCATACCTTTCACAGGTACAGTAGACACCCTTTAAGACAAACTTTGAGGGACCAGAAAGTTTGTCTTATCAGAAGTTCATTGTAACATAAAAGCTCCCAAAAAAGATAATGTGAGCCTGCTATGTGTGTCCAAATATGTGTTACATAAAAACAATGAATAAAATGACCGTGCAGTTACATGATACCGTATTTACTAGGAAGTTTGCAGACTTTTTTCCTAAAATGAAGTCTTCAAAAAAGGGCATCCACAAATTACACAAATTTGGCATACACGTCCTAAAAAAACTCTAGAAGGGTCATAAAGCTCGATGTATATAATGTATTGCCACTTACCACTTTAAGCCGACCCTGCAACTCATACCCCTCGCTGGCCATAAGGAAAGTTGACTCCAATTATGAATATACTAGAAATTAAGAAAATGTGCAAATGGAAGGGCTAGTGCTGAACTAGCATTTGCCATCCTGTAAGTCATGTCTGCGCTTAGGTGGTCTTGACTGGAGTGCACAGGTGGTCTTGACTGGAGTGCACATTTTTAACTGGTTATGGCTTATTTTTATTTTATTTTCATATGAACAGGGCACTGCAAAGGCACTTGCCTCGGAGGAGTCCAGCCGCAAGAGGCACGATAGTGGCTCCAGTGAGGCAGAACGGCAACGGAAGCAAGAAATCTTGCGGCTAAAAATGGACGCAACAAAAAAGTGAGCAGTGTCCTCATTTGTACTTTTTGATTTGCGCAACTTGGCATTTCTGCAAACCTGAACTTCAGGCAGCTATATTTGTACCCTTATAATTTTGAGCCACCGCAGTGGCTCAGTGCTTGTGGCGCTCGGCTGCTGTCCCGAAAGACGCGTGTTCGATCCCGGCCGCTGGAGTCAAATTTCTATGAAGGCAAAATTCTAGAGGCCCGTGTACTGTGCAATGACAGTGCACACAACAGAACACCAGGTGGTCGAAATTTCCGGAGCCCTTCACTATGGCGTCCCTCGTATCGTGAGTCGCTTCGGGGTGTTAAACCCCATCAACCAAACCATCATAATTTTGACATGTGTGGGCGTTCGGTATGTCATCACAGAAGTAGCAGTAGCCATGGTTAGTGGCTTCCTCTTTGATTAGCACGAGGGCTTTGCGGACCCCTATTTGAGAACCACTGCCTTAAAGGGACACTGCATACAGCCTCCATCCAATTGTTTTATTGTAGCGAGAGCTACATTGTTCATATTCTCCCCGTTTTGCTGCGGCCGGTGGCCACACCGCAAGCTGAGCCATTGCCTATCAACCGCCGTGGCTGGCAGCGCCACTCGCCGCACCATCTGGCATGACGTCAGAGGAGGAGGCAGTGAAACCGCATTGCAACAACAGAGAAGGAGCCGGCATTGCATCGAATATAGAGAAGGGGCGGCTCGGTGGGATTCATCGGCAGATATGGAAAGTGAGTCGGACATAATGAAAGAAGCCAGGCTTTGTCGTCGGAATGAAATCAAGAGGAGGCTGCGAGCCGAGGAGACTGAGGAAAAACGAACAAACAAACAAACAGAAGAAAAGCAAACAATAACAAACCTTGGCCTCAAAGTACTGCCATTGAGATGGCTGCTTGCTACTTCCCCGACCATTTGGGCCATCTTTGTGGCAATTGAGAAACAACAAGATGAAGACTTTGAAAATAAATGCTGTCTAGTCTTTAACGTCACCATAACTTAACGATAGGTAACAACAAAATCTAAACATTGAGACGTGCCAAGCTAAACGATAAAGATGTAGCCGTAGAGATAACCAAGCTGAACAGTAAGATTAACTGCACCTCTTGCTACACACATCCAGGAATAACTGAGTTAAGCCACAGCCAATTTTTTATTTTTATTATTATTATTATTAGTCAAAGAAAATGTGACACAGTGTGACACATTTTGCATAGTTGCTTAGTCGGAATTGGAATAAAGCCAGAGCTGGAATAGACTGGAAAGTGAAAGAAGCATGCCATCGCATTTTCTTTGCGTCAAATCAACTGATCACCCCTAAATTTTTTTGTGTAATTTGTTCACTATAGTCGGATACAGCTTCAAAGAAAAGTAGCAAATGCCCCCCAGAGGTGACGCTGAACTGTATAGACACTGACCCGTTGTCACGACGTCATGGTCACGCACTTCGCCCCTGCAAGTGCGGCACCACAGGTGCAAGGCAACTGGCACCAACCTGCTCTCATGATGTTGAAGTCAATGGTTGAAGGGCTTCCTTTGACGGCTATCTGCCACTTTGTTCTTGAGCTGTATTTCACCGTTACCTCGGTTTAGAGCATCTATCTTCCTCTACTATCTGTCACTTTTGGCATGTTTTATGCAGTTTTTTTCTTTTCGCTGTTTGGCACCTCTTTTGCACCTATACTATTCTGAACTTGAAGTACTGACAAAGGGCACACACTTCTCTTGCTCATGGGTGGTTCCCCTGTGCTGTGCTGCAGGGAACGAGAGCTGAGGCTGGCTAGGGTACAAGCTCAGCGGGAGCAGCGTGAAGCTGAGCGGCGAGAACTGGAGCAGCAGCGGCAGCGAGAGGCTCAGCAGAAGGAACTGGAGCGGCTGAAGCAGCGCGCTGAATTTCACCAGCGCAAGCAGAGCGAGTATGTACAGCATTTCATCTCTTACTGATGAGCCAAGCTGATGTGCTAGAGAGCCCCTGCTGCAGTGGCTCAGTGGTTAGAGCGCTAAACTGCTAATCCCGAAGACATGGGTTTGATCCCAGCTACGGCAGCTGTGTTTCTAAGGAGGCATGTACTGCGCAATGTCAGTTAAAGGGACCCTGAAATGATTTCGATAAGCATATTCTAGTGCAACAGAGGTGGTCTTTACGGGTATTCAAGTCAAATTTGAAAGCTCTGCGTGGACCCTGTAATTTGGAAATAATTTTTAAAAATGGTGGCTCGCAATAGCTTGCAACCGATTAGGGCAACACCTCACCGCCGCGTCCCCCACCCTGATGACATCAGTGGCAGTCTGGGCGAGCCTTGAATCGGTTGCGAGCTGTTGTGAGCAGTGATTTTTTAAAATTATTCTAAATTATAGGGTCCGCGCAGAACTTTCGAATTTTACTTGAATACCTGCAAAGACCACCTCTACAGATCTGATGCACTAGAATTTGCCCATTGAAATCATTTCAGGGTCCTTTTAATACACCCCGGGTGGTCGAAATTCATCCAGAGCTCTCCCCTACGGCATTCCTGAGAACCCTTGCCTCTTTGGGACGTTAAATTTCAAATACGAGGATACCTGATGTGCTAGGGAGAGGCACGTCTCCTTTATGATTTAATACTTTTTATTGGTGTACAAGTAGCTGTCATAATTCAGAGACCTCAAAAACAATCATGAAAGCAGCTTGAAAGATTTGCTTTTACCTACTTCTGTATGCATTACAGTGTTGTGTCATGCTGCCCCAACATTTTAAGTTTGTTTCTTCTGGTCATACTGAGTGCACTTGGGATCCAGTATTCTTTAGCAAACAGGCTTCTTGTGGTGAAATTGGTTTATATTGGATCTGTGAGAAAATGGAGTTGTACCATGAAAGATGAATGCAATGCTTTTGTCTTTCTGTGTGAGCATTAGTCTTTGCAGCATTTCTGTTCTTTGGAAAAATTTTTCCTGTACCTGCATCATTGACGCTATGATTAGCCCGCTGCGCCCCAACCACTGCTGTGATATTTTGCTAACCTTTATCGTGTATCAAAGGCATTAGTGAATGGAGCTGAATTAATGTCGACATACAGAATTACAAAGAACCAAAACTGAAAACCACTCGCAAGGCAGGAAACTGCCATTCTCTCTTAAAAAAACTCACACTAATAACTTTGCAGAATGGTTGAAGGTTATAAATTGGCCAGGGATGCAGAGCTGCGCTTGCTTTCTTTTTTATAGTTCGTTTATTTTCGGATCCTTTGTGCTTGCCAGGCGCTCCCTAAATGTAGACACCTTGGCGGCTGCAATGAAGAGGAGGGCGGAGTCACCCTTGGTTTCTGCGTCTAAGAAGGCCTGTCCTGTAAGTGTTTCGAATCATCGAGTCATACCTTCCACCATTTTTCTCTGTTCTTGGACCAGCTTTAGAGGCAAATTTTACTTTATATTACCTGGTTGCTTGTGGCGGCGGAACTGATTTGTGCTATGGTAGCAATACGTGTGGCTTTTTATTTTGATTTTTAGGGAGAATGACTCCGCTATCACTCTTGAGCTCGCACAAAAAAATTAACGCGGCCATTTTGCCAAAGGACACAGCCAACCACTCTTTGACTGTTTGACTATGCATGCCTTGTTGCAAGAATTTTTGCGAGTGATGACCTAAGAATGGCTCGTAATGTGCCAAGGTTTATGCTGGCTGGTGACATTTTCCAGTACTTTATTGAATCCAGCCACCTGTATACAAATTTGTACATTCAGGTGTTGATTTGAATATGGTATCCATAAGGTTAATAATGCCTTATGATGCCTTCTGTGAGGCCTAAAAGGATGTGTAAGATTCTTTTTACTTACCATTTCATGGAGTTCAATCCTTCCAAAGTCCTCCTGTAGCTCACTGGTGCCTTTTTTCTTTCTTTTTTTTCCATGATAAACGAGCTTGTTAGACCCAATCAGAATGGTTTCTTTAGAATTGATGGACTAAATGGCACACCTGTGCCCACGAGGCTGTTTATTCGCGAGCACCGTATGCGTTCTATGAAGCTGTTACGCGTTATCGCTTGTAGTTTCGGCAGACAGACACAAATGCACAAAAACACAGCGACAACATAAGGAAGGCGAACACTTAGTTGGGGCTGCTCGAGGAGCCCTGACAGAAAGCTGAAATCAAAAACAAAGAGGACTAAACTAACGACTTGTGGGTGTGCAATGTCCATGGTTTCCTATGTAATAGCCCATCACTTTGACTATCTGTATGGCATTTAAATACCAAGTGGCCTCCTGTTTTTTGTCTCTCTAGAAGCATGAATGTCTTTCTGCACTTCTAAGCATGATTCATTGAAAGAAAAGGAGTGAAATGTGCATGAAGCTGGCTGATGAGTGTAATTGTAGCTCACACTAGGGGAATCTTGCAGGAAGCCACAATACTGTTGTGATTCACAAGCATGGCATACTACTCTAAGTTGTGTGTTGCACTGCTTTTCTTTACATGTGAAGTGAATGCACCGGGGGCTTTGCTTTTTTTTTTAATTTTTTTATGGTCTCTCTTCACATGGTTCAAATGAATAGCGTTATAACTGTCATGCTACACTGTGCGCAAGGTGGAATAAAAATGTATGCACAAGGCGTAATAAAAAAGTGAATAGCTGTGACCTCTCCTCATTAATAAGTGGAACACAGCCATTATACTCATTGATTTAGAAACTGATTAGCATGGCATTCCGCCATTTTTATTGGCCAATGAGCATTTTTGGCCATCTTTCATTTGTGCAGTTGAAAACCAACAAGACCACCAAAGCAACCAGGGCCATGGGTGGTGACAAGGAAGCTGCCAAGGTAAGTAATGATGTTTCATTCAACATAACAATGATGCTCAGTTGTTTATGTTTAGCTTTGCCACTGTTGCTTTGTAACCCTTTTTCTTTTTCCTTGCAACCTTTCATTTTCTTGTCTTACTGCTCTCACCTAAGTCGTTAAATGGTGGAGGGCCTTCGTAGTTCTTCGTATGCGGTTTTTGTACTGGTCGCAGCGACATGCATGCAAGTCTATTTTGATACAAGAGGGGTTCGTCTGACGTACGGTTTTCACTAAAATGTGGGGTTGGCGAGGCACAGTGTGACAATGCAGGTTGTGGTTGTACAGATGAACATATAGCTTGCACTGTTACAGTATGCACATCAATGAAAAATGTTTCCTTTTCTCTCCATTGTATGCTGTAAAGCTTATCTTTGGCCAGCCAAGCACAAGTCTTGCTCAGAAGGCAAAGTTGAACAACAGCCTCCAGCAGCAGGCCATGCTCAACAGGTGAGGAAACTGCATGAGGTTGCACAGGTGAAATATGACTTGTCCAAAACCAGCTTTTCTAACTTTTCTAAACTGTTTCTCAGTGGCGTAGCAAAGCACCTCATTAGTCGAGCACAAAAATTGCTGAGAACACTCTGTCATCGTTTTTCCCAGCTTTTCGTTGCATGGAATCGGCAATGATGATTACGTAACGGAAGATTGTTGTGGTGGAGTTATTAGGCCCAGCTCCACCCAGGTGCTACAGATAAACAGAGAGCATGGACACACACGCACCGCACAAGTGTATTAGAAACGAGGACTTAGGTGAAAGCGACAAGGACATGAGTAACAACATGAAAAATGAACGTCCTACATTTCTGCCCAGCGAAGCTGGTAGTGCACCGGCTAGTCATGTAGATGTTGGACAGAGAAGACTGTTCGTAGCAGTGCCTGAAACCATGAAAGGCACTGTAGTGGTTGGGAAGGCAGGCGCTGGTTGCAGCACCTGCTGCTGTTCGAGGTGAAACAAAACTGCGCGAAGACGACGGGACAAAAGAAAGGCACGAATACACACACACAAAGCGCAGTGTGTGTGTGTGTTTCGCTCTAACTATGAACCGGCTAGCCCAACATCATGTCTTAGTTCGAGGTGCCACGACGCAGAAGAGTGCCGGGTGGGCTGGCAGCGAGGTGTCTGATGACGATGGCCATCAGTTGCTAGCAGGCCATGGTGGTTAGGGCGGTACGATGCAGTGCAAGGGGCCAGTCCCAGGACCTAGGTGCCTGGCCAAACATGGTGAGCTGACCTGAAACGTTGAGCTCCAAGACGTGTCATGGCGCGGCAATGCAAAGCCACAGTTGCGCTCGTACTGAGCTCGCCCAACATTATTAGCAGATATATGTTCCTAGTGTGGTGATATTCTTACATTCATATGCATTACGTGGACATGCACAGTTAAACACAACCAATTAAAGCCGCCCAATGCAGTATTGGAGCAGTGGAAGGTCCGCCAATGTGCTGTCTTTTCCCGTTGTTGCTGTAAAAGTGAAATGTTTCTCTCTTACTGAAGATGGCCAAGTTTTATACAGGGGCACAGACCCTTTGTCAAGCCTTCTATAGGCATTTTGGCTGCGCTCCTGACATCACTGTGATGTTAAATGAAGTTGACGTGACATGTTTGCCCATCAATCGGGAAGGTATTTAGGTTGGCGTTAGGGGCCAAAAAACACAATCATGTTCACTCAGAATCTGCTTCGAAGGGCACTAAACGCAGCCAGATCTAATTGTGACTGAAGAAGCTGGCTTCCTTGAATATGGTTGTCAGAACCTGTGACCATCAAGATGAGCCGTAATATATAGTTGCATCATAGTGTGGAACGCAATGTGAAGGCATATGCAAAACTTTATTTACTTTCACACGAAGCTTCTTGAAGGCTGTGCAGTGGTCTAGATTACCGTTTTGTTTGTATGGGTCTAACTATTTCTTCCACCTCTTAGCCTTTCGCAGTCACTGAGGAATCAGTCAAGCTTCCTGCCCTCCCCTGAGCAGCCCCAGGTGGCCTCTGACTCACAGTCCATCACAGAGCTTGTTGAGACCACACCACCAAAGCTGAACACTGCTCTGAATACCACAGTGACACTGTCTGCGACAGACAAGCCTGGGGGAACCCTTGACCAGACGTTCACCATGCCTGCCACTGAACCAAAGACTCCGTCAGCGGCAAACTCCACATTTGTGAGGACCAGCGGCCCGCCAAGGTCAAGCGGGTATGCCAGATCTTGCATTCTTCGCTTCAGTACTGATGCCCTCAATATGGGCTGCACCGCACAAGACCTGGTAGGCAGGAGCTCAATTCACAAAGCAGTAAGAGCCCAGAAGTGTTTGAAAGTGGCGTATTTAGTGGCTAGTGAAAGGAAGAGTCTCCTGAAATGACTTGATTTGACCAAGGGATTTGGGGCACGCAGATGCCTGGGTCCCTGCACGACCTCATTGCCTTATACATTCATGAGTTCATGCAGTTCCACGACGTGGGTGGCTGCTTGTTAGCTGCTCTGTATGAAGGTGCATTGATATGCCATAAAGTTTAAATCTCAGTTTGCTCACTGTGGACACTGTGTGTTATACATGTGATGTGATGTCCATTCTAAGATGAGAACTGTCTTGGGCAGCTAGTTTTTGAGCTTGCCGTTCCAAAACAGTCACATGGCTGTTTAGACAAATGAACTGCTTTTTTTTTAATTTGGCAATTGTAATTTGTTCCTTAGCTTACAATAATCAAGCTCCCAATAAATTGGAATGTGCCCTAACAGAGATATCAGGCCAGTAGATAAAAAAAAAACAGTTGATCTTAAAGGTGCACTAGAGAGGATCCTGAGCTCGTCTTTTTACCGTGGGAACTCCATCTGCATGCTCCGAGCATTTTAGAATCTCCAAAATTATTGCTCCGTGCAGCCGATTCCTTTATTAAATCGGATTAAATGTCCCGGCTGCCGCTTTTTTTTTTTTTTAACTCGCCTTCGAAAAGAGGAGTCAGCCAACCTGTGGAGTGCCTTTCAGCCGGCCGCATGGTGGCTTGCCGCTCTTCCATTGGCGGAGTGATACATAGTGATCGGCGAAAGCAAGGACTCCACGTGTATTTTTATTCTGTGGGCCTAATTTGCGGATATGTAGTCTGATACTGAAACTGTTTATTCATGGAAACCTAGAAAACAAAATACAAGGAAAAGCGCAGCCGTCACACGACTGGCTGAAGGGAACTCAACGCGTTGGCTGACTGTTCCCCTTTTCGGAGGTGAGTTAAAAAAAAAAAAATGCGGGAACCGGGATGTTTAATTCGATTTAATAGGGAAATCGGCCGCACAGGACAAAAATTTGAAGTTTCTAAGAATGCTCGGAGAGTGCAGATCGAGTTCCCGAGGTAAAACGGCGATTTCAGATTCTTTTTTAGTGCACCTTCAACATAGTGAAACGCATGTCTTGCTGCTGCAGTTCTCACTTTGCTATGGTTGTTTCTGAGCCTGCTGCTGAAAGTGTTTCTTGCACGTTCTCAAAATGCTGCTGCTCTTGTTTCCTCTAGCATACTTTGCAGACTATAATTTATGACATGATCTCTCAAACTGCTGGGCTGATATAGCATGCAGTCTTTGATGATTCAGTCAAACCCCAATATAAAAAAAAACACAAATATTACGAAATATTGGCTATATCAGACTCTTCTTAAATATCGTTGACAAACACATGCAATTTTTACTTCATACACTGAATGCGGTTGGCCATATAACATATGTCAAGCTCCCCAGCACCAAGCTGCGCCCACTTGGATAGCAGGCGTCAAGCTTCGCCGCACTACACGACTGACTGGTGATGATGCAGCAAGCGTTCGTGCCACTATTCACGTTTTTACCTTGCACTCATCAACATTGCCACAGAAGGTCGCAGCAGCATGGAAGGGTCGGTAGCCAGGATGGCACACATTCACACCTCTCGCACCCATCGACAGTGCCCGGGAAGCAGCGGCATGGACACTTGTAGAAAGTTGAGCTCAAGATGGTTACCACAAGGCTACATACATGTCGGCTGTCGCATAGTTGAGGAAAACAATAACTTTCACTCTCACCTGCCATTATCCACAAGACATGGCAGTAATATGGGGAAGCAGTCCTACCTGATGCTTGGCCTGTTCAATACGTAGTGGCTGGCTTGTTGGTTACACATCTTGACAACAACAGTGCGGTCGGAACACGGACGAGAAAGACTGACACAAACACAGGCGCTGACTGACAACATGGTTTATTGCCTTGGACTGGCTTATATAAGCCCAGTCCCGTGACAACACAGGAAAACAACAACTCACTTCCCATGGCACAGTCATCTCGTTGGTCCGTAACCTTCCCTCTAGTTACTGGCATGCTCATCGGCGCTTAAAAAGATCAGCTCTTTTTTGCTTGCTTGCTGATGCATTTACCAGATAATCTTGAAATTGCTTGAGCTTCTACTATCACCCTTGTAGTGGTGTCTCGGCACTTGCGTAGAACAGTCGTTCTTTCAAAGGCAGGTGTGCAGTTCTTATATTGGCTGCAGTGTTTACTTAGCTCACCTGAGTTGACATCTTTTAGATTTCTACGATGTTCTTGTAGCCTTGTATTCAGGCATCTCCCCGTCTGGCCAATATAGATATTACCACATGACAGCGGGATTGAATAAACATCTTTTTTTACAGCTCACAAGACACGGTCGTTGGTTCGTCACGCAGTCTGGCTTTCTAGTTACATCAGAATTAACCCTTCTACACAACTGATGCAGTTTCTTTGGGGCCGAAAAAACATGAACTCCTGCTCTGTTGCCAATCTTTTTGAGGTTATGGGACACAGTATGTAGGTAAAGTATCACCGATGCCTTCCTTCGACAGACAGCTAGCATGTAACAGCTGTTGCTGTTGCATGCTAGCTGCACTGTGTGGAGAGGCCTACCTAACTGGCACTCAGTTTTTCGTGGCTTCCAGAATCGCAAGCGCTTTCGAAAAGGCGCTGCAACTTTAGGAAAGGTCTCTCTTTTCCTCTATTAAGGGTCACCTGAGTTGCCATATCTTCACTGGCTAAATTGCGCAGCTGTTGCGTGCATTTTCAATGAAAAATATGCTAAGAATTTCATTCAAGCTATTTTACATTTTTTTACCTGTTCTCTATAACGAAGCTCGACTGTACACATTTATTCTCCAGTTGCGATGTTTACCTGCATGCATGTGTTTTCGCCTGCAGTTACGACATCACGCCACACAGGAGCGAGCTTCCTCCAGAACCGAACAAGGACAAGGACAACTATGACATCGATGACCTCAACTCTGGTGACGAGACGGATGATGATGAGAAGCCACGCAAGGAAGTTCCGCTTTGGGCAAAGGGTAAGCGCCGCTCTCTAGCCAGTGGCAGTGGTCCTTTGTAGTTATGTCAGAGGTGCCTGCTTCTTCCCACGTGTGTTCTCTCGGCCTTCCCAGCCACTTTTACCAAGACCCCACTCAAGGCACAGTACAGCGTTGTGGAAAGGAACACGCATTGAGGCATGCTGGCGTGACTTGCTGGCCATGGAAACCGCTGGCTGATGAAGTTGTTTTCGTGTTTTTCAGACCAGATTTTAAGGTGCTTGGGTTATGTACTACCAAGGTTTGAGATGTTGTCCAAGGACATGCTTTCATAAAAATTTCTTTATGGGACAGTCAAGCACTCTCATCATGCTTCTCTCCATATGAATTGGGAAATTGCCAGTTTCACTTCTCCCCTTTATAGGAAGGCACAAAGCTGTGTAAGCGCCAACACCTTTTTTCTGACTGTGGCTGATTACAATATGCAGCACACACTGGTCTTTGCTGAAATGCAGTTATGTTCTACGACAGCATTGTAATGCTTGGCAACTCATCAGCAGAGTATCTGTAGTTCACTCCCAGCACTTTGTTGCAACATTGCAGGCAAGCACAATAAAGTTGTCAAATAAGGAACAAGCAAACTAATGAAGTGAAAATACACAGCACAATACACAGCTGTCAAAGTGCCTATACTCTGTTCTGCAGATCAAATGCAAGTGAGCAGACATTATGAGCACAAGGCAGCGAATTCCACAGATGTCATAATTTCATGTGCTCGCAAGGCAACGATTCAAAGTGTGCTAGTGGCTGCTTCACATTCATAGCTTGCACTCCACTGTCAATGATTTGTGTGACAGAGCGAAGCTTATGCACTTGCTTCCTCAAGCTCAAAAACGGATGGCAGAAGGGAAGGGCATTGCCTCGGAGCACAGGCAACCAGACACCAGGCAAGCTTATTGTCAGACTGGGGATTAGTGGCCGGTGAAATTCTCTTGCCCTTACACATTGTGCGGTGCACCCAAACCAATCTCTTGGCTCATGCAGTGACAGCAGTATTGAGGGGAAGCGCAAACCAGCTTTTGTTTTCAACACAATAGTGTTAAGGGCCCTTTCCAGCAGCACCTCTGACTTTGTCGGCACGTTGAGAAAACCAGGTGGCCCACCTAGGTCATGTGACCTTGTGATGTCATCAGATGGCAGCCTGCCCATCAGATTGTGAGCAAACTGCCCAAAGTGCACTGCTTCTATGTTGTACTGAAATATTTCACCCGAAAATAAACTTTTAGCGCTCCAAATAAATATATTTGACAGAATCTGCACATAGACAATGTGGGCTAGTTTAGAACTTTCAGGCTTGTTTTTTCGAAAGTTTGTTTTGAGCTTAATACCGTGCTCGTGGAAAGCAATGCACAGCAATAGGTGCATGGATTTTTGTCCTGTTTGTTTTGTTGTAATCGCTGAAATGTGGTTCGCATCAAGACAGTCTCAGATTTACCGTTTGGGCTTACATGTTTTTATCACATGGTAATTAGAGCATGATACATTCTAAACATAAAGAGAAGGTGCATATTGTGTCCTCTAAAAAAAAGAGCAGAGAAATTTAAAAAGAAACTAAGAGTCTTGATCTATACCACGCTTCTTAATAAATATTAGAAGCATTTACAGACCTGTAGCCCATTTCGTTGTCATGCTAGGCTTTCCACGAGCAAGCAACATGTGAACAACTTATAAACAATGATAAAACGGAATCTACTGAAGCTGTCATTGTGAAACTTTATATCTGACTGTTTGATGCTGTTTCAAGCCAGCCTGCCAAATTATGCAAGTTATGCATAATGGGCATGTACGCGGAGCCTAGGCTACAGGGAAGGATTACTTGCTCAGGAGGGATCTCTAGTGCTATATCGCATTGTAGTCCTTAAGCGTTGGCCAATCACTATGTGATGGTGAAAGAAAGAGTGCCTTCTATGTCTGCAAAGACCCCAGGCCACAGAGGGGACCCATTAATGCTGTCGTGTCATACTCTTGAGACGGAGCTTTAAAGGGATACTGAAGCAAAATCTGAAAATTGAACAAAAAGCCTGAATATAGATTCTCGGAATGTGATTACACCGAAATTTAGTCGTCACTGCGCATATTTTTGAGCGGATGGTTTTATTTTCGATGTTTCATGAGCACGCGCCAAGCCCTCCCGCTCGGCGCGAGGTGGAAAGCGTGACGTCATGGCACCCTCCCGCGGCGACAAATATGGTGGCGCCTTTCGATGCATGAAACCTCGCTTTGGACTGGTTGCGTCGTTGTTACTGGCTTCTTCAGCGCGTTCACTGGCCATAAATGGGCCACCAGTCTTTCGCTTCATCTCCTGTTGCACATAAGAAAACTTACGAGTAATAAATTTGCTTTATTTTTTATTTAGAGTGACGATTCTGCCCCCTTTAGGCTAAGAGGGGTGTCGGTTTGTTGACAACAATGCTTCCCCTCCTAACCACCAGATGGCGCCGCTAGTCTGAACATCGTCGCGCTTCTGTTTTAAAAGCGAGAATGCTAGAAATGGCACAAGGTCCGGAAAAAGTACCTGCATTTAGCGGATGTAAGCGTGCATACAGTTATGGTATGTAGACAGCATCGATTAACATTTTGACATATCTGTGTACGCCATGAGCAGACGACAGACATGGAAAAGCCGCGAGTAGCGATGGCAATCGTGCTTCTGCGGGAACGATGGGCGTGCGGGTGTTATGACGTCTAGTCGCAGCTTCCACAGGCGGCCACCAAGTGCAACGATACGGCAATAAATCGCGAAAAAAAGCGTGTTATCCGCCTTTTTCGCTAAAATGCTTGTCATATTTATCAATTTTAGCAGTCAAGCTCTTGTTTACATGCAAAAGAGCAGCTCCAAAAATTTGGTTCAGTATCCCTTTAAGTGTCCCATCAGATTTAATTTTGAGTTTTACTGGAGGCATGGCTCTGTTATTTTGCAAAGACAATCGTAGCATTTCATTCATTGGATTTATTTAAAGGGAACACTTAGGACATCTCTTTTCAATTTTATGTCTCAGTAAAAAAATGATTACATGGTTTTTGTGGCTGTGGTGGTGCTTGTTTGCCAGCATGACACATGTGTTGCTGAGAAAATGGGAATTCAAATTGGAAAAATTTTTTCTCACCACTTAATTCAAATTCAGCACATCAGTAACGAAAAGTACCCCATTTTCACTGTTCGGAAAAGAATAATGATGTGGCCTCGCCTCGGAGATGTGCTGCAAAAAAAAAAAAAAAGACGCCACCGCAGTTTTCTTTCTTTTCTTTCTTTTTTTGCAAATGGCTATTAGTGGTAGCACCTCTACTTCATAAAATAGCCTTTAAAGTAGTAGCTTCTTTGTCAATAGAATGCAGTAATCTGTCAGCGCAGGCCAACATCATTTTGTTCTCAGTGTTCCCTAATGTAAAAACCTGGTTAGGAGTTCCTTAAAAAAATGCAAGATGTTTCTGAATGGTTTTCTTTACATTCCTGCCCCGTTGTTGTTTCAGGCACGCCTTTGCAAGTGCTCGTGTCGAACCAGAACAGACGTTCTCTTCGTGGCCTTGATCTCTTCGGCAAAATGCCTGTGATTGTTCTGGACAAGATATTCAAGGAAAACAAGAGTTACTTCAACAAGCGCACAAGCTCTGCCTTGTGGAATTGACATTCGCGTTCTTCTCGCTCTGCTCTTTTAGTGAAATTGACGGTGGCGTTCTTCTCGCTGTGCTCTTTTAATCTTTCGCTTGATTATTGTCTCAGTGAACATGTGCAGTGCCCAAAATTTTTCTCGCAAAATGTTGGCTGCACAGCTGTATGGACCCTTTCTATTTTAACAAATGACCTCCCCCAATTTTTTTCTTTTGTGGTTCCCTTGAAAAAAAAATGTTTTGCAAAAGCATGGTCGCACAGAAAGGTTCAGGACTACTGCTTCTGTCCACTTTTATTCAACAGAAACTACCAACTTGCATGCAGAGATTGTTACATAGAAAGAAGCTCAGTAAAGGCCCAATACTTTTCAGTTTATTGACACTCAGGTGAAAGAGGCTCATCCACACTGTCTGCAAGCTCTCAGTATCGAAGGCAGTATTGGCAGCAGTAGTAACGGAAATGTTTTTGTGGCTCAAAAATATAAGGGTGGTTTGAAGTCCTGGACAAGGTCAGTGCAACACCGAAAAAAAAAAAATTCTGCCAAGTTCAGATACACTGTGTTATTATTTGTACGATTTTCACCTTTCTCAAAGTTCTATCCTCCAGATTTAATTATGCTAGTGCTTAGTATGTTTATACTCCTTTTCCTTTTGTTTATACTCCCCCACTCCTTTTCAATCATTTGCGTAGCACCTCCTTTAGTATCTTTTTTTTTTTTTTTTGTCCAATGAAATCTGTTTCTTTCATGGCTACTGCACATCTACAAGCCAGACAAGTTTTACTTGTTTTCGTTTTTTGTATTTGAAACTAAAAATATAAATTACTAGCAATTATGCATATTTTGCATAAACATTATAGTGTTGGCACCAGTGTACTTCTATTGTGCAAGCCTTCGATTGAAGTTAGGCTTTGGAATTTTCTTTCTGCGTGTAAGGCCTAATGCTTTTATCATGTGAAACCCCAATTGCTCTGTCTATGCATCTCGTTTGCTGTAAACTCACCTATGTACATACATTCCCTTATATGATGTCTTTTCATCATTTTACTCTGTATGCGCCTTTATTTTATTAGTGACGTCCTTCTTGCAACAAACAGCCATGGCTAGTGGGTTGCTTGTTGCTTTTACTGTAGGCAAGAAGTGGTTTATTTCACGTAAACTGATCAATAAACTCGTGAGCGAAATTGTCGTTATGCTGCTGTTGCATCTGATGTTGATGCTGCTGCTTCATGTTTCATGTCAGATGCATGTTTCTGAGTGAATGTCAGCACGATTATCTGTGCTAGTCATGGGTTGTCTCATACTTTTGAAAGATGTCAAATAGAGGGCCTCTGGATTGTGCTAGGGGCTGCTGTAATCGACACACAAGGTGGTAGATTAGCTTGCATTATGTTTACCTTCTTTGCTGAGAAAAGCTTTCACTAAAGCTTCATTCAACAGCATCGAATAGATTGCCAGGTAAATTTCCCTATCTCATCTGTGACAAAAAAGTGCGTAGTATGCAGCCATGTACTGCATACAGTTTTGCTGTGGAGAAGAGGAAAAAGATTGCCCAGAGTATGCAGTTTTTCTTTCTCTCTCTCTCTTTTTTTCAGAGAACAGTAAGTTTTCTGAAGTTTGTGAAGACATATGAATGCTGCTGGTTGGTGTACCTGGCACTTGCTGCCTGCGTTGTGTATACAGCCTTTGTCAAGTGCCGAAGGAGTTTGGATCTAACCTGTGCAGTAATGCTTCTGCAACATCCTTGGAATGAGAGTTCTCTCCTTTATTTTGAACACTGGCTATGCAGAATGAGCCACCTGTCGTAACCCAGAGCCAAGCTCCTTGGGCTCTCTACTTTGACGAAGGCTGTACAGGCGTGGACAAAAGTAAACGGAGCACGCAACTGTCTTCGAATATTTTTCACGCATCACCTAATTGAAATTTCCAGCAGTGGTACGCGCATGCTTGTAGTGGAGGTTGGTGGGCCTTCTTGTAGACCAACAACACTTCTTCATTACCAATGGAGAAGGTGTTATTGCACTTCGAACGCAATAGCGTGCTCCGTTTATTTATGGCCGCACCTGTACATACCAGGTGGTATGGTTTGCGGGAGCAGCAAGTTTCAAAGTGAGAGAAAATAGCTGGCTGGTGTGAAGATTATTACAGGGAGTCAAGTGTGTGTGCCTATTTATGATAGTATATAGTGGTAACCATTGTTGGAGTGTCTTCCTTGCATTCAAATTGCATTCAGCAAGGGTAGCACTGCCCGAGGTGAGGTGGGGGGGAGTGAAAAAAGCCATTTAGTGAAAAAGCAGAGAATTTAGCCTGCATCTAAAAATTGCTGGCATGCTACTCTGCGTGGGGAAAGAAACTTGGGAGATAAAGGCGGAAGGAGAGCAGTGCGGAAAAGTGAAATATAAAAAGGGGGAAAAGATGAAATGTGGCAGGATGTGCAAATAGCATAAATCTCCTTTATGATGCCTAGAAACACTTACCACCCAACAGCAAACATAACTTGCATGTGGAAACCTTTCCTTTTTTTTTCGACCACCGTGGAGAAAAACTGCTCTTCTTGCCCTTCTTTAGAGCAAAGTAACAGTCAGGTGTGCTGCGAGTATCGCTTTTTTCATCATTGCCCAGGTGGACCTTCCCTGCACAGCAGTTGCCATACAACGAGGTTAATGTCTATTTCCTGGATGCAGATTTGTGACTGGGAGTCTGCTGGTTTGTAATGGTTTAACTGGAACCAGGAGGTGGCCTACTGGCTTTCTGGTGATTGAATTGGTCCCAGTAGCACTAAATGGTTTTGTGTCAGGATTTACTGCTTCCACCCAGCTGAAGGCTTGACAGTTTTAAGCTGAGGTTTACTGATTCAAGCAGAATTTTTTGTTATTCAACATAAGATTGCTGTTTCCATTTTTCGCATGGTAGTAGCACTCTTCAACTAAAAATTTTCAGCTAAGGCTCTTGGAATATTAATATTATTATTATATACTGCATATATATATACCAAAATTTAATGAGAAAACTTTGCTTATCAACATTTGTGGGATGCTCTTAATGGAGGTCATGATATTATTTTTTATTTTGACAGTCAAAGTGCTTAAAAGGACAAGGACGACAGAAAAGGAGAGACATACAAAGTGCTTTGTATGTCTCTCCTTTTCTGTCATCCTTGTCCTTCTGAGCGCTTTCACTGTCAAAATGGAAAACCAACTCGCCCACTCAATTCCATTATTCAATCATGATATTAGCATACAATGATTATGCCTTGAAAATCTGTGGAAAAAGCACAACACCCATAAAGATTTGATGCGCTCGTCCTGTTGTCTTTTCTGTGTGTTGTGTAAATCTGGATGGTTTTATCAGGAGCAAACCAATTAGCCTGACAGCAGCTCTTGTTAAAATTAGCATACAGACAGTTGCGCAAATCAGAGAAAATCGAAGAAAAATTCTCTCGGCTTAACCGCGCGTTTGTTTGGGCTCAAATTTTGCACAGAGGTTGCATTTGGTGGTCAGTTTTGTTTTATACTACATTTAGGTGGGGTACTTGCCTGATTCGAGCAGAATTATTTGGAAATCCCCATCGTATGTGGCGACGACGATCCAAAACTGAAAGACATCGCAGCAATGGTACCCGTAGCGCCATCTCGCACCCACCGGAGAAACCCAGCTTTGCTAAGTGGAGAGCTCGTTTCTCCGATGGCTGCGAGATGGCGCCACGCGTACCATTGCTGCGAAGTCTTTCGATTTTGGTTCTCCGTCGCCACAGACGATGGGGATTTCCAAATAATTCTGCTCGAATCAGGCAAGTACCCCACCTAAATGTAGTATAAAACAAAACTGACCACTAAATGCAACCTCTGTGCGAAATTTGAGCCCGAACAAACGCGCGGTTAAGCCGAGAGAATTTTTCTTCGATTTTCTCTGATTTGCGCAACTGTCTGTATTTGTTTGCATTTGAGTTTGCTGCATTTGAGTTGTTGCATTTGAGTTTGCTGGTTATGGTTTGAAGCTGTGCTTGCAGAGCAACAAACATATAGGCAGAAATTTTATATTCTTTTATTTTTGTTTGTTCATATCTATGGAATGTCATTTTATTTTATTTTTAAATGTTTCAGAAAGGTTAGGTAAATAAAGGACAGCCGTCACAAACTATGGGCGAAATCATGGGACTCCGTTCAAAACCTCGCTAGGGTAGCCACCCTAACCTCGCGGTGTCATTCAGCACACCAAGCCATACTAAATCGTAAATCAGCGTAGGGATGTATTATAACATGCTACAACAATGATATGTCAGCTTATAACAATTTTGTGATATCTCGTTCCTTGCATGTAAAGTGCGTGAAGTCCCCACGGAAGTACGCAAGTGTTGTATTTTGTTATATTTATTTTCAACCAAATGACGCACTTGAAGCGGCAAGGTTTATGCTACGGCCTGTAATAATACTGCACCTTTTTTTCTCGTTCACAATATTTAAGGTTAAGAAGACGCGTGATCAGAAGAACCTATCGGTGCGCGGCACGATAAAATTTCGACGCCTGCCAGCGATTCACAACAGCGTCGCCAGGAGGCTGAAGTCTCGACGTCACCGTTCCTTCCAGATATTTTCTTCTTTTTTTAGATTGCGCAAAACGCGCAAAACTATCCGCACCTCACCACTCCACTCTGCTTGTTGAAACTTAATAAGGCCAGCAAAGTAATGGAATCGTTGTTCGCTACTGCCGAGAGGCTTTCCGTGTCCACGCCAGGAAAGATAAAGGTAAGTGCGCTTTAGTTTCGGTGTTATTTCTACGTGATGAAAACGTCTTTCCTCGCACTCGCTCCTCGCCGGATCGTCGAAAGTTCCGTTTCGCAATGGGCATGCGCCGTAGTAACTTCCGTTCGGCGCGCCGATGCAGCGTGTAGGCGCCTGTCTTATACTGAAAAAACACGATTTATCGCACATTCCATTAAAGTGAAGCTAAAGTTCTGTAATGGCCAGAGAAACAAACCCAAAGGTAAAGTCTCCTCCTCATGCTATTGCTTTTCCAACACACATTGTCGCCCTACGCAGTACTGCTTTGTTTGAGAGTCATGAGTTACCCAATGAATTACTAGGCCTAGTGGCATTGTCGACAGCTTTCTGACGGTTTGGGACCGCCGTGCTGGACTAAAGTGGCTTCGAGATTGGGCAGAGTATTCGCTAGTAGTAGTTGTCAACTGTTCCCGGCGTTTTGAGCGCGGTAGTGGGCGACTGGTGCCTCGTTTCAGCCGCTGTCTGTGGTGGCACTTGTGGTGTGAGCCACTTTGCCTCGCGATATTTCGTATTTCGCGCTTTGATTCGGCGTTCCTACCGTGATCCTCGCCTGCCACAAAGTGCGAAGACTGTGTCAACGTTGTGACCAACGCTCGGGTGCCTGGTTCGATGTCTTCGGGTCGAGACTGTTTTTCTAGTGACGCGCTCCACGACAGCACATGCGCTGAGGAGTGCTTGTGTGTGTCAGCATCGGTGCCTTTGTTGCTCGCTTTTGACGACTCTGTGCGGTTTCGCGCTTGCTGCCTGTGTTGCGTGCCTATTTGTGATGATTGTCGTTCTCTTTTTCTTAGGTAGAAGAGTACAAAGAAAGGCTAAAAAAAGAAGTGAGTAATGCACCGCGTGTTTTCTATTTTTTTATTTTGTAGTGCTGCCTAACACAGCGTGAGACGTGCGAAAGGCCAGAGCGTCATTCCCGCGTTTTTTGTTTTTTTTTTCTAACGTAAAATATATATTGTATGTACTGTGTCAACTTTTAGTTTCTTGTTAACTGAAATGGTGTGAAAGAGCATACCTACGCAATGAAATAAATGGCTCTCAGTAAAGTTCGTTGGCTAGTTGTTTTTTGACAGCATTTAAAATTTGCTTTATGCGGGTTGTTCACCTCTTTTCTTTAAATCTCGGCGTGATAAGGCATTGTTTAGTGTCCTGTTGGAACACAGTTTGAAATTGTTGTGAGTGCAGTACCGCCGCGGTGGCTCAGTGGTTATGGAGCCCGGCCACTGACCCGAAAGACGCGGGTTCGATCCCGGCTGCGGCGGTCGCATTTCGATGGAGGCGAAGTGTACTGTGTGACGTCAGTGCACTTTAAAGAACCCCAGGTGGTCGAAATTTCGGGAGCCCTTCACTACGACATTCGTCATACCTCTGGCTATGGGGTCTGGCGTCCCATAGCCAGAGCCGCTTTGGGACGTTAAACCCCATGAAATCAAAGCAAACCAGGATTTCTTGTCGTTTGACAGTATTTCTGTTTCCTGATAAAGTTGCTAATTGCACAACGGACCAGTTTTGTCTTACTCGCAAACTGTGCTTACTCGAGGTATAGAAAGTAACCAATAAGAGTGAATAATCAATGAGATTGACTTTTCCGTCATTTCCATTTTTTTTTTTTTTTCAATGCATGGTCTCCCAGGCAGAAGAGTTGGTTTTGCACAAATTTCCAGAGAAGATTTTGGAGCTTGAAACCTTGCTAAAGGTATGTACATTCATTTGTTATTGTGCTTCTATAATGTGTGTGTAAGGGGAGGTCAGATATATGCACAGGAGATTTCTCGCACTTGCAAAACTCTGAACCAAAATCTTGGCATGGCCTGCAGCGATGTTCTGAAGGATAGTGGTCAGGGTTGCCGTTGAGCGCATTTTAAATGGAGCCAGTGGGCAAGCTAAAAGTAGCTAAAGGTAGCCATGCCATTTATTCTTAGTGCCCAATTTGTAACAAAATAGAATGGAATCGATATTATGAATACAGTTGTCATTAAAGAACAATAGCTAATGGCATTTTTAATGAACGCAAGAAACGGAGTAATGAGTACAGTAATTTGGCTATTTCGCTTGCTCTTCAAGGTGATCCAGTAAATTGCAGATAAATAAGTAAATAAATTATTAAATGCTGAGTGCACATCGGTAGCTATCTTGCAAGAGTAATTTTGTCGCATTCTATCCAACAACTCAGTAGAATGCTGAAGCTGTTTTGAAGCCACAGAATGAACTTGATCCCTGGAATCTCCATTGGGCAGTGCATCCTCATTTTGCTACGCGTCTGTTTTTTGTCAAGTCCACATAGGAGAACAAGCACTCGGCATCAGCATTAGATACTGGAACTGGCGAAAACTTTCAATTTGCCTTGCGCCAGATGTGGAAAAGAGCATCCACCGCAAGTGTCCTTGTACGATCCCGCTGTGCGCCATAAACTCTTAACATGATGCGGGATCAAGTGCAGGCTAATTGTCTACGATTGCCATATTTGTGACTGAGCAAGATAAAAAAAAATCAGCGGCAGTTTTAGTGCCTTCACAGTTCCTAGCATTTTCTACGTCATCGGGATTGATGGCATGCAGCCTCTGAAGTGCAGATGAGGCATTTTGAAGCCGCTGCATGAGTTGTATCGCCATTTGCCACAAGAACTGGAAGCAGCGCTCTCTCATGACCCCGTAGTCTAGTGAAATCTTCTCTCTGACATAAGATGTCACCTTCTTTAGGGTCTAGCCGTTCGAGCATGTAGGCTTCCTAGCTGCCCTAGCCGTGCATGGGTGTGCCTCAATGCACACTGTTCCCGCCGGTGGGGATGATGCACTTAAAAAAAAATGGCTAGTGAATGCAATAAAATACAAGTTCTTAGTAGCCAGGGAGCCAACCCAAAATTTTGAGCTCTAGATTCGGTCGTAAAGTAGCTACCAACGGCAACCCTGAGGCGGGCAGTGCCCTGCAGCTTAATCTCTCTACCAGACCCACGTTTTGGGTGCATCTACTAACCTGTGAGCTTTGGGGCCAATGAGAGTGCGGGAGTTTTCATATATGGGGCCTCTGTGGAATTTCGTCACTGGTGTAGTCAAGAGCTATATCTCTGCATGTGCATTATGCATGGTAACATTGCATAGTAACAGCTCTGATGCTTGCCACGGTTTTTGCAGACAGAGAAATTTTCTAAGACAGACCTCACAGCTGTGCATGTGGACATCAACATTCCAGTGCCGGAGCCCCCATTCATCAACCATGAAGCTGATCTGGTGAGGATTGTCTGCTGTATATGTTGGCTAAATTCATGCTTCTACGTTGCAATGATCCTGTCCAAACTTTGGGTGATACGGGATGCCCGTAAATAATGCTGCAGCATTCTGAGCACCTGGGAGCTCCGAGGCTGCAGAAATTACGTGCCAAAATAGTTCTGTCATCGCATATGGGCTGTGTGGTTGATTGGTGCGGAGGTTAGGGGAGAATGACATTTGTTGCACTGATTTTTATTTCTGTTGCTAAGGGTGAGGGTGGTGTTGGTGAAAACTCTCAAGGTTAGGCTATACGTAACATGAGTGTCTGAAATTAGATTGAACAGCTGCCACCATAGCTTAGTTGGTAGAGCACTGTATGCAACACACAAAGGTTTTGGGTTCGGATCCCACTTGCGGCGTATGGTTGTTTTTTCTTATCTTTCAGACATTGAATTGGTGCACAACTAATTTCCCATTAATGAACACCACAAATTTAAAAAGAAATGGAACATTCCCCTATGCTTTCCTTAATTCGGGTGGCTGTTGGCTTCCTTAATGAGCATGACATACTCCCGACTTGAGGACATATTTCAGCATCACTCTAGGTTAAACAGCCTGAGTGTCTGAAAACTGGCTAAACGCAGTGTACAGATTTAAAAAAAAAAAAGCTATCTTGCAAGTAAAACGTAGACTCCAAAGTTCAGACTGGGACAGAAAGTACAAGAAAACCTCGACAATTAGGCCTCGGTTTATTTGAAATGTTAGTTCCTTTGAAAATGGATAATTTGGATAATTTTTACTGTTGGTGCTTTGCAAATGGGGTAATTTAACGTTGGTGGCCTCTAAGACTGACGGGGGACAAATCCAAATTAGTTTACACTGTTGGTCGTCTTGAGGCACAGTTTATGTGCACAGGTGAAGCGCACAAATTGGCAACGGCAACTGGTGGTTCCAGTTCGATCGCCTATGCACCCCTTGGTTTTGTCAGTTTTGCATGTTTAAACTTTCTCTCTTGTTAAAAGATTTGAGTAACATCCACGGTTAAAGGTGGAAATTGCAGCAGGTACAAAGGCGTGCCTAAATAGGAAGCTAAGCAGTCAACACACTTGAGAACAGCATTTTGGTGCTGCGCATCCTTCATCACTCTTTAGTGCTCCATGCAGCGTTACTAGAACAAGCTTTGCAAGTCTTCAAAGCTGGAAAAATGGGTTAACAGTCAGTCATTTCAACACCATCTGCGGCTTCATTCAGTGCAGTAGCGACTCTAGTGTGCTGACACTTGCTTTTTCCCGTTTTGCTGCCTTTTTGGATAATTC
This sequence comes from Amblyomma mixtum, assembly GCF_055824585.1. Classification (NCBI taxonomy): domain Eukaryota; kingdom Metazoa; phylum Arthropoda; class Arachnida; order Ixodida; family Ixodidae; genus Amblyomma; species Amblyomma mixtum. The sequence goes on along the minus strand of NC_143016.1, from coordinate 31,824,945 downwards.
AAATTTCTTCTTGATTTGAATATCTCCCAGGGTCTGACAGACTTCGAATCAACTAAGTTCTTCCAAAGTGAGAAACTTGTGTAATGCTCCATAGCAGACGTCATATAAAGAAGGTCAAATGAAGTGACACTTGTGTTAAGACTGCCACTAGATAAGTTTGCTGCACTTGACAACATATCTGTGCATGTTTAACAACAACAAAAAAATGGTTACATCTCTTCCATAGTCAATTTCACCTTATTCAGCCAACACGAAATTGCCACTACTGTGAGTTATCTGCATTTCCATTTGGCTGAATCTGGCTGCTGCTACCACACTGTTGTGATAACAGGCCTCATCGTCGTCGTTAAAAACTCGCCCTTGAGGACGAAGTGAAATACAAACATTGATCATAATTTCTCGATACATACTTCAACTTTGCTGCCTTCTCTCTGCTTCCTTGCAGCCAGCAGCAAAGAAGAGGCGGCTTGAAACACTTGAGAATGAAATTACGGGTGAGTGTTGTTTATTGTGCTGCTGCTTCATGGGAAAAATAGCCGTATCAGGTTACTTATGCTCATTTTACGTGGATAATTTCAGTAGATATAAATGTTAAAAAAGTTTCATTTCACTTGGTTTGCACCATTTCTGTGTGGCCTTCTGCATGTCATGCGGCCACATATTCTCGCCAAACAAGTCTGAGCTTAAATATACTGTACAAAAGCTCGTGGGACTGGTGCTCGGTGGAATTCGTTGTCGGGGCAGCAAATGTATGGACGATGCAGGTATTGCAATGATTGGAGCACCATAAGCATGCTTAGAGTGCTGAAGCAACAAACTGCACTGTTGTGACCATAGCCATTGCTGTAGTCTGGGCCATAGTCATCAGAGTGCTCACACGCAAGTGCAACTAGATATGCCATTAAGCCATGCTTACATGAGCATGTTACCTTTAGCCAGGATGCCGCCATGTATATCGCTTAGTTACACTACACACCATTTGAGCACTTACTCAATGCATGCGAGCATCCCGGCCGCGGCGGCTAGAATTTCTTTGGAGGAGAAATTCTAGAGGCCCGTGTACTGTGCGATGTCAGTGCACGTTAAAGAACCCCAGGTGGTCGAAATTTCCGGAGCCCTCCACTACGGCGTCTCTCATAGCCTTAGTCGCTTTGGGACGTTAAACCCTATAAACCAAACCAAACCAATGCATGCGAGCACTGTCCTGAGATTTTGGAGCATGATTCTCATTATCCTGTTTAGCAAGGTGTTGAATGACTTGAAATAGTTTAGTCCATGTATGCTTATTGTCCTACATGTAGGACACTGCATTTTTGTGCAGCAAATCTAAAAGTTTATTCTGTGGAAGCTTGCACCCGCTAGCGTTGGTCCCAAAGGATCTAAATTCTTCCTGTGCAAGGATTGTGTTTTGTGCGTTGTATGCATTTGAAAGATCCTCCAGTCTTCTATGGACGCTCTGGATGCCATTTTTGAAGCTTGACCTCATCAGCTGTTTGTAATTCTGCAATGGAAATAATTTTTGCGCGTTGTAATGAGAATGAGGCCGTAATGAAAAGTTTGAAGCTTTACACAATGTGATAAGTAGCAAATTTGCCTAGTAGCCTACATTGTGGGACAGCTCAAAAGTCTGTGTTGAGAAAAATATTTCCACCAATAAAAGGATGATTCTGAATTGTGGGGTGAGATTAACATTTTATGTCGAAAATAAAAAAATTAAGTTTTTCTGAAGTTTCAGCATGTATGGGTGAAGAGTGGGCTTTATAAATTTATGCTAGGAGATGAAAGGATTCTGTTGTCTCATGCTTGTTTGTTGGGGTATTCTGCTGTCATTTCTTCTAGTTTTAAGATTTGTGTGTGATGTGCTTAGGTCAGGGAGCTCAAAAGCATTGAGGCTATCTTTTGGCAGTGTTCGAGAATTGTTACCTAAATTAGTGGGCTCTCATCAAGCTGAGCAGTATTGGCTTCAGTAGCAGTTGAATATGGTCGCGTGTTGGTGCTCAGTGAGCTCTAGAAATGGTCACATCCCCAGATTTTATTTCAATCTGGTCACACTTAGCTTTATTTGAAGTTTACTCATCCTTTCAGTACAGGAGAGAGGAGAAAAATATAGCAAGAGCTATAAAGGTGTAGCTTGACAAGGCTCTTGCTTCATCCAGCAGTCACAGCGAACAGGATGCAGAAGTGCACAAAGGTTATGGATAACAGCGCGTATGTAATAAACAGATATTAATACAATGCCTTGCATAACGATCACATCACAGAAAAGCAGGTAGTACTAAGATCAAAATTTCTGAATTATAGAGATACAAAAACAACACACAAATATCGATACAGTCAGACATTTCCATAATCACTTACTCATTCACAGTCACGTTGCATGCCATCCAATTAGTACGCATTCTTTGTGTCTTTTAAAGTCTCCTTGCACAGGCTATGCTGACTGGGTGACTTGGAAATGGTGTTCTCATATAGCTTATTTTATTTTTTTTTGTGGGTTTTGCTAGTCTAAAATTGTGCTGCAGAAAGCTGTCTGCAGGTTTGGTCTGAATTTTACGTATGGGGAGTTATGCTGCGTAAGAGTACTGCAGTGCTGAGAGGAGCACAGTATTTTCAAACATCGCAGAAAGGAGCATGTGCATCTGGTGAAAGTGGCTGAGGGGTTTGATTTCTTTCTGTTAACATTTTATGGCTTTCGATTCTGAGAATAGTTTACCTGGGATTTCATATAGCACAGTTGGCAACATAACTTTTGACGGTGCTAAGACAAAAAAACACTGAAATACACAAGTGAGGCACTGGTTTGTCTGTGTTTCAAACAAGTGCCATATTATTGTTATTTGGTCCTGTCTTTCCACTGTTCAAATTAGGGGCTTCAGCCATGCGGTCTGGCGAGTTACACCGACTTCTCTCTGTTTTCTTGTTTAATCGTGCAGGCACCAAGGTGCTGGTCCTCCCAACTGGCTCAGTCACCACTAACAACCACATTGTCAGCATCGTCGACATTGTGAAGCCGAAGATTTGGCAGCTTGTAGATGATACCAACATTGTGAGTATTGATGAAGACCTCCATCTTTGTGAGTTGTGGCTTCCTTTTGCATGTCGCCGTGCAGCTGTGCTTGACTAAAGGCAGAATCTCTTCTGTTGTGGCTTGAATGTATAATGTGAGTTGGAGATTGCTGGTAGTTTTTATTATTGTGATTACCTCCCTATCACACTCCTGCCCCTGAAGATAAGATCTTTGTGGTCAAAGGCATGCAGTGCCCGGCACATGGTGTAAATTCTGCGCCATTGCTTCTAAATTTCCCTGGGAGGCAACCGCAGTGGCTATATGGTAATGGTTCTCAGCTTCTGACTCGAAAGATGCGGGTGGTCCCAGCCACGACAGTAGCATTTCAATGGAGGTGAAATGCTAGAGTCCCATGTACCGTGCAGTGTCGGTGCACATTAAAAAAAACCCAGGTGCTCGAAATTATCTGGAGCCCTCCACTTTGGTGTCCCTCATAGCGTGATTTGTTTTGAGACATCATACCTCATAAACCATAAAAGGCTCTGGAAACAAAAGCAGTGCCATCCAAGACCTTTGAAGCCTAAAGGAGCGCTTTTTGAGGAGCTGCAATGCTAGTGTTGTCCAGCATGCTTATATATTTCTCACATCGATCTCGTGGCTGTAAAAATGTGGCAGCAACGGCGAGTGCCCGTGGCAGTCAATAGAGAAAACAAAGTCCAGAGCTGCTGAGCAGTGGAGTTTTAAGAATTTCTTTTGTTGAGGAAACAAAGGAAGAAAGAGAGGGGCTCATTATGACATACATAACTTAGGCTTTGGTCATGTATTGTCAAGGAAGTAAGCTTCTAGGTTCAGTAAGGAAATAAGGTACTCCACCTCAATTTTGAAACACTTGCTTCTCACAGTGTGTGGCACTGGAACCTGGCGCTCCCACCTTGGAGCTCTACTTCGTTTCTGCATTGCAGTTTCTTTAAAGAAACACTGAGGACAGATTAAGGTTGACCTGTATTAATAGATTGCAGAGTTCTGTTGACACAGATACTACTTTCATTAAAAATAGAGCTTTCAAAGCTAGAAAAGTCCGAAAAATGAAATGCAGGTGTTTCCATCACCTGCCCATTTTGCAGATAAATTGTCGACAAAGTTTTGCAACATGGATCTCGGAGGCCAGGCTTACACCATTCGCTTGAAACAGCGATCACTGAATCCTTTTTTGGTATAGCCGTCAGAAATTTGAATAGAGCAGTGGGGAAAATTTTAAGTGCAATTTCTCTGCAATTAATGCATCTTTTGCTGCTGGGCAAACATCAGCGTGTCCAGAAAGAGCCGTAGAATACTCTTACTAAACAGATCACAGATTACTAAGATATTCTCCATTAAGAGTTAGTGGAGAATACCTTAGTATCTGTGATTTGCTGATGGCATTGCCTTGCTAAGTTATTCAGGGGATGAATTGTGAAGCATGATTAATGACTTAGATGGGCAAAGCAGAACAGTGGGTCTATAAATTAATATGCAGAAAATGAGTGGTGTACAACAGTCAGTAGAACAATGGTTTAGAGTTGGTAGTGAAGCGCTGGAAGTGGTAAGGGAATGAGTCTACTTAGGTCAGTGACCACAGATCGGGTTCACAAGAGTGAAATATTTAGAAGAATATGAATAGAGTGAAGCGCATGTGGCAGGATCTCTCGCATTATGAATGGCAGTTGACCAATATCTCTCAAGAGAAAAGTATATAGCTGCTGCATCTTAATGCTATTCACTTGTTGTTGCAGAAACGAGGAGGCTAACAAAAAGGGTTCAACTTAAATTGAGGACAACGCAGCAAGCTATAGAAAGGAAAATGGTAACTTTAACTTTAAGAGACAGGAATAGGGCAGTGTGGGTCAGGGAAGAAATGAGTTAATGACATCCTAGTTGAAATCAGAAGTAAGGAATTGGCTTGGGCAGGGCATGTAATGCGAAGGCCAGATAACCGATGGTTGTTGAAGGTAACGGACTGAATTCCAAGATAAGGCAAGCATAGCAAGGGGCGGAAAAAAGTTAGGTGGGCGGATGATGTTAAGAAGTTTGCGGTATAGGGTGGCTGTAGCTGGCACAGGACAGGGTTAATTGGGGAGATATGGGAGAGGCCTTTGTCCTGCAGTGGTTGTAGTGCTGCGGCTGATGATGATCAATCCCCTTGTCAAGCGCGCTATATAAAGTGCATTTAGGGGGAGTGCACTGCAGTCTTTCAAGTGCACTTTGCTCTGCACGGTGCTAAACGGGTAAGCTTAGTGCACCCGTAGATACGAAAATGGCAGCTGGCTAAAAACAAAATATTTCGGAATGGTGGTTTGCAAGCGCAATGTTCAGAATTATGCTCATTCAGAGCATTAGAGCACATAAAAATGGAACGTCATTTTTCAGACATGGCCGCATTAAATGTGGTTTATTGTAATAGTGCAGCAAGTTCCTAGCATATCCAGAATCCTGACTGCAAACAGCATGGCAGACTACATACAGTTCGTTTTAGTGCCGAGTTTTGCTGGTCGCTGTCATAAAACCATGGCACAAATAAAAAATTTATGTAACAGGTAAAATTAACTTATATGTGTATTTCTTTATATATTAAATTTTATGATCAAGAAAATCACTGCCGTCGAGGCTACATATTCAGCCCTCAAAGTGTGTTTTGTGAATGCACTCTGACCTGAGTGCACTTTTCGTAAGTGCACTTTATTTTGTGCTCTTGACAGGGGTATAACAGCAAAAATTAAATGGAGTGTCGGTGTTGCAAAAATTAGATGGAATGTCAATGTTCCTTTAATGGTTTGCTCCTTCATTAAGGAGTGACTGGCTCATTTGGCTCATTTTGTGGCGTAGTATCTTGCACCTTGCGATCTGATAGCTGCATTAAATTCTGCCTTTGTCTCTTGCAGTTGAAAATGTGGATCCAGTTTCTCATACCGAGAATTGAGGATGGCAACAACTTTGGTGTCTCTATACAGGTATGTACCCAACATCAGACTGTCTGCTGCTGTTTCGATCGCATGAGTTGTTAAAGGAAATTTTGCTAAGTTTTATCTGTAATGAAGTAGACTCCCTTTTAAGACGATCTTGAAGCGACCAATTTGTCTTACCAGAAGTTCGTATTAACAGAAGCGCCCTAAGTACGATGTGAGCATGCTAGGTGTGTCCATGCATGTGTTACATGAAAACAGTCAACAAAAAAAAGCCTTCCAGGGAGATGATGATTGCAGAGGGAGCATTTATTGCACATTGCCTAAAGTGAGCTGCAGACAAAGCATGAAACATGCTCCCATTATCCTACTTGAAAATGGCATCGGTATAGCTTTTTTTTCCAGTCTTCTGTTTTTCTCTCACTGGATCTCATTGTACAGCTATTTGGGTGTGCTTCCATTCCGATTTTTTCTTTCCATCCTGCTCCGAGCACTTCAGTGGTGCCCAGCAGGGTAGCCATGTGTTCTGCAGCAAAGCTGTTCCGAAGCACGTGAGCAGGCATGCCCTCCCATTAGCCACACATGCAATGTGCGCAGTGCTGATACCTCGATATCTCTTCGCAGTGACAGCGCGATTTGCGATTCTATGTCAGTTGAAAATCCCCCCCCCCCCCCCCCACACACACACAAACACAGTTTTTTAATCCTCACGTCAGAGAACGGGTGCACTTTGGTTTGATATCTCTTGGAGAAAAAAGTATTTTCAAATTCTGAAATGTGCAAAATGTTTTAAGTTCGTGTATAAACTAGTCACTGAAAGTTTGAAATTATAACAAACTTTTTGAGCTAAAATTTTCTGACGCATGAAAAAAGCATTTTCAGAGTGTTCTTTATGTAAATTTTTTACTCTGAGTTTAAATTTGCTAAATAAAATGCAATGTATCTAAATATAGCTTGATAAATTTACTTTTCAACATTATCAGTTTGAGCCAAAACGTTCTTCAAGAAGCTGAAAAAAATTATAGAAACAAAGAAGTATGTGCTATACCACGCCACTATGCATCAATCACTGATGATTGATGCATAGTGGTGTGGTAACAAAAGAGTTGAGTGGATTTTTTTTACATTCAGTCTTAGGGAAATCTAACCAAATGGTCTGGCATTGTTCATCTTTTCCGAGTACAGTCGCCGACCGTTTATTCGGACCTCACGGGGACCGCGGAAATGTCCGAATAAACAGGTGTTCGAAAAAACAAATTCAGAAAAAAAAAGAGAAAGAAATCGTTTATTTACATGCACTGGCTGATCCCGGGCTGGCGTTGCACGTCTCTTCGCCCAACGCCGCCTCTCCTCCTCCTCTTCTCCGTTCCTTCTTTCACCACCTCCTCTACTTGCCTCCTCCCCCACATCGTTTCGAGAGCCGTCGGGCCTCATCGCATCTGCACCGCTGCGTGCTACCACGGCGCTCTCGCGGGCTTGCAGCCGCCGGCCTGACGTTGCATAAGTCAATGCTCACGCGCGCTTCAACAGACCCCTTTCGATGACAAAACACCGGCTGTAAGCCGCCCTAGGCTAATATCGCATCTCCAGCGCTGCGTGCTACCACGGCGCTCTCGCGGGCTTGCTGCCGCCGGCCTGGCGTTGCATAAGTCAATGCTCACGCGCGCTTCAACGAAACGTCTTGATACTGCTACTCGGGGGTTCAACAGACCCCTTTCGATGACAAAACGCCGGCTGTAAGCCGCCCTAGGCTAATATCGCATCTCCAGCTCTGCGTGCTACCACGGCGCTCTCGCGGGCTCGCTGCCGGATAAACAAACAAAGCGGCTCCTGGATTGCCTTGAGATGGCTTACTAAGCTGCGGCCGGGACTGGTGTGGCGCGCTACCGAACCACGCGGAAACGATGATGATGAGCGGGAATTTGCAGTAGCGCCACCTCGCGGGGCAGCTAGGAGGCTCAGTTCAAAACAAAAATGGCGTTGAGCGAAGTGAACCGCGCGTCGGTGAGCGTCGGTGCGACAAGTGCTGCCGGTCGAGTTGGCTCAAGGAGTGTCCGAAAAATCAAACGAGAGGCTGCAAGATGTCCGAACTTTCGGCAGTTTTTATACATTACGGTCTATGGGGAGAGTGGCGGTGCCACGAAGCAGTCTGAATAATCGAGCATGTCCGAATTTTTGGAGTCCGAAAAATCAGTCGGCGACTGTATTCCTTTGAACCGAGTTCATCTTCTCAATGGGAATCTGCTGTATTCTTATCTTCCATTCAACAAGGTCTGTTCTTCAGTGTCTCGAATGAGAGTGTGGACAAGCAGAGGCAGCATATTGCTGCTGCATATCTTCAGATTTCTTCACCATTGGCCACAGGAAGGCAGATGGATGCAGCTCTCTTAAGGGGGGACACCGGTCTTGAAAAGAAAATTTTATTAATTTAGTCATAGTTATGAAATTTTCAGGGCACATGTATTTTCGTGCACTGATTCTAGATATGTCATTTAATTTCATGTAAAACAATTCCTTGAGCACTTATGCACTTTTTATGCTAGTATTTTGCGGAGAGTTTTGAAGAAAATTTGCTGCAGGAAACTCGCTGAAATGTATGCCATTGGGTTCTCTTGACACCGAGGAATACAATAAGGGTAAAATTATCATTCTGGCTCTCATAGAACTTGAGTAATAGGGTACTGAAGCTGATACTTCAGAAACAGGAATACACACTTTCCTTCTCATTTCTGAAGCGACAACTTCAAAACTCTATAACTTAAGTTCTATGATATGCAGGAAGACAATTTCACCCTTATTGTATTCCTTGGCGTCAAGAGAACCCAATGGCATACATTTCAGTGAGTTTCCCGCAGCAAATTTTCTTCAAAACTCTCCGCAAAATGCTAGCATAGAAAGTGCATAAGTGCTCAAGGAATTGTTTTACATGAAATTAAATGACATATTTAGAATCAGCACACAAAAATACACATTCCCTGAAGATTTCGTAACTGTGACTTCATTAATAAATTTTTTTTCAAGACCAGTGACCCCCCTTAATTTGATTATCTAGTTTGTTAAATGTCATGCTTTTATTCCACCAGCGTCAAGGGCAATGAAAAGGTGCCTGTAATTAAGTGATCAGCATATTTCGAACATATTTTCTTTCTTTTTTTTCAAGTATTGGCAGTTGAGATTATTTAAAACCTCAGTGAAAGTTTGCACGAGGTTTGAGCCTAATAGGACCTGCTGGCCTCCTTTTTTTAAACCTGAATGTCTTTTGGTGGTGTAGGAAGATGCCCTGACTGAAATTCGAGCAGTGGAGGGTGAGGCAGCAGCGTTCTTTGACCAGATCTCACGGTACTTCTTGACACGAGGCAAGATTATTGCCAAGGTGGCCAAGTATCCCCACGTGGTAAGCCTCCTTCTGTCTGCTCTTATAGTCATTCAGGCCACCTCACAAACAGTTTTGAATTGCGAGGTTTTTTTTTTTTCTTATTTTGCTGTGTGCCTGGCCATCACAGGCCAGTTTCCAGGTGTTTAACATTGCCATCTTTGCCAAAAGTAACCAAGCAACTGGGTTTGTTTCTCAGCCATATAGTGTAGCCCTTACGGTACCCCTCAAGACCAAAATGTTTTCGCCCTTTGGTATGTGCCGTGTGTCGTGCCAGTCCCTTTGGCTTCAGGTGCATGGGCTCTCATGGCTGGGTTTGGGTTGGCAGCATGCCTTGAAATCAGTTGATCGCTGTGTCGTTTTATTCCTGGTTGACTAGTGGCACGTGGTTTTCTTGGTGTTGTTATTATGCTGTGTTTTTGTCGGACGCTGCAAGACCTTCGAATACTTGCAAGAACTTAGCTCAATAATTCTGCCCATGAGCGTTTTGTTGTACCAGGCTGCTCTTTGAGCTTTTGGTTATAGTCGTGTTGAAGACTTCAAGAGCCTGTGCATGTCACAATCGAGGATTTGGTATTATTGTATAAGTTGCTGTTATGTCAACAATTCAGTATTTAATGGTTGGGGCTTTGAATATGGGATTTTCATCTCATTTTTTGTATTCTGTATCTCTTTGGCTATTTAATGAAATAGTTGGTTCACTCACTGTAAAGTTCCACAAGTAACCAGTAAATTATATAAATGCCTTCGTTTTATGCAATTTGCACTGTGCCTGCAGGAATTTTTGCATATCAGAAGGGCATCAGTGTTTTTGTTGCTCCTGTGTGTTCATTAAGTACAGTAGCTAATTAGTGCTTGATTTCTTATTGCTGACGGGTAAGCTAAGGCATAAACTAATGCACAGCAGTTTGGTCATTGTGGTTGTTGGAATATGGCCGAGTCTAAAACAGTGGTCTTAAAGGAGGGATCCACAGATAGTTATCTTGTTCTGTGCAATATGGCAGTAGACAAGTGTTAACACAAAAGCTTGTGGTAGCTTCTGTGGCAGATACCTCTCTTCACTTTATTCAACAGTTTAGTACCGTTTGATACGGGGCAGTGGAAAATTTGATATATTGGAGAGCGGAATTGTAGGCAGGCACTTGCAACCAAGGAAAGAGGTTCAGTGCTGTGAAAACCTGTGTTCTTCGCTGCTTTTACAACTTGTGCTGTTATCTAGTGAGCACGGTCAAAGCCGTATCATTTTCTTCCTTTTCAGGAGTTCCTGAAAAGGTGGGGAGTCGATGCAAATGTGTTTTGTAGTGGCAGTCAAAGAAAGCGGGCAGATTCACATTCCTTTCAACAGGCAGCACAGCAGTTTCAAGCACTTTGTAACACATGCTAACAGTATACCCAGCACACAGGGGCACATTTGAGTGCGAAGCGAGGGCTCTAATTTTCCTTTTTGCTTCACTAATTTCACTTTTCGTATGTTCACTGATGCCACCCTTGCACCACACTGCGCCAAACTGGATAAGCCGTGCCATCCTGATAAAAATTGGGAAACCTGCACCATGCTGCTCCAAACTTGCTGTTCTCAAATTGGGCAGTGCTGTGCGCCTGCTACTAGATATAACCTTAGTTATTGTCACCATTTCAGAGTTTTCAAGGTTTGTTGAAGCCCACTTATAACGAACATGACCTGTCACATGGCATTCATTTTGCAGCAAATAGACTCGTAAAAATGAAGATCGCCATGCTCACCGCCGTGGTGTACTTTTTTTTTTATGCCGTAAGCACAAGCCGTAATCTGTCTGAAAAAGTTTTGGCACAGGTTTTCAAGCTGCTGCTTGTTTCCCTTGCTTACAAAATGTGAGCTGCTCTCACATCAAGATGGAAGCTGATCGAGGTCCTCAGGCTTGCTTCTCTCTAGAACCTGCCTTTCGCCGGAGTGATTCCAACTGGCCGGTCAGTTAGGCCTAGCTTGAGTTAAAACGATCGAAGGCTGTATTTAATTATTATGCAAACATCATTTGGTGCTATAATTCACATGAGAAGATACAGCGATTTTCACATATGTGGCACATAGCCTCTGCTAGAATACTTTCTTAGCAGAGCACTGAAGAGCGACAGCTTGTAGAAAGAGCCTGCATCAACACTACTCACGGGTACACAGTGGCGACGCAGTCAAATTTATGGACCAAGTAAATAGCTGTTCGTACTCATGCAAAGTCCATTTGTCAACATCTCACAAGCAGCATGGTCTATGGCAAAAGTAGCGGAGACGTGTGAACTGCCCATTCACTTTAGGCTAAGAGCTGTGCGATTGCACATGTTTGGCAGCAAGCTTTTCAGCTATGAAATGCACCATCTCAATTCATAGAAACTCGTAACCGGTGCATGCAGCTCGGGCAATATCAAGTGTTACTGACGAACACACTCCAATGCAGAGTGGTATCTCACTGTCCAGGGTTCAGTTGATGTGCGATCAGATATATTATTACCCGCTGTGAATTAGAACACGTATTTCTGTTTTAAGAACGGGGTGGAGGGGTGTATAGGGAAGGACAAGAAGCGTTGGTAATGCACTAGCGTCCCACTCCGCATTGGTCTCGCAAGATTCACACCTAACACAGATAGTCTCGCAATGAGCTTGAAGTGTGTGCGAACCTGCAAGACAGGGCAGTGCTGGGCTCGCTTGGAGGATTTTTCCTGCTGTCACATACTTGTAACGGCTATCATTTTCACATTGTGCGCATGAAATTTTTGCTGCTCATGTACGTTTGCGATAAAGATTGCTGCTTAGAGACTCCTTCCTGCATGCGGTCCTCTGGCGCCTGTGTTTTCGTTGCAAACGAACGCAGTCTCTGGGGACGGTCGTGCTATTCAAGACAATACGAAAAGTGTAATGCGTTTTTTAATTGCCGTTCGATCTCATTCGAACTAGGCCAGTGTTTGTTATAAATGAGCACAATTGTATGGAGTTGCTACGTTTGCACTTCGCCATATGTGTCAGTTGTGTAACACGGTCAGCTCAGTGCACCACCATGTGTTTATTAAAAATGAAGTGCTATAAATCGTGCAGTATTAGTTCAGGCTGTGTGCTCACTCCAGGCAGAATTGTCAAGGACAGTGCTGACTGGCTTGGCTCACAAGGCAACTATATCTGATTAATTACTTCCGAATGAAGCAAGCACAGGTGTGCAAGAAAACATGACAGAACTGAGGGATAGAAATGAATTAGAGGACTGATTTCAATGTGTAGGAGATTTATAATACCTTTTAGGCTTTGCAAAGAAACGTTGTGAGCCAAGCCGTACATCGCCACATTTGAGCTACGGTGCTTAGAGTATGTATGTCAAGTATGTGGTCTTCAAGTAAGCATTGAGGCATGTTTTGCAAGGTGTCTCCTCTTCTGTTATACAGTATAACATTTCTAATTGACCTGTCAGGTTCAACCCTGTGCCTGAAATAGTGGCTAACTTGATTGTGCAGCGCATCTTTACATCATACTAAATCTTTTGCTGCATTGTTTTGGCAACCTAAAAGATTTCTAGAATTCTTCTAAGTCAGTATTTAATTGCTCCAAAGTGCTCTAGATTGGAAATTTCAGTGCTCCAATCTTCTCCTAAATCGACAGTATGCTTCAAATTGGAAATTGTGGTGCTTCAAAAATTGCTCCAAATTTCATTTCACCAAAAGTATCACTGTATGTTGTATATTACCCACCACACCACTGAAGGCCCAGAATAGTACAAAAGATGTTTGTTGTGTTTAGAGCCAAATAATGCTGGCCTAGGCATTCAGGAAATATTCTGAATAAGAATGGTGTCATTTTTCCAGTGTTAGTCTCATTATGTGCTTCATGTTGGCTCAGCTTTGTTATTTGTTCTGTTTGTTTTTTGTAAATGTGTGTCGCTAAATTGGCATTGACATCGAGCACTTCCTCTACACTGTGCAGGATGACTTCAGACGTACCGTGCAAGAGCTGGACGAGAAGCAGTACGTGAGCCTGCGGTTGGTTCTGTGTGAACTCAAGAACCACTACGTAAGAGCGTTTGTTGTGCAAGCATAAGTGAACCCTGTGAGACTAACTTCCCTCCGCTCTTGTTTCAGGCAACCCTTCATGACTTGATCACGAAGAACTTGGAAAAGATCAAGAGGCCACGAAGCAGCAATGCTGAGAACATGTACTAGCTTTTACACTGTAATAAAAAAAAAAGAAGACATATTGGGATTTCAGCAGAATTTTTGTACTCAACACATGTATGATTGCCTTGCTGTGGGTGAGGCACTGTGGTTGCACAGGCCGGCCTGGATCCACCGGCGCCTATTGGTCATCTGAGCCTGCTCTTTTATTTATACAAGTATTTGTATAAAATGCATTCGTGTTTCTCATTTGAAATAAAAGGTTTGCCCTTGGCAGGCTTACTCTGGTAGTGTTGATAATGTTGAGTTTGTGGCCTGGGAGCTGCTTTGAAGTTTTTTTCGAGCGCAGGAAGGCAAAATGGTAAGAATTGAACCTGCTTCAGTGGGGCGCATATTCGTATGAAATGTTGCAGTGTTCTTCCATCTCAAATAATAGCCTCGCCCTCGGCAGGCTTCCTCTGGTGGTGGTAGTAATGTAGAGTTGGGCTGGCAGCCGTTTTGAAATTTCTGTCGCTCGCAGCAAGGTGCAATATGGTAAGCAGTTTCTTGGATTTACGAAGTGGTGAAAGGGGATAAATTCGCTACACGAATGGCCACGCTGCGTCGCAAGCTGATAAGGCTGAGTGGATAATAGTCGCCACATCCATTTCGTGTGTGTACCACGTTTCTCAACGTCTGTGGTACTCTGGCAGCACGCTGAACCCGGCAGAATGTGCGCCAATGCCGTGGGGTGATGTGTGGCGTGGGTCGCGCGGTTGTGTGCGCGCCCGCTAGATGTCGCCACCGCCGCGCTCCACTTTCCACGGCGCTCTTTTTTTTTTTTTTTTTTCATTTCAGTTTTTGCGTTATCCCGCCGCGGAGTGGCGGATGCAGTCTTGGCAGACGCTGGTTGCGCTGGTGAGAAGAAGAGGGATATGCGCATGCGCCTTGCTCGGCCTTCGAGCAGACGTGTGAACGTGAAAATCCGTAGGTTTTGATACATACGGTTTCGGTAGTTGTCTTGATTTGTACAGTGGCATGGGTTTGGGCACGTGTGGTGGTGCGCGTTTCGTCGACGCACGTCCTACACCTGTGAGGATCCGGTTGTTCGTCGAGGGTGTGTTGTGAATGGGCTGCGTGTACAGTGCTGGTGACAAGAAGTGGAATTTGTACTGCTGCTGCTACTGGTGGTTGGGCAGACGAAATTCCTAAGCCTAACGATATTCAGCGATTCATCGAAAGATGCACAGTGGTACTGCGGACAGACTCCGGATAGGCAACGAAGTGAGGGAACTGAAACTCGGCCGCAGTTTTTCCAGCAGCTCTGGCTCGGCATTCCATTCCATTAGGTGTAAGTGGTCTGCCTTACTTTTTCTTTGCGCCTGACTGGCATGCGTACGTACTACGTTTGTCGTGCGTGGTGCGACGGTAAAAAGCTGCGTTCGTGCCGCGGCCCATCTTTAGTTGTTACTTGCCTGGAAAAAATGCGTGTCTTGAAGTACCTTCAATATGGGCATACCTCGCTCCTTCCTTCGGCTGCGAGCGGTCGAGTCCGGAAAGGACAACCTCGACGGTTTGGTGATAAAAAAGCACGTCGGCTCGTTGGCCTTCTCAAACCGGAGGGAGGGAAGCGGGGGGGAGACACCGCATATTTTGCTTTATTTTCTTTCTGCTTTCTTTTCGTTACGTTTGCGACTCTTAAAACCCCACGCGTCACTTGCGTGTTCCGGGCATCGCCGTTTGATCTTTGCTGGCTCATAAACAGCTTGAGAGACCCGATTCAGCGTCGGCAGCATAAATCGGTGTCGTAATCGAAAAAAAAAAACGAAAAAGTACATGCCGGTTCATCGCACTGCCAGTAAGTACTTTGCATTTGTTTTTTTTTTAATTTAACTGTCAGGCTCTCCGTTTAGCGTAGTGATCAGCTCGTGGTTCAGCAAAATAAAACAAATCGAACGCTACTTGTGTCACTGTCGCGAAAAAAAAAAAAAAAACTTCCTTTACCTGGCCGAGTGTTTTTTGACGTGACCTGAAACCGAGTTGCCAGAGTTCATCAACGTTATGTTCTCTACCAAGCCTTTCTGTCGCCGCATGTCATGGGGCAGGCAGTCTTGCTTCGTTTTATTCGCCCGCGGTCCGTTGCCGCATCCCGGAAAGAGTACCTGTGGGTTGGCCACACACATATTCATGCACGATCTCTTCCGAGCCTGTTCGCTTACATCGAGCTAGCTGTGAGGACATGCAGAGCTGTTCAGTCATCTCGCGCCTACACGTAACCGCTCGAAAACAAATTTTGCTCCGTTTGCAGAGGCGTACGACACTCGGAAAGGTTTCGTTTCTAAACTAGTGCATTATTATTATTTTTATTTTTTATTGTTGACTGCATCCCACAATGAAATATCTTCTGATCCCATTGTCTTTGGCTTGATGTCAAGGGACCACTTTGAAAAAGTGTCTGGGCTATCTGAGGTCAGAGACGACTGGTTAATACGGACATTCGCGGTACTGTTTCGTGAACTGTATCCGGAAACATCGGCGCAGCGGTGCCGCTTACGCGCCAAGCTCAAAGGCTGTTGATGGCTGACCAGGCACATGGGATGAAGGTGGTGCCTTCGAGTTATATCAGACAATTTTCCCTGATTGCCTGTGTGTATGCAGTAAGAGTATTGCCTGAATGTTCCTTATTCTGGGATATATTGTACGCTTTTTGGTGGATGTTAGATTTGGTGCTTCTCATTGGGAAATGTATCAAACAAGTCTGCTTCCTGACTGTCTCGTTGGAATTTATTCACTGGTCGAGAAATTTGGCCTTATAAGCACCGACGAATTATATTTTAAAATAAAAGATCGATAACAAATAATGGTTATTCATATTTTTTTGTGTGCGTACTGGTACGCCGGCTTGACAGCACTAATTGTGGTGCTTTCATTTTAAGGGTTTGATGTGTAGTAGGCATTGAAAGCTTCGTGATAGCTGCTGCACTGTCTCGGACGAATTCCTGCAACAGCAAGGATATGGGGCGGTGAGAAGAATCACGGTAGGTAATTGTTGGGGAATTTTTCTGGCGCGGTACTACATGGCGGCGTTCACTGATCTGTCTTCGAAAAAATGGCCATCCGTATCACACTGCCAAAGACTGCGGCCGTTTTCGTGATGGAGGCCTGCCCCGTTCTCGTTCACATCCTGTGCACTGATCCGATTCGCTTTGCATTATTTGGTCCACCCGCCATGGTTGCTCGGTGGCTCGACTGCGTAGCCCAACCTCGCGGGATTGTATCCCGGCCGCATTTCGATTGAGGCGAAATGCAAAACACGCCTGTATGCTGTACAGTGTCGCCGAATTGGTCTGGGTACCGGCTCACTCGTCAAACCCGGTGAACAAGGCAGCCCCCGATAAAGCTCGAGGATCTATTAGCCGTGCTACTCGCACGTCAGAATGAAAAGAGATGGCCTATTTTTATATTGCGAGATCACTCAGCATTATCACACTCAGCGTTACAGGCTAGAGAGGCTAATCTTCCCACTTCAGCATAAAAACCTAACCAAAGAACAGGAGGTAGTGTGTAGATAACTCCAAACTAAAACTCTCCCTAACCCCGTTGTCCTAAGCCATGTGCACCCGGATAAAGATATCTAAACTAGACATTGTAAGAGCGGAATTGAAAGAAAGAGAAAAGAAAAATCAATTAACAATGGGGGAAGTATAGTCTAGGTGGCGCAAGCTGCCGCTCGATACAATGGGTAAAGCCATTACCATCCATCCATCCTTCTGGGACTGTCCGACTGATCCCCCACCAGTATCGCTTCAGAGGCTCGCGCACCCGGGCCCGGCTCCGACCTGGAAACCTAAGTACAGGTCGTGACAAAAGCGAGGTCGCCGTCTGTCTCCGCTGACGGCCACCTAGCGAGATCAATTAGCCGATTTGTAAGTTTAGCCGATAATAAAAGTTTTCCTGTCCAAATTTCGCCTCGCCTTTTCCCTCCCTGCACCGCACACGGTGTGATCTCGCTGCTCATTCGCCTCACGGCTGGCCACTCAAACCGAATGGGTTCATCCAGCGACGCGTTGCGTGGTGCAAAAAAAAAAAAAAAAAAGATGCCCAGGCTTAGCTTGGTTAAGCCAAGACTGCGTTGCATATTGCGCGGTCTTGTTGCGCAAGGTATTGCTTGGCGGCACTCGATTTTCTCAGCAGCTTTTTCTCCGTGACGTATGGATGGATGGATAGGAGCGCCCCCTTTGAAACGGGGCGGTGGCAACCGCCACCATGCTCAGCCGTCCTTTTTTTTTTCCTTTCCTTTTCTTTTTTTCACTTGGTTTGGTGACGTCACGTCACCAAACCACGTGACGTCACGTGGTTTGGTGGCTGCCCGGCCGCGCCCAAGGGCTGAACCAACGTTAATGGAACTAGTTCCATTAATGAGTGATTGCAATATGCTACGCATAAAAGGTCGTGAGGATAGGAAATGTGCAGTAGCTGCCTCTGAGTGGAGACCGCAACCGCGCCTTGAGGTAGAGGATGGAGGAGAAGGAAGAGAGTACGTAATGAAGTGTTGTTGGGGTTGGTAAAACATTGTTGTCATAAAGAAGCAGGGCCGGGGTCACCTTGAGATATTTTGCCAGTCTTGCGTGGACGCTCACGACGGCGTCAGGTGGCGGGAACTCCGTGCTTCCAGGCTAACCTCTAGAGCACTGTCCGGAACTGATGGGTTCCGGGGAGATAAACCAGCAGAGCAGGACGCGTGCATAAGGGGAGGAATTCACACGGACGAAGGATTCCCGATTCATTTCGACCACTCGGGTTTGTGCTCTAAACATCACACAGCATACAGGCGTCTAGGCAAAGAAACGCTGCCGGGATTTGGATCCGCGTCCGCGCAATGAGCCACCGCGGCGCGTGGGTCGTGGACTTGTCCGCGCCGGACGCTCAACGGAACTAAAGGAGGGCAGTTAATAATTGATTGAGGAAAAGAAAGTGACTTTCGGGAAGAAGGGTTCGAACCTGACCGCAGCAGTTGCGTTTCGATGGAGGCAAAACGCAAAAGGCGCCCGTGTACTGTGCGATGACAGTGCACGTTAAAGATCCCCAGGTGGACGAGATTATTCCGGAGCCCTCCGCTACGGCTCCTTTTATGCGTAGCATATTGCAGTCACTCAGTTCAGCCCTTCGGCGCGGCCGGGCAGTCACGTCACGTGGTTTGGTGACGTCACGTCACGTGGCGGTGACGTCACGTCACGTGGTGGTGACGTCACGTCACCAAACCACGTGAAAAAAAAAAGACGGCTGAGCATGCTGGCGGTTGCCACCGCCCCGTTTCAAAGGGGGCGCTCCTATCCATCCATCCATACGTCACGGAGGAAAAGCTGCTGAGAAAATCGAGTGCCGCCAAGCAATACCTCGCGCAAAAAGACCGCGCAATATGCAACGCATTCTTGGCTTAACCAAGCTAAGCATGGGCATCTTTTTTTTCTTCCTTTCTTCTTTCACTCCCTCCTTTATCCCTTCCCTTACGGCGCGGTTCGGGTGTCCACCGAAATATATGAGACAGTTACTGCGTCATTTCCTTCCCTCAAAACCAATTTTCATTTTTCTTGATTGAAACGCGGCTGGGATTTGACTACGCGTCCTCGTTCTTACCAGCCGAACGCCATAACCATTGAGCTGGAGCAGCGGCGCACTCTTTCGCACTTTCACGAAAGGGGGAAGAATAATCGCTTATGAGAAGCAAAGGCGCAGTTACTGCCCCACTTCTCTGTGGACACCTCAACCGCGCCGGTGGGGGGGGGGGGGGGTTGAGGGACGGTGGGGAAGAAAAAGGAGTAAAAGAGATGCCGGGCTCTGGGGGGCTCTGAGGACATAATTTCGACCACCTGGGAATCTTTAACGCGTGCAGTTTCTCCTGCATCGAAGAAACACAACTTGTGAGATCTGCGTGTACGGAGTAGGAGCGACAGGTAAATGCGAATTAGTCGTGGAATCGCAGCTGAGCTCGGAACAGGGAGCACGCGCAGATCATAAGGTGACAAGATTTGAAGACATGCCTTTTTCTTTCTTGCTCATCCCCTCCTCCTCCGGTTCTTTTAAAGCATGGAATGCGTCTAGCTCCCGTTGTTGGCGATTTGCGGGTTACCTAGGCGCCAGAACGGAGGGGAACCCAGGGGCGAACCTGAACCAACTTTGGCGAGGTTTTCAGTCACCCCCTGGCGCCGGAGTAGCGAATGCGTCAACAGTCCCTCCAGAATTCGGTGCCACCGTTACTGCGCATGCGCGGGCCGCGCAGCTCGTCGCAGCGGCTGATTGGAAATATAAGCGCGTCGCAGCAGCTACGTTCGCCCAAGCGATTTCTGCAGCAAAATACACCCCCCCCCCCCCCCCCCCCCCTAAAAAAGATAGTAGTAGCTGTAGTGATTCATAACTACAAAAAGGAAGAAAAAAATTACCGACGATTACGTTACTTCCTAATGCGAAATTTGAGCGCAGCAAATAAGCTGTTTCACCTTTTCGATAGATTGAGGCAAAGAAATCGAGCAACACATGTATGCGCTATCACAGATTTTTTTTTTATTTTTCACACGTATTCCTTTAACAAAGACTCCACTAACAGTTCTTGACAGTCATGAAGGAAGCTTTGTGGTCGGAGAAATAGACTGATATATGTTCGACTTGGTACACCAATGCTTGATTCTCAAAGACGAGATCTATACAAGTGCCTCGCGAGGTTGTCACAGCCGTGGGACGCGTTACGAGCGAGAGGAACGGGATGTTCTCCCGCATAAGTGTTAGGAAATTGCTGTTTGTCTTTATGTCAACATTAAAGTCCCCCACTACTAACATCGGTGTGTATCGATGGACGGTTAATGCGAGTTGCAGGAAGTGCACGACGTCTTTCGTGAGTGCGGTAGGGGCGAAGTAGGCAGCTACTACCAGCAAGCCGTTGGGCAACTTTGCGGCGCACAGTTCGGCAACTTCATGTGACGTGCCAAACATTTCGACTGGTATTGCAGAGAGACCTGTACGCAAGTAGATAGCGACTCCCGCCGCTCTGTTGTGGTCTCTGCGAGCACCACAGCAGTATAGGAAATCTATGATTTCGAGAGGCTCTTCGGGATCCATCCAGGTTTCAGCAAAGCAAAGTACAGAGGAATGGCGCAGAATGTGATCGTGGTGTACGTCCTTGGCATGTGCGGCAAGGGAGCGTACGTTAAGAATGTGGTTGTGAATGATGAATCAAGTGCTGCCAGCGAATGACGCGTCCATTGGCTGTCTGCGTGTGTTACTGATGTGTGGTTAACATGTTAAGCTTCGCCTGTAAGAGTGGAACGCGACAGCGTCTTGCAACGCTGCCAGGGAGTCCACAGAACGCCATCGCCAATTCGGCTGTACGCCTTGCTGGACGGTAAATTTATTTTTTGAGGAAAGGAAATGTATCTCTCTCGCATATCTGGGTGGACACCTGCACCTCGCCGTAAGGGAAAGGGGGAAGGTGGGAGTGAACGAAGACGCCGTATTAGCTAGACGCGCCTTTGTTCATTCCAAACCATTCACTGGCATTACGGAGTGGCTAGCGTGCTCGTATCGCACTCCGGAGACCCTGGTTCGATTCCCCAACTCGACCAATTTCGTTCTCGGTTTTATTGATTTATGCGGTCTAACTAGAAAGGTTAATTAGGCTATTTCATATTTATATTCTTGTATTTCTATCCATCGTGTTCTGTCATTAACCTGTCAATTGTTGGAACTGTCTAGGATGTTCGACACAACGTATATGAAACGAGCAACGTCTTACTGAGTGGGGAAGTGCGTGGTGGTGGAGGGAACGCGGCTTCGTACTCATGTTTTTTTCAGCAGCGTCTCCTTCCGCGGACGCTGTTGTCGCTGCGGCGCGCGTCTTTCTTTTCTTTTCTTCTGACCTCTTCATTCTCCTCTATATTAATTAGGCTAATTGATTAATTAAGCAATTAACTAAACTCAGTCCAACTTAGTTGCAGCATCACTATACGATCCCTTTGATTGGTTGCATGGTTACTAGCCGAAGTACAATTGGCCCCATTTGAAATTCGCGCACTGTGACGTCACGAGCATTTCGACCAATTGAAAAGCGTTACATTGGGGGTGGAGCTGGTTACGAGGCCGACGCCGACGACGACGCGAAACCCAGGAACGGACGCCAAAGAGCTGCGCTCTAAAAGATGTTACCAGTCGCTGCAATTGCTAATGTGTTTAACACCCAAGCTGCGCGGCCGGCGGAAGTAAAGGGGCAGGAAGAGGATAACAAGAAGTACAGAGGGGAGCGATTGCGAGGAAGGAGGCACGGGGGAGGTTTATACAATATTTACTAGATTATAAAAAAAAGAATTTTTAATGGATCGCGCGCTCGGCGCTCCTTATGCAAAGCTTATGCAAAGTAGCGCTTGCTCATTAGTTCGCAATAAATGCGGCAATAACAGCCTTGCTAAAGAATTGAAGGGGACACTTAATCTTGCCCTTGAGGATATGACGCTATGTGTCTTCTGTACCGGACTGGAGGCGGCAGCGCTGAGAAAACGGGAGCAGTGGACAAGAGGAAGAAGGGGAGTTGAGCGCCACTCGTCCCGCCTCTCGTCTGCGGCGACTGTCCCGGATACGACGGACCGCGGTGTCGCCGCCATCTTCCGCGTTCTCAAGCCATCCCGGACAGGGACCTTCGCTCGAGCGGGCAACTCCGCAGGTGGCGGCGCTTCTCGGCCGTTGATTTCGTATCCCTATCTGCGACAGCCGCTCCAGAGGGCGGTCTCTGGAGCCGGTTTACGCTGCCCATTTTTAGTAGTGCGAAAGCATTACTAGTAGTCGCATTACAAGGAAAGCTGGCAGCGTGCGTGTGTGTAGATTATAACTTTACTTTTATTACTTTTTTTATTTATTAGATTATAACTTTACCTAGTAGTAGGATTCGAACCGAAGACATATAACTCACGATGTATTTCCAAATTGTATACCTGCCTCCGTCATTTGTGTCAAGATCGTGACCCAAACGTTCGTCATACAGCGTTCCGTGTGGTGTCGTACGATTTCTGGTTGCACACAGCGTACAGTTGGGGACAAAAGTCTCCGGACCACGTGTTCCTCAAACGAAGCTTATAGCTCTACTATCAGACAGCGGCTGGCGACCGCACTTGTGGAGATGAAAGAACAAAAATTTAACTTTTACCTCCACAAGTGTGGTCTCCAGCTGCCGACTAATAGCAGAGCTATCGGCTTCGTTAGAGGAACACGTGGTCCGGAGACTTTTGTCCCCGACTGTACGTCTCTCAGTCAAGTTGCAGGCTAGTTCACGATAGGGATTCCAACCGACGGCCGATGTACCTTTAATGGTAAGCCTTTCCCCGACTTTCGTTTCACAATTATGACGCAACCGTGCGTCGTACGGCGTTCCGTGTGGTGGCGTACGATATCTCGTTGCACATATAGCGTACAGGTGCTAGTCAAGGTGGAGGGTAGCTCGAGAAAGGGATTCCTGCCGACGACATATAAATTGACGATGCGACATGCATGCTTTCGCCTACACAGCACGTAATCAGTCTTAAGTGCCCTCTGTAACTTTTTAGTTTGTGTAGTCTTTTGCTGCATAAGGGCGCACACGCCCAAGCGACGTAGTCAAATGTCAGCGCTGCCCGGAGGCATTGTGTGAGCTGTATGTAGCCTGCGGATCACCTGTTCACTATCACATTTGACGGTCACTAGAAGGCTCCTGTGTGGCAACCTTGTTCTCCCCTCCGCCATACTGTTGCCAGGTTCGAAACCAAAGGCTCCAACGCGGTTTATTACTCCGCTAAAAGTTCATCAGCACCGTCGCGGGATGCCGCGTTCTGGCAGCCGGCCGAGCCGCATGTTTTAACGAGACAGGCGCGCGGTGGGCGCTATATAAAGGTGTCGCGCGTGCTTCGTCTGTGAACACCGCGATCCCCATCGGGGTTGCATGCCACGTAGATACGTGTGCTTGTTAAATGAGTGAGCTTACCTGAAGCCTCAGTGTGTCGCGGGTGACGTGTTTAGACCACCAGCTGAAGAGATGTCTGCGAATTTTTATATCGTGCCTGATTGATACCTCCGTGTTCCTATTTCTGCGCTACTATGTCTTTCCTGACCATGCATCAACACGCCCAGCTACAAGCACTTTCCTGGCTTCTGTGGCTGCGTACAGCTATTTTTGCCGCTTTGTGTTTCGTTGCGAATGTGTAGTGCTTTTGTTTAATCTCCCCCTCCCCCATTTATGTAACGCCCGCAAGGACACTTAGAGTATCGAAGTAAATAAATAGAAATTCTTTGGCAAAAATTCGTTCGGTAAACCGCTAAGCTCCGTTCAAGCCCGCGTAGAGCCGCCATGGTGGCTCAGTGGTTACGGTGCTCGGCTGCTGACCCGAAAGATGAGGGTTCGATCCCGGTCGCGGCGGTCGCATTACAATGGAGGCGAAATTAGACCCTTGTTCCGCACGACGTCAGTGTACGTTGAAGAACCCCAGGATGTCGAAACTATCCGGAGTCCTCGACTACAGCCTCGCTCGTATCCTGAGCCCCCCCCCCCTAAAAAAAAAGCAAGCCTTTCAAGCCCGCGCGTCGTGTCTCCGGCGTTTTTTCTCGAGGGCAGCGGATTAGTGCAGCCCGAAGGTCGTCGAACCCGACGGGGCGCCCATGTGCCACATTCGTGCGTGTGTAATGAGTAATAGCTTTCACCGATTATTGGGTATTCCCACGTCTCGGCGTCCGAGCGTGAGGGATGTGCCGACGCTGTCAGACCGGTCTCGAGGGGTTGCTCGCATGGCGAGTGGGTCACGTTCAGCTGCGGCCTGAACGAGCGCGTTTCGCATGCGGTGCTTTTACCGCGGACGCTGTCGCGCGACTTTCCAAACAGCTGAGAAAGTGTCTCGGGACCTTTATTTATTTTCTTTAATGCTGCCCACTTGCGGCCGCAAGAAAAACAAAAAATCTTGCACCTCCCTTGCAGCCTACCTTAGCCGACAGGGAATGCGTTGTAGTAAGCGATTCGCTCTTTAGTCGGTATCTGCCAACGTGGCAAAGCGAGGAGCAGTACGAGAGAAAGAAAAAAACATGTTTCATTTTGTCTCTTTTTTTTGTGCATACTGCATCGCTTCATAGGTCGCTCTCCGCCCGTTCACCTGCAGTTGAGTTAATTGCTCATGGCTTGCGTACCTATGTCGTGCGGCCCTTTGCGGTGATCGGCATAAAATTAGCATTCACATTCCTCAGGGCTTTTGCAGGCTGTCGTATGGTACCGCAGTGAACGTCAACAACGAATACGTTCATGTTGACACTCCTGCCTTGGCATTCGCATCTGCTTCTCGTAGCCTTTGTCGGCAGCTTCGTCTTGAAACATTGATAATCCGATAACCAGCATTGAACGAACTGTCGTTCAATGCTATGTAACTGCACACTGCCCGCTGTTTGCACTCTGAACAAGTTGAAGGTCATTGACCATGTCAGGGTAAAAGTCGAAACGTTTCGGAACCCATCTGCGTTCCTTGTTCACTGGGGTACACATCCCTTCAAAAGTATACAGCCCAAGGGATTTGCTTGTGAGGCCTGCAGCATACCTCGTTATGTATCCTCAGCGAGCCTAATCTCTCCAGAGAGGAATGGCTTTGCGTTCTCAGACCTCCCAAGGTTCGGACTGCTTGACTTTCCTTGACGTGGTCAGTGACCTTGAGCTGCTCAGTACCATGCCTGACCAGATGAATTTTCGCCGAATTTCCACTCTCACCTGTTTTTTTTTTTTTTTTATTGCGTCCGCACCAGTATGTCGTTCGCGGGCAGAGAGAGGCTTTTTGCAGTATGAGCGGCACGGACTTTTTTTTTTTTTGGGGGGGGGGGGTTATTTCAATACCTGCGCCACAAGCTGTTTGTTCATTTTTGGCCGACAGTTTGCGCCGTATGCTTTTAGCCGTTTCGGGGAAATGCCGGCGGGAGTGTCGCGCGGCCTTTGTTTGCCCGTTTCCCCTTTCGCATTCCCCGGAGTGTCGTGTAGGTTTGGTCACCGCAGTTACCGGCCACGGGCACTGGACACGAGTTCGCGGTATCGATTCCCGGTCGCAGCGGCCGCATTTCGGAACCCTCCACTGGGGCGACTGCCCTTCCTCTCGTTCCTTCCTTCCGACGCTTATTGTGCGGTTTTAAAGTCTGGCGCGGCCACGACCCCGCGGGGCAACTTTCGCGTTCCGCTGCATGGTACACTGAGCGCTGTCACGGCACTGATCGCGGGAGCCTCCGCGCTGTTGGCGGCTGCTGCGGAAAGACATGTTTACATTGGCAGGCAGTGCTCGGCGGCTGCCTCATTGGCTTCGCTCAGGTCGGATTCGTTTGCCGCTTGACACCGACCTGGTCGTTGACGGACAGAAAACGCCTGCGGAGGAGGGCAGCGCAGCGCAGTTCGTCGCCTGTTTTCGGAAAGTGTGTGTAGAGGGGCAGGCTCTCTCACTGCCGCAGCCCACGGTTTAGCCTCTGGTCGTGTGACAAATTTCTCGAGTCGTTTTGTCGAAGTGCTTGCTCTCTCTCTCTCTCTCTCTCTCTCGCTCGCTCGCTCGCTCGTGTAACTGCGTGAACAATGCTGTGCAGGTCAGAAAGCTCCTAACGCACAAGGTCGGTCGCTTGCGCAAATCCCTGGTGCAGCTATGGGAGTGAAGGGTCGTCTCTTTCCGTACGATGTTTCTTTTTTTTTCTTTCTGAATGTGATTCTGTTGCTGAAAAAAAAAAAAAAATACTCGAACGTAAGTCTTTGTGGTACACTGCCGGCTTAAAAGTATGTCAGTCCGAGTCCTGTCAAGCTGCATCGTCATATATTACGCTGTCACTGTCGCAACAATAGTGCAAAAAAAAAAATTGATTTTGCTCCCATCTTTGATGTCGCCTGTTTTTTGTTTGTTTTCATATAGCTCGAGTTTTGCAAAATGGAGTGATGCGGCCGCACTGTGTACGGCAGAAAAGGCAATTACGTGAGAACGCGGCGAGAGGTCCGTGAGCATGCTCAATTGAGGACAAGCGCTATTCTGTTTTGACTAAGAGGAGGGGGGATGTCGACATGGCGTACGACTGCGGCTTTCGACTTTTATCTCGAAACGACGCGTCATTTTCTGACCTAACCCTTTTCCCTTAGTCACTTCGCTTATCTTCCCTTGCTTTGTGGCGCCTATCTGTGTGGCCTCGCCTGGTATCTGATTGTTGTGGCAGCGTTTATGTCAGTTTGCTTCTGTGCTCCTGCACTGAGTTGCGAATATTAATGCGGGGTTGATTACGGTCTTCTCTATAGCCTGCGTCCGGCTGCACGTAGATAAACCCTGTCGATTAAATTCAGACTGGCTTCCGAAAATAAAAACGAAAAGAAAAATGAAGAGTAACCGGATGTGCACCAATGCTCGATACGTCGGTGCAGGTTGCGTCCAAAGGTAAACGACTTCATTTTCGCTTTTTTTGGCTCATTGCGTACGACTTGCGAAGAATTATTCTCGCGACTAATCCTCCTGAAAAAAAAAAAAACCTTTAAAATTGTGCAGGTTGTTTTCATCGTCAAGATGCATTTGGTACAAGTAGACGATGCCAGCTCCACGGCCTCTTAATTGTACTAGATCAGCGCACCACCTTCAAGCTTCAACCTTCAATAAGTGGCTTACAGTAGGTTTAATTGTGTGCTTTAATTAGCATCATCCTAACTCGTACTGCTGCTTTGCTATGTATTTTTTCGCCATTTTTCTTTTTTGGTTGGTGCCGGCTCGCGGTCTCTTCATTTTCTTTTCGTCATGCTGGTCGAGTTGCCTTGCGTAATAGGCGGCCAGTTGCAGGCGATCCTGTGAGGTTGGGAGTTCCGAATCGTGCCTTAAAAACATATCCCGATGACCGCCGAGTGGGCGTATTGCTATCCTCACTGTCCTCGCTTTAGAGTTTTCGATTGCGCGAGTTCGACAATAGAATTTCGTCTGAGTTCTACGAAAACCTACCTGTCTGCCGCCTGTGTCCCAGCACCTGTCGTCACCGTCACGTCACTACTTTTCCGAACCCTGTCATCTGGCTACGGGTGTCATCACATTTTGTCGCCGCGATGTTGTGCCCGTGTATTCTCAGCCGTTCCACGGGTGGTCGGATTGAGCTTAGTAATAGTAATAACTCGCTACGAGAAAAGCGCAGGCACACGTGTGTGTCCCGCTCAGGTTGGACGCCTGAACCGCACCTTTGGGGAAAGGATTCGAACCTGCGACATCTTGCTAAAACAGCCGAATGCAATCACCACTGCAGAGCAACCGCGGCGTGTGCAAATTGAGCTTGCCTTTTCGGTAGGCGAACCGGTCATTAATTGGAGCCGGTATAAGAAATATGGCCCTACTCGTTGAGACTAGGGTTGGGAAGAGGTGTATCGAACACCCGTGCCGAGTCCGCTCTCTTCCGGCAGCGGTTCAATTGGGCTCGGCTGTGTGAGCTGTGGCTGCGTCCCTCCCATACGGCAATGAGGGGCGTGGCGGCACATTTTTTACCGCGAACTCGTTTAGGTAACTCCCCCCCCCCCCCCCCCCCCCCCCCCGCGTCCTTTTTTTTCCTTACTGGAGTTCTTATTGTGGCTGTGGAACGCAGACCTAGCGTATACGCGTTTGTTGGTCGCGAACAGCATGCGGTCGTAACGGCTTCAGCGTCGGTCGTTGCACCGGTATTGCGGGATGTAATGTTTCACTTTAAGGCTCGAGGTATCAAGATCTTGTCGGCGTGACGGTGGCTCCACTCAGCGGGTTTTTATATTTTTTTTCCTTCTGTAGTGAATATGAGCTAGCAGTGTGCAGATGTGCGACGATTGCTAATCAGTGCAGTGGTTTTCGCGAATCTACCTTTTGTTGCAGGCATGATCGGTTATGGTTCATGGTTATTAAATAACTGTCTAGGTACAGAATTGGGATTTTGGGGTGTAACAAAAAATTGCAGCTGGGCACGTGGATGGAACGTGGGCCGCAGCAGTTGCAGAAATACCGATCGCCCGCAGAAGCCGCTGTATTTTGTCAGTACTCTTCCACTTGTAATTTTTCCGATCTCGCCTGGACATGGATGAGCCACCGTCCCACATACGCGGTCATGTATGCTATGTGCAGTATATGTGGCTATATTTATATAAAATTCATTTTTACAAAGGCATATCTGGTCCTTAGTGTTATCCGTAGCTGAGCTTGGATCTAGTCCTAGTTGGAACCTAGTTGGAAATAGTCATACAGGTTCCGCATTAGGCTGTTCAGTAAACCTCATTGTGGAACACTTTCCCTTCGCGGCGCTTCTGAGCGTGGTGTTGCTATGGCGGCTCTCGTGGTCCTTATGCATGGTCCTTATACCTCATAGCTTGAGTCGCTTTGAGACGTTGAACCCCATAAGACGAGACCAAATCAACCGTGGAAACGGCGCCGTCAGCTTTGCGAAAGCGTATTGCAATAACTTCCGCTTGTGAGAGTGGAATGGCTGGCGGATAGAACTCAAAAACGAAGCTGCGGATGACGCTGCAAGGAGGCCCTCCTGCTGGTGGCGTCGACCTATTGTTATGACGTCGCGGCCAGGCGCCTTCCAGTTGGTTGCCGATGAATGGCTGCTCGGGGAAAGTCCGAATACCGCTCATTTTTGCTTACCAGGGTATCCCTAACGCCTGTGCAGCACTGCAGTTTGTGAGCAGCGTCGCTATTCAGAAAACGCAGGCTCCGAGATACTTAACGTATGTACTACATAGTAAGAGGAGGAATGTCCTCTTCGGCTGGCATTCAACACATCCGTATAACTGAATTCTCAGAGCTGATGTGAGCGTTTCATTCGAAGAAAATTGCTTTATTCCGTTTGTTAGTTGTTCGCGTAAAAAAAAAATGAACAAGCATTTTAAATGGCAGTATTTTTTTAAACGATGTCTGTCTTCGAGCTGTGTTGTGAACAGCTGCTTAAAGGTTAATTGCACAGGTTGGCTGTGTGACGTCGATCCTTTTCTCTCTATAGTGGTGTTCCTTTTCTTCTTTCTTCTTTTCTAAATGTTAGGTCCACATTTTCTCATTGTGAGCGCGCGTGCGGAACTTTACGCATGGAGATGGATGTGAAAACGCCGCCATAACCTTCGCATCGTGCGACTGCGTGAAAGGTTCTCGGGCGCAATTATTCGAGAGAGCAAACAGTTTGCTATGAATCCGGCGTCGGTGTTGACGCCGTATGCGTCTCTGCAGCATGATGTCTGTCCTTTATTTTCGTCTCGAGTGCCCGCGGATTCCAGGAAAAATTTGCTTACAAGCGTTCAGTATGTACTGACTGAATCTGTGTGCGTTTCTTACTTTCTCATGGATGTGAGCTGTACCGTTGAATCCTTTAAGGCTGTGAGCGGCGCGTGCTGTCCCGAGTGAATTAAAAAAAAAATGTGGTGGACGCAATACAATGTGGCTAACGTTGCCGCTATAGTTACCATGTACAAGTCGTCAGCACGCCTTTCTAGAGCGCTCAAACGCTGCCCTATCGCTCTAAGGAAGTGAAATTTTCAAGCAGATAATTGGTTCCAGAGACGTTGCCTGCGCTGGAGCAATGACACACAGACGTGCGGTTTGCCCTGGCAACTGCGCATATGTGTTGTGCTAAGTATAGAGCGGCTGAGCCAGGATTTCACTCGTTTTGTTCCGCAGCATAAGCGTACTAGGCAAACTTTGTTGTGATTACTGCAGTTGTATCTGTCAGGCTCTTGATTTTTTAGTCTTCCATCCTTTGATGAATAACAGGAAAAGAAAAAGAATCCCTGCCTTCGGAGCGCCCTTGAGCGAGGCCGATGCCCTTCCGCTGCATTTCTCTCTATTAGGAAACGGTCGGCCGCAGGTGGATTTCGCCATTTAGCGCAGTTCCCCCTGCCGTGTAGCGCGAGCGAGCGAGCGTGCGCACATTTCCGGAAAGCGCGCAGCGCAACTGAAAATCACTTGTGACCAAGAAAAACGACGCTGGGACGCGCTCTGAACTCCCAGCTGGCGCACGAAAGCAGCTCATGCGCACGTGCTTTTCGCGTGACCAAGAAAAAACAAAAGAAAAAGCGAAAGCCGAATGTGATTGGGGGAGATGGCAGTCTCTAAATAGAAAAGCTCATGAAGGGACTTTAGCAGTCTCTGTACCCAGGGGAAACGAAAACAAAGGAAAGAAACGGCGGGGAAAACTTTTCCGGCGTTTTTGTTTTTTTCTTCGTCCTTCCGTTCCGAAAATGAGCCATATTCAACCAAGTTCTTGCTGCTTTACTGCCCTCATCATCACTCATCTCTCTCTTCCTCCAATGCTGGCGATGAATTGTTCTGTACTGTCTGCACATGCGCGCAGAAAGCGGCCCCTGACGGCAGCGCTAAAGATGAGGGCGTACGCGAATACTCTCCTTCGTCAGGCTTTGTGTTGACGTCCGGCGCGAATGCTTTTTGCTGTCCCCCCGCATCAGAACTCGACCTGCCGAAAATGTGCGGCCTCCGCTCGTGGGACGAAGCTGCGAGGGCGAAGGAGATGGTGAACAGGTAGAGGTGGAAAAAAAAAAGAGAAACGGGAGGAAGAAGAAAAAAAAAGTCGTTAGCAAACAGCAATGAACACTCCAGATTACGTGAAATGGTCGAAAGATGCGGCGCGCATGTCGCTGTTACTTAATTATAATAGTATCAATATTAATTGGCTGTGAGAGAAAGGGAACTACAACTGTCTCACTCAGGGTGGACGCCCGAACCGCGTCGTGAGGGAAAGGGTGATGGACGGGGGAGAGAGCCGTTGTATTGGAAGGCCCCGAATTGTATGGGAAGGCCGCCTGTGATTGCGCCTTTTACATTTGGCTTCCATCGAAATGCGACCGCCGCGGCCAGGATTCGATTCCACGACCTCGTGCTCCATTGCCGATTTGTTGCCTTTTCTATCCCATTAAATGTCCGCCCGGCTGGCGTTTTTTTTTTCTTTTTAATTCGCTGCAGACGCATCATGGTGGCCTCCTACACACAACGACAGGTCGGCGTTCGGCCAGGGAACTGTCGTTGTACGACCCTGGTTCTCCGAGGAAAATGGGCGCCTGCTCCTATGCGAAACAAGGCGCGCCGTGAGTGCG
The DNA here is from genome assembly GCF_055824585.1 of Amblyomma mixtum. Taxonomy (NCBI): domain Eukaryota; kingdom Metazoa; phylum Arthropoda; class Arachnida; order Ixodida; family Ixodidae; genus Amblyomma; species Amblyomma mixtum. Next base: position 31,793,428 of record NC_143016.1, on the reverse strand, counting down.
TATACGTCGGCGATGGGAAGGCTCCGTGTCCCACATTCTTCGCTCGCGCTATACATACCATATCCCTTACCTTGCTGCTGTAGGAATTCGAAGCGGCGTGGCCTCGTCTGTGTTTCTTTCTTCTTTTCTTTTTTTTTTTCTCGCTCGCTGGGCCCATGCGCCGCTGGGGTCATTTCACAGATAGGTACGATACGTTATATGCCTGCAGATAGAGTTTGCGTTCGCCACATAGCAAGAACGGAGAGGGGGGGTGGGGGGGACATTTTGTGATCCGTTATTACAGACAGAAAAGGATGAATAAACTGAACATTATTGTTTACATGCGCAGAATAGGCCTCAAACGGTTTGCTCGGTTCGAAGGGTATCAGCATGAAACTACTAGCAGCGCGGGCGATGAGTTGCACATATTGTTTCGTCCGATCAAGTGGGCAAAGATTCCCTGCCATGTCGTACGTGTCGCTAGCCCGTTTCCAAACGTTTTGTCAGCACACGTCGCCTTTCATCAATGCTGAATGCGCCGAGCACAGGTGCGCAAGTAAGCTCCTTTGTCCGCGCACGGGCACTTCGTGACCCTTCGAGTGGTTCTTGGACCGTCGGCAGGGGAGCGCAGCTCCCTGTGTGGGTTAGCTAACCTGTCACGTTAACTGCGTCTGTGCGCGCATCCGTCGGCTGTGCCGCGTAAACATCGAAGGCAAATGTACGATAAGATAAGAGAGGCGACAATGACCCGACGTCGCTTGTTCGCTCTTCTTCGCTCTCGTTTACTTGTCACTGCGGCGGAAACACGTCTGCAGCCATGTTCCTGTCTCGCTACCTCTTGTGAAGGTTCTCTTTCCGCTTGTGAATGTGTATGCGAATACTTGTGCAGTTGGGAGATCAGCGATGCGTGTACACATTTTTTTTTTTTTTCTGCGTGAATTCCATCCCTCTGCGTTTGTTTCTCTGTAAGAATTTCCACCAACTAGTCCAGCTTGTCATTCTTGCATCCCGTCTCTCTCTCCTCCACCATTCTCTTCGCCTCTGTTTCCTTTTAAATTCTGGTCTAGGCTGGTCGGTCACCGTATAAGCCAATGTGCAGGCCCCAGTGTTGAACACGCTGCTTCGTTAGGTGACCAGATCTGGGCCCGAAGGGTTGTGCTTGCGCAATTGCGGTCCCCCTCTCGTTGTCACACGGCAGGCTCCCCCCGCTCTCGGGACGGCGGCGTGGCGATCATTCGGGGTTGGCAGAGGCGGCGTAGTGTGTGCTGCTGCTGCGGCGAGAGACGTGACTGCGGCCGGGCGCAAAACGGGGCCGCCGCCACTTTCAGGAAAACGCGCCCGCAATTTCTTCGTCGTCGCGATTGGACGTCAGGGCGCCCGCTCCCGTGTATAAATAAGGCACGCGGACACGGTCGCCGGCGAAGACGAAAGGGCCCGCCGCCGGCTTTGGACGGAGAGAAAAAAACGGGGTGGGAAGAGAGCCGCCGCTGGTGGTATGGTGAAGTGACCAGCGGAGGAGATCTCTGGCCCCAACGGCGGCGAACGGGCGAGGGAAGGAACGACGGCGATTACCGTTTCCGTGCGCGCTCTGTCGTTGCGTTTATTCTTGGCGGTGCCTTATTCGGACATGCACGGGGGCCGGTTGCGGGGCGCTTTAGCGCGAGCACGGCGGCAGCCGGAGGAGGGGGAAGGGGGGGGGGGGGGGGGGGGCAGACACGTGGAATACGTGAACCGCGATGCTCTCTCTCTCTCTCTCCTCATTCTCCGACGCGTTCCCCGTCACCAAGAACCCCATTCCGGGAAGTAGCTCTTCCGGTCACCGTGTGAAATAGAGGGGGAAGGGGCAGTGGAGGAAGTGGCTGTTTGATTTACTGTGTTTGCTTTGCTTGTGCTCTTGAACAAGCGACGCGTGCTTTGTGAGAATTGTCTGGTGATTTACTTCTGGCACGGTAAAGTTTTGCGCGAAAAGAACGCACACGCGAGACAGGGTGCAGGACGAGGGCTCGTCCCGGACCCATCTCGTGTGTGTGTTCTTTTCGCGAGAAGGAGTGGCTCATCTGCCTAGAAATAGGTTATAATATATCGCTTACCATGGATGTAAGCTGTACCTCATCGTCAGGGGTTCAAGCCCTGTCATTCGCTCTGGAAGCTGGTTCGCCGAACTCAGTTTGTGTGTGTGTGTGTGTGGGGGGGGGGGGGGTTAGTGATTTGGTATTGCAATTTCGTGCGCCACCTCTGAGAATATTCTTTCTTCCGCTCCCATGCGTTGCGGCGCATCTATTATTTTTCTCCGCCTTTTTTAACCCTGTTTTTAATGTTCTGGCTGCGCCGGGCACAGTCCGGAGAAGGAGGGGTATGGGCAGCCCTCTACCGGTGACGCGGGCCACGTTCCCAAAGCTTTGGCGAGTGTCTCCGTATGCGAGGCCGGTTCCTCGATTATTATTTTTTTTTTGGGGGGGGGGGGGGGGGTATTTATTTCAGACGCACTAAGTCCGAGGCGACGGGCCTGTCCAGTCCCCACCACCCGTTCATTGCTCAGAAGTTTGACATGATAGCGCAGTTTGCAACACAACATGCAATTCGTACAAAGTTAACCAACGATGCATGAAGCAGGGAAGCAGCGCCAGAACCTGTACGTAAACATCGTTACAAGGAAATGAAAGGAAGAAAAGATAATGTGGGAACGGAGCCAATAACGCAAGAAAAGAGGTAATACATATTTCTGCGGAACATAATGGTGAAAGAGTTTGTGAGGGACGACAGCGAGAGAGGAGGTTAGTTTTTACATTGACCTTGGAGTTATGACGAACACGAGGCTGCTGTAGAAATTTCGTAATGCGTGTATGTTTGTTTAGCGAGTCAGGTATTAGGTAGGCAAGTTTCTGAGCGCCATAGTTAGTTCAGCAGAAGACCGTGGTCGTCACTAATCATGGCGGGCGACGCGTGGACCGCAGCGCTGCAGAGCAGTCAACAAAGAACCGATATTTTGCGCAAAGCCATTCTGACATCGCAAGGTGTGGAGGGAAGTTTGTGCCGCGCGTCAGCCCGGCGGTGCGGCTCAGTGCATTTGCTCTGTGGCGGTAGTGGTTTCGTGCAAACGTCTGTATCAGTAGCCTCCTCACGCGCCAGTGTTGCCTTGGCTCTCTCCCGAGAGAGAGACAGTCCGCTACGCCACTGACGGCTTGAAGATTGGGCCTCTGGCGTGCGCCTGCCTGCCCTGGTGCGCGAGAGTTTCGTTTCAAAGGTCGCTCGTCCGCTCTCTCGAGTGTCCAGCAGACAAAGGGAGAGGCAACGAAGTCTTTAGGCTTGCAGACAAGCCGCTAATGTGCGGATAAGTGGCGGGCCGCCTCTTTGTTTTACCTCATTCTTTCTCTCTCTTATCTTTTGAAACGCGTCCGCCCGCGACTTTAATGGTCGTGACGCATTTGGGGAGCGTTTATTTACAGCCGGTACGCCTCCTTTGCTCTTTTGCCGAAGATGCGCTGGGTGATGGGTTGGGTACGCAGTAGACTATTCAGTAGCCGTTGCCCCGTAACGGGGCCCGATTTCAATGGCTGTTTGGCCTGTCATGCGCGACGACTCCATTCGGCAACGAATACCGTACCAATAGCGGGGCAGTTCCGGCTGAACGTTCCGGCCGACGTCCGAGAGTGGACAGCTGCACTGTATAATACAGGTGTCGCTTCGTCCTCGGTTCATTATTTTAATGCGTAAGCATTACAGGTCCCGTTGAGCCGCCAACCCACCGTTTCAAAACTCCATGACGTCATAGGGTCAGCCAATAGAGAGGCAAAGGTAGTTGAGCGTGGTCAATGGATGGTAGAAAATAGATGATAGTCAATAAGATCTGAATGATAATTAGTAGACACTAAGTACTGATAAGTAAACACTGAGTAACCGTTAACGATGATTAACTGTTACAAAATAAACATTGTTAAGAAATTCGTAAGCCCTAATTAATAGTTAATAAGTACTAATTAGTGCTTGGCGTGCTTAACAGGATAACCGTTAAGCACGCCCTAAAAGTGCACGTGGTAATTAATTGTAATAACACGACCATCTAAAAGTGAATTACCATGAGCGATTACAATCAGCGTATTGAGTATCCAGATCAAACCTTGAAGCGTGAGTTGCTTGATTCGCTGTCGCCCGCGTTGGAAACTGCGCCAGATTTAGCATTTTGAGACTGTATACTTCTCGGTAGTTTTGCACAGTATTCTTTGGATTTTTGTTGGATGCTACCGTGTAACATGCAAGCTTCTTGCGTCGGCGAAAGTTTCTCTTTGCATTTTTTTCCCCCTCGAGAAGTAACACACCGACAGTATATTGGACGATCAGACAAGAGTATGGTGGTGATGTAACGCGTTTATAATTTTTTTTCCCTTTCTAAAGTTGTCGCTTCTTGCTACGGGAACGATAAAGAAAAAAGTTAAATCTTAGGCGAATGAAGAATAAGGAGCGTTACATGGTGCAATATGGAATCAGGTTATGACGCAGACTGTTGGAACGGCGCTTACTGAAAATAGCACGGCGACCACGCCAGGTTAGACGGGCTGAAGAAAGGCTGGAATGGGCGACGCGATCGGAGTCTTATTCGCTGCGTTACGTCGGATGTTTCTGGGTGGAATTCAGAATGCGATGGCGTGAAACGTGCTGTATCTTGCAGCAGTGCTTGAATTGTAATTGCGACTATTGAGCCCGGCTGCGTGGCTTTGCGATTATTTGGACAAACCAAAGCGCGTCTTTCTGTCTCCTCTCTCGTGTTCGTCCTACCGAAATGATGCTCATCGTTGAAATTATGCTTGCATTCGGTTTCATGACCTGCGTGCATGCGTCCGCTCGCTTTTTTCGTGCTGTTCTTTCTTGACTTCAGCGCTGTGGCAGCTGTTCAAAGCGGTACAAGTGGCGCTCGACGCATGCAACACCCCTGTTGGAAAATCTTCGCTCGTGTGTTTGCCCGCGTCTCCTTTTACTCCTTGTTCTTTGGAGCGACGATTGATGTCGTTGTCATCCTTAAGAACACGCGACCAGCGAGTCGCTTCCTTACGAAATCACTTCCTTATAATGTCCTTTTGCTGTATAGGTAGGGAATGACCTGCTTTTCAAAGGGAATCGCGTTTTCTGCATTATACGCATTACTTATCCACAGAGTCTGTCCTGTTTGTCCGTTTGGCTCTTGTTTGGCTGTCCTGCTCAACGTCGCGCTCGATTCG